>NC_044573.1:106979295-107306795 GCF_901933205.1 Camarhynchus parvulus | reverse complement strand
CTGAGTAACCAAATTCCCCTAAGTGACCAAATCCCCCTAAGTCCATATTTGGACTTACATTGTCTGCCTTCCAATTTTTTTTTTTTTTTTTTTTTTTTCTCTTAGAAAATCTCTTTTTCAGTTGAATGCATAAGTAACAACGTCACATGGATTATGAAAATGAAATATCAGCCATGCTGCTCCCACTGTGCACAGTTGTATTCATTTACTTAAACTTGTTCAGCTTCTGCCAGTAGTCAAATACTTACCTTGAGTGCACAAGAGGAGAAAGTGACTTTCCATCTACCTCCATTTACAAGATGTTTCCTTAAACATGTAAATTGAAGTAGGTGGTATTGTCCCATGGAGATTTCATCAGTTAGGGTTGAAGAAGTTGGAGATATATTCTAGATAGTCTGTATTTCAGTACTCCTTTTATTAATTTTTCTCTGTGCCTCAGGTGCCTTATTCTTAAGCATTAATGCATCCTAACACAAGGTAGTACAGTAAAATTAATCAGGTCTATTTATTTAGCAAATTCTAAAACAGAAGTGACATTCAACATTAGTAAATGTGCATGTAAGTCTAATTTGAATTTCCAAGGATGCCCTAAAGGACTAAAACACTGCAAAATAGTGGTCTGGGTGTTGTTTGAGAGGGAATTAAGAATTTCTTTTTTCTTCTCCCTTTGATTTTAAACTATATTTTTACAGGCTTTTAGAAGTTTCTGGTAATTTCCCTGGTTTTGTTAATTCATTCATTCCCAGTTTTTTCTATTGAATAAGGTCTATGTTTTGGGTTAACTTATTTTGCTTTTCCCTTTCCAGTATTTTTTCATTGAATTGTTCACTTTTCATGAAAAGTGCTTATCTTTCCCCATCCTTACTGTGATAAGAAATGTCTATGAGACAGTAGACAACAGGTATTTTCCATACCTTTGTTTTTTATATAATTGGTCTTTTGGAACAGAAAAATCCCTTAAAATACATAGGATGCAACATCAGAATTGTTTTTTTTTTATTTCATGAAAACTTGGTTTCTTCATGGGGGTGAGTGTGAGGCTGTTGCTATGAATTATATGCTCCCAACATCCAAAGATTTTGAACACTCACTGCCAAATCCCAGAATTTACTATTAATTTGTTTTGACTTCTTCCTGCCCCATAAATGACAGCTCCTGATACAGAATGGCTCATCCTTAGCATGACCAACACATGTGCAAGACTGAACACTCATGGAATACACACACTCCCTGTGAAAACACAGGCAAAGGCACAACAGAGAACAGCAGGGGGAAGGAAATATTATATAAGTTGTGAGAGGGAAGAGAAGAGCCAAAACACAAAAAAGGAACCTCTAAGATAGTGTATCCCAGGGGAGGAAGGTGTGCAAGCCTGTGTGTGAGATCTCACCAGCATCACTGGGATACTGATGGCCCAGGCTCAAGGCCCACTAAGACCCTTGGAAATCCCTCCTGTGCTGGATCCCCGCCCTCTCTCCTTGATCCCCAGCCCTGTAGCTCTTGTCCCAGGCCTCCTTTGCTGACTTATTGTTCAGCTAGCTCAGCTCATTAAAGTACCAAAAGATATATCCAACAAAAAAGTGTGGAAATTATCCATTTCCTGCCATTTTACAGTGGTAGCTCAGCTCACACAGACATTGGATATGCAGAGGAGCCACCCAAGGGAAGGTGCAGGACTGCAGGACCCTGGTGCTTGGCTGTCCCATGGATTCCACCCCACTACCTACAAAAATCTGCCAATAGTTGTTTGTGATGGATAAACATTGATGGATAATATGGTTACATATTTTACTTTATTTTGAACACAAACACACTGATGGCGCCTATACTAGTACATAAACATGGGAGCAATGCCTCCCTGGATGTCCGTGTCCACACTGATAAATTCTCCCCAAAAATGAGAAGCTGCATCTGAACAGCTGCTGGGAGCAGTCTGAGCTCTCTGTTGGCTCCCAGCTCACAATTGGACCCTGCTGGGATCAGGCCACAAGCATGTTGGGGAAAATTCAGGCAATTCAACAGCAGAGACAGCAAAGGGGCTGCACATGAAATACTCCTTGGCACTGGTTAATCTGTCAAAACAGGTGAAGACACTGCATCTCTTATTAAAAAAATAAGCAAACAAACAAACAAAAAACCAAAAAACAAGGAAAAAAACAAAAAACCCAAAAACAAACAAACAAACAAACAAAACAAAAAAACCCCACCAATAGCACCAGCAACATAAAAATATGTATCAACCAAATCCACTACTGCTTCCCAAGTCACTGTGGGCTCCATCAACATTTTGCTTTCAGAAGCCCTCCTAACAGGATGCCTTGAGTCAACAAGGTATTTTCTCACTAATTTGTTCTATATTTGTCCCAAGGTTGAGTGACCAATCCCTATTGATTTCTTGCCCTTCATGAGAGTTTTGTTCCATCTCCCCATCTCCTCTTTGTATCAGACAACCCTGCCATATAAACATTTCCCAAACACTCCCACCATGTGCACTGTAAGTTGTCATTTCTTGAATTCAGAGCTCAGGACTTGTTTTTAATGCATATTCAGGGTGTGCAGGAAGGAGAGAAAAGGGAAATTTTACAGAGGGAATTTATTTCTTTTTTCTTTCGCTAGAACTAGTCCATATTAATTCCATTTGTGCTGATGAAAGAAAAAATTTTCTTGGTGTTGCCCAGGAGGCTCTTGTAGACTACAGAGTATTCTCCTTCTTGGTTGTAGACCAACACAACCTCACAGAATACAGAGGTCTCTCTTCACAGCTTTCATCTGGCTCAGCCCTGATTTGCAGAGATATCAGTAAAACCTTTTCTCCAGGCTCCAGTGGGGGATGTCTACAGCTCTTGCCCAGTTTGCTTCCTACTCTTCGCATTTTGCTGGCAGCTGCCTCTGCCACTGGAGGGACAAATGTGTTCTCAGTTATCTCCTAATCACTGGCCCATGGGCACTGCAATGAGAGGAGGTTTTGGGGGACTGGAGCAGAGTTTGTGCCTTTCAGAGGGGTGTTTCAGTGAGTGGAAGCACAGATACTCCTGGGGGTTGGCTGTAACAGCTGCTGATTGCCCAATCCAGCAAAGTGTGCGAGCCCAGTACTTCAGCTCAGGCCACCCCTGCCCCCATTTGTGTGCACCTGAGATAATTCTCACTTGACTCCATTCATCATAAAGCTGAATGTCTGGTCTGAGATGGTCCTGAGATGGTCCTCTGGAAAAGAACAGAGCCTCCCTTCCTAGGGGGATGTGTCTACAACAAGAAAGGCAAACAGCTTTGTGGGGGTGCTCATCTCACATCACTGATGGCAGATACACTTTGGTCTGAGGCAGCCAATGTTAGATGAGGACAAGCCCACCCCAGGGTTTTGGTGTGAGCCCTCATCTCAACAGGGTCACACCAAGGTGCACTGGGCTCTGCAGAGGCCACACACAGCCCTTACTGATATGGTAGTTCCTAAAGATAAATAAAAACCTCAGTTCCCCTCCCGCTCCACATCTCCCTTAACTAAGTGATTCTCATGATTCATGGAATCATTCACATTGGAAGAGACCTCTAAGATCATTAAATCCAACCATTAACCCAGCACTGCCAGGCCATCTCTATCAGCATACCTACATGTCTTTTAAGCCCCTCCAGGGCTGGTGACTCCACCACTTCCCTAGCCAGCCTGTTGCAGGGCTTGATAACAAAGTACTACAAATAAATTAGCAGACTGGTGATTCACAGGTGCAAAGTTTCTAAGACAGTTTAAAGTCTTTGTGATTGAAGTTTTTTTGCAGAGTGGAATACCACTGTCCTGGTGGGAGACATCCAGTGCTGCTGGCTGAATTAATTGGAAAATCTGTCCCAGCCTGTAGATACCAAATGGCAAGAAATTCAGCTCCTGGATCTTTAGAAAACCCAGCCCCTCACATTTCAAACAGTTTCTTGTTTATCTCCTCCACAGCTGTCACCTCTTGCAGTCCTAAAGGGATTCAGAAGCAATTCAGTGCTAGAAAGTAGTAAATAAAGAAATACAGAGAATTGCAAGGCCTTATTTTCAGAGCTCATCTTCACTGGTACTGCAGACATGGCATCAATTTGCAGCTCTCTGAGACCCAACACTTGCTATTCACAAAGCTGGGTAACCACCTGCTCCTCTCAACCACTGCATGTGTGTATCCTACACAGCCAAGAGGTTTTTACTACAAAATGCAGCAGCTCCTGGTTTGTACCACTCCAGGCTGCCCTTCTGTGAGAAGCCACACAGCTCCTCAGGATGCTGCTGATGGCAAACACCAGGAAGGGGTTGACCACTGGGTGCCACCACCAAGCCACGGCCCAGCTGGAGAGGCAGCTGCAGGAACCCAGTGGGGATGGACGCGCTGGGTCAGAAGTCCGGTCTGAGCCAGGAGCTGGTTTATCCGTGCCTAGAGAGCGTGTGGGCATGCACCACATGCTTAAAAAAGGAGAGGAGGCTTTGGAACTGGCATCTCCACCACTGCCTTCGGTGCCCACAACTATGTTTGCACAAATATATGAGGGGTATCAAGAATTTTATAATGATACTCCCTTGCCCATGGTTCCAGTTAAAACCGCTGTAATAAACAAAACATACAGAGCACATCACTGGCACCAGAGGCTATAATTTTCTCTGAGCAGAAGTATTACCAAAAGAAAAAAAAAAAAAATGCAGGATTTCATCCAATTTAGGAAGAAATCCATGCAGACCTTTCATTAAACTTCTCAACCATTATTAAAGGAAAGTCAGTAGCCAAAAATTCTTTGATGATGACATTGAATCATTTGATGACAGAGTATTTTGGGAAAGGCTACAGATGCAGATCAGTGGTAAAAACCTTGAGTCCCAGGAAGAATAATCTTTCAAATGTCACAATACTTTCTCTTTTGTGGGGAAACATTTTTAAACCTCTTTTAAAGTGAGCTCCACCTTTTCTCTGAAATCCTTTGGTCTTGTAGCCATGAAGAAAACAATAAGCGACATCTTTCCTTCTCAAATTGCAAAGATGTTGAGTGATGGCAAATAGAAAGCAAGCACCAAACAAGGAATCTTGGTACTGCAGGATATAAAACATGCAACTCTCAATCATACTGGCAGCAGAGGTGTTTACTTTCTTATTTTCCTGCTAAAGACATTTCATAAAACCACAAGGACAACATGGGCTACATAGCGAACAATTCATCACCACATAACTCCTTATTACTCAAAATTCTGTTGTCTACATATCTTTATGTTTCAAATGTCCCAAATTATTTATTTTTCACTAATTTTTAGCACCCAGCTGTGGGCACTTTAAAGAAACTGCTTTTGAAGGTGCTGGTCAGTGCTGGTCAGAGGATGAAGTTATCTGAAGGTGCTTCTCTTGCTGTGTCACTCCTGTCCAGTGACACTGATCTTTTACGTGATCTTGTTTGGGTTTTTTCCATTTATATGAACTTCTCTCTAAATTCTGTAGAAATGCTCCCACTCAGTAAACCAAATGAGCACCTCTTCAAGCACATGTTAAACTCTATCCCAGCTCAACAGACCATGTAACCCCTTGATTTCAATCATGGATTTAAGGATAAGTATGTGCTCATGCATTTTTCCAGGTGGGAGTCAAAGAAACAAAGGATGTGATTGGAGCTGCATCTGGCCAGCTTTGATCACCTGCAAAGCAAAGCTATGGGCTACCTGCGCCCACCCCTTTGAGACAAAAACAGTGATCATTTACCACAGAGTCATAGAATAAGTGCTTGTGTTAGAAAAGACCTCACAGGTTATCGAGTCCAACCACTAACCCAGCACTGCCAAGGCCACCACTAAACCATGTCCCCAAGTGACACATCTATACGTGTCACACACACAACTTTTAAATACCTCCAGGAATGGTTACTCTACCACTGCCCTGGGCAGCCTGTTCCAATGTTTCACAACCCTTTCTGTGAAGAAAATTTTCCTAATATCCAATCTAAACTGCCCCTGAAACAACTTTCCATTTTCCCTTATCTTCTTGCTTGTAATGTGGGTGAAGAGACCAACATTCACCTCCAGAATCTCTTTTCACATGGCTATAGAGAGCAAGAAGGTTCCCCCAAGCCCTCTTTTCTTCAGGCTGAGCCCCTTTCCCAGCTCCATCAGCTGCTCCTCCTCAGACCTGTGCTCCAGACTCTTCCCCAGCTCCGTTCCCTTCCCTGGACACGCTCCAGCCTCTCAATGTCTTTCTTGTCATGAGTTGCCCCAAACTGAACCCAGGATTCAAGGTGTGGTCTCACAGCACAGGGGACAGTCACTTTCCTGGTCCTGGTGGAGATACTCTGGCTGAGACACAAATGAAGATGTTCACTCAGTCCCCAGAGAACAGCAAATGAGTAAAGCAAACAGGTGGCAATGACTATCAGCCAAACATAGCCCATTTTGGTGCCCTGGAAGGAACAATTCCTCTTGAGATGCTACTTCACTTAAAGATGTAATTTAATTTCCAAATGTTGAATTTCAATGAGATATTTAACTTTGGTATGCTGGTTAGTAAATGAAGATTAACTGTTTTGGTGGGGTTTTGCATGTGCATCCAAACCAGAAATTTTACTTGGAAAATTTTTACAGGATTACATTTTTTACTGAGAATTTCCTTTGGGCTGAAAAATATTTTTCATCTGGGATACACATTGCTCAGAAGATCCTTTTACTGAGAGACACACACAGAAGGTCTATGAGCTGTGCATTCAAATTTTTGGGAGGTGATGACAGCATTTAGCTGTGCCCCTGTGAGCTCAAGTCACCTGTGCAGCAAGAGGTTCCTCACTTGGTCTCTGCAGGTGATGAACCCTGCTCAGGGAGGACATCAGGATTTTCCCTGGCCTTGTTACAGAGTGGATGAGAGCAGGAGAGGAGCAGACCTGTGATGTCCATCCCTTTGGTTGTGTTTTAGTTTGGGCTGGGATATAGTTAATTTTCTTCACAGTAGCTGGGATGGGGCTGTGTTTTGGGTTTGTGCTGACAACACGGGGTTGTTTTTGTTATTGCTGGGCAGGGCTTGCACAACACCAAGGCCTTTTCTGCTCCTCACCCCACCCACCAGTGAGGAGACTGGGGGTGCACAAGGAATTGTGAGGGGACACAGCTGGGACAGCTGACCCAACTGACCCAGGGGATATCTCAGATCATAAGGTATCGTGTTTCAGAAGAAGGAAGGGAGGGAGGATGTTTGGAATGATGGCATTTGTCTTCTCAAGTCACAGTTACATGTGATGGAGGCCTGCTTTCCTGGGGTGGCTAAACACCTGCCTGCCCATGGGAAGTGATTAATGAATTCCTTGGCTTGTTTTGTTTGTGTTTTGCTCTATCAATTAAATTGTCTTTTCTTAACCCACAACTTTTCCCACTTTTACCCTTCTGATTCTCTCTCCCACCCCACTGGGGGATGGAGCAAATGCCTGCATGGTGCTCAGGGGCTGGCTGGGAAACCACCACAGGCTGCAGCAGGCCTGGTAGCACTGAAGGGATAAGGGCTTCTTGGTCAGTATTATTTATCAATTGCATTATTTAGTCCCAATGCATGGTGGATCTCAACCCTCTGCATTAGATGGGAGGTCAAGAGCTAAAAGGGAACATGGCACAGGGAAATGTGGCAAACAGCAGGAAGGAAGAAATGAGATTATCATGTTTACTCAGTGTCTGGTGTCCTACACGTTCCCAGAAATAATGGAGCACTTGGAGACTCAGAGAGGAGGGCTTCAGAGCATGGTCTGGCTATTTTTCCTGTAGGACCATCAGATGGCAAAAAGGCCCTAAGGAAACATCAATCTCTTTGGCTCTATGTCTTCCTAACCCACTGTCCCTGGGTTTGCCTTGCCTTGCCACAGCCACCACTTGCTCCTCTCCTCTTCCTTTCTGTGGAGGAGAAAACCCTCCTGTGAGTCAGGAATGGGAAGGGAGTGATTGTGCTGTTCTTCATATGGTGTCTGGGAGACAAACAATTAACCTGACTCTTTGAGTGGTGACTGAACATACCTGGACAATTCTGTCTCTGCAAATGGAGGGTCCAGTATGAAATCTTCCTTTCATTTGGAATGAAATCTTCATTACATTTTGATTGCAAAATCATGGGAGTAGCACAATGGCTTCAAGAACTTACTTATTATTTGCATATAGTGTCAGATATTTTCATTATTTTATTGCTATTACTATGACAGGATGTCAGGCTGTATGGAAAACCTCTTTCAAAGCTTGCTGGCATTACCTATTGATGATTTGCCACCATCCCTTATGCTTCCCAGCAGTTTTTCCAGAGGAAGGGATTAACCAAATGCTCTGCCCTCACCTCCTGACAGAGCCAGGCAGGTCCTCACTCCTCATCCAAACTACCCTGGATAAACACCATCACTGAATCAAGGTGTGCTCAGGCAACCCCTCAACCACAGAGAGAGTTGTGAAAGTTGTAGCAAATACCTGGGACAAGGACATTCTCCAGCAGCTCAGTATTTGCTTAGCAAACCAACCTCCATGGTGCTGGTCACAGCCCCCAGGGGCTCTGTAGGTAAAACAGGACCAACGTGCTGGGCAGAGAGAGGAGCGTTTGTGATGGAGGATCTCTGAGCTCCACACTGCCCAGGGCTGTTGGTGCCACCAAGGTCCCACCTGGCCACTGTGACTTGTGGCACTGAGAAATGCAGTCAGGTTAATTCAGGTTGTTCTCTCCCAAAAAAGAAAATCATAAAAGTACATTAAAATGTGATTTGTTGAATGGTGACCAACATAATAAGCCACCCCAGACAGCTGATTTCCCCAAGCCTCCCCTTCCTGACAGGCAGCTGGAACTGATAAAGCCATAATTGCCCCTTCCCCTTCAGAGAGCATCGTGGGGAGGGGTGCAGAGAAAGCAGCCTCTGTTCTACCTGGGCACAGGACTCTCGTGCAAAGCAGATCTTTGGGTGGAACTGGTGCAAGGGTGTAGAGAAAACTTGTATTTTAATCAACAAGTATCACAGATATTTATAATACCTGTAAATGCTGTGATCCCTCTACTCTTCCCAGCCCTGGTCCTGCTGGTCTGTCAGGTGCTGGTGGAGAGGATGGATCAGAGCTCCATGCTGCTCCTCCATGGCACAGATGAGCAATCAGTGGTTTGGCTGCCAGAGGAGCTGTGGAATCAGGCTGGTCTCCTAGGAAACAATGGCATTGTTGCCCCTGGAACAAACATCCTGGTGGGCTATTTGTGTTTATCTGGTATTTCCACTCTCTGCTGATTAACCCAGCCAAGTGAGGTCTTCATGTGGTAATTACAGCACAGCTCATTTGTGTGTGTTTTACAATGGTGTTGATATAATCCCACTAGAGCACCCCAAGCATGTGCAAGGAGTTCCCACCAGAAATCCAAATAACGCCCCAGCACTGCTGACAGCTTAATAACATGACAAAGTTCAGTCTCACTGGATGTCAGGGACAGGAATGCAGCTCAGGCTGCTCTGACCTGGAGCTTTCAAAATACTGTACAGTTGAGGCTGAGTGTTTGACAAATAACCTTTTCTTTGCCTGCTCAAATCCATCAGACGCTACCAGGTGCCATGGAGAGGCCACATGCCACTGTTAAAATGTTAAATTGAGTGGCACAGCCATCGAAAGCTCTGAGGAGGGACATTTATCTTTATTATTATTGTTATTAATAATGCAGATATTGCTGTGTGTTGCATTCCAAGGTATTTTTTCAGCACTAAATCATCCAAACGCCCATCGACGGCCCTGATAAATCACACAATAAACCAAAATTCAATACAGCTGTCAGCCCAGACCCTAAGCAAAATCTCAGTGAGCTTAATTATAAAGTTCAGGCAGAGACTGAGCCTGCTTGCAAGGGGACAAGGGGCAGCCTGGCACTGGGACAAGGAGCAGGCTGGCATTGCTACTCCAGGAGCTCAGCAAAGGCTGCATCAGCCCTCTCCTCCCATCCACAGCATCCCAGCCCTGCCACAAGCAGCAAGCTGGGGATAGCTGCTCATGGCACACCTCTCATTCTTTTCCTCTTTCTGCTCTTTCTACTCTGCTTTACTTCTTATTTATTTTAAGGTATTTCTCTCTCTTTGTATTATTTTTGCTTTTCCTCTTGCTCCTCTCCTTTCCTTTCATCCTTTTCTTTCCACCATCACTTGCTTTCTGTCTCACCATCCCTTTCTTGCTCTCTCCCTCTTCTTCCCCTCCTGACCCCCCCATCAAAGCAAGGAAACCGTAACCCAAAGGAAGAACAAGAGTTGAACCTGTGCCAACACAATGGGCCAAGAGGCTACATATGGAACCAGCAAATCACAGAGCCATGAAGGATGTTAGTGATTTAAAGTTATGTATATTGAAGTCTGGATCTTAAAATGAATCCATAATAGTAGAGGTAACTAATGGAGAGACTTAACTGACAGCAAGCAGAATTTTTTTCTCTAACATTGTTATGTTCCCACAAACTCCTCTTTTCCTGTCCCCACCCTTCCCCTGCTCCCCTTTCTGATTCATTCAACATCCACTCTGACAATGAAAAGCTAAAGCTGCTGCTTTATGAATAAAGATTTTACCCTATACACCATAAATATGAGTGCTGGTTGCAGAGCAAGGCATCCAACTGGCTCCAACATCTGTGGATGTTGGAGCCAGTGGATCTGTGGGGCTCTCCCTGGGGAATCATGCCAGTGGCAAGGGATGGGGAAAATTCCCAGCAGAGCAGGCAGGCAGCACAACTCTGGCTGTGGTGTGATAAATAACCTTCTGAGGACTTGGGATTCAGCAGAGATGTGGTGCCAAAGCCAGCTGGTCCTGTGGCGGCTCAAATCCCAGCTGCACTGATTTTCTGCCATCATTAAGGATGACAAGGGAAAACCAGACTAAATGCTGCTCAAAGGGTGCACATGTGTGCATTTATGGATAGGTGTGCATATGTGTACAAAACATTTTACAAAGCACAATTACAGCAAAACATTACTATAATTGCAAAGTCACTCCAGAGTCAGGAAAGGTCAAATATTGATCATCTGCCCCAAATTTGCTATGTTTTATATTCAAGCTTCATGGTGGCACTGGGACCCAAGGCAACAGCTGAGGGGCAGGAGCTTCTGAGCAGTCACAGCTGCATGTGGAACCATAACCCAAATACCTGCCTTTACTGCTTAGTGGATATACATATAAAAATTTATACATTTTTATATATAAATACATAAATATGCATGTGTATCTTGGCTCAGGCCATCTAGTACCCTCCCAAACTAACCTTTGAAATAAGCTGGAAGCTCATTTGTCCAGGGGGTGTTTCAAACAAGCCATTTGCAAGCAGCTATTCAGTTGAGGAGGGTAAACCAGTATGGACAGGAGCCAGCTCATGCCAGTTTGTCCCAGAGGTTGGGAGTGATCCCAGTACATTGAGTTTATTGGTACAGCAGTTCACTGAAATCACAGCACAGTGTGAAAATCACATTTTTAATAGGTGAAATGTAGCACCTAAAGTGAAAACTCATCTCTGAAATTTTCAATCTTGGTTCCCCACACTGTGAAACATCATCCTCTGCCCCTTGGGGACAGAAGAAGTGATCTGGTGAATGTTTGTGAAGCAGTCACAAACAACGCTGCTGCAGAGAGCACGTGATACCGTGACTGTTTTTAAAGAGTTTCCTAACAGGCTGAGCAATAAGGAATAAAGAAGGCCCAGCACCACTCTGTGCCAAGAAAACAAATTGCATCACCCATTCAGGGCACTGACAGGGCAGGAGCTGTGCAGGATGTGGTGCATGAGCTGATGAAAGCTCGTACCACAACCCGTCCACACCAGGAGTTGGATGAGGATTACACGGGTGACCTGAACTCCAGCAGGTTCTTCAAAGTCCTTCCCTTGGCACCAATAATGTTCTTTAATGTTGTTTTAACAAAGGATTGAGGGAAGGGGGACTTCTTGCAACAAGTTCTTTCTCACACTTCCCAATGAATGTACTTCTGTCCAGCTTTTCCCAAAACCTGTGGCTTTCAGTGCAAGGGAACCAGAAGAAAACCCCTCTGTTATCTCTGCTCGAAAATTCAGGAGTATAAGGGTTACAAGACTTACACGTAAGCTAAAGAAAACACCCTTTCTTCTTGTTTTTGGCAGTTTAGACTATTCAAACCGCTGCACCTTCTTCCCTTGGCATTAAATTTCCCTTTTGCATTCTGCAATGCTGATTTAGGGAAAATTTCAAAGAGATTAAAGTCCCTGGGGTGTACACACAACACCCAAGAGAGAAGAGTTTTGTTTCCCTCTAGCTACTGAACAACAGGGCGGGTTGGAAATTGGCCACAAGCCACTGGCATGGCCATGCTGGGCTCTGGGATGGTGGAGGAGTCAGTTCGAGTCCTGCTGAGGAGTGACCAGACTGTGGGTTTTCCTTTTCCTCCAGGCTCCTCCAGAGAAAGGCTAGATCCTGTCAGCAGTGGCTGAATATTGGCCAGATTGTGGGGCATGTGGGTATAGTCTATATTTATTTTTTTTAAGTATATATTTGTTTGATGTTTTGCAAGCATCTGCTTAAGATTTCTGTGCTTATCTAACGGGAGGAAAGAGGCCATTCTTCCCAAAGCCAATTCAGTGTAAGAAAATGTCATAACACTGCTGGGCCCCTTCGTTTCATCCTTCGCCAGAGGGACTCCATAGTTCCTCTGCTGCTCCTTGGAAAGCCAAGAAGCAAAGGCTGGCAATTAAAGGCATCTGCTGGGCTCATGAAAGGAAAGGCATGCATGAGATATGAAGGATGGATGACACCTGAAATGTCTAAACTCTTGTCTGGCACAGACTGGACTGATTGCAGCATGTCGAGCAGGACGTGTGGAGTGTTACGTCAGGTAGTTAGATAAAAAAGAAAACCCAAACTAAACCCTCCTTGACAAAGCTTACCCCCACCCCACTGCTGAAAGAAGAGGTGCCAGCAGCTCCGTGGAGCCTATCAAGGGCTTTATTTTTTACATATCAAGCAGGGAGAGACAGCAGTACAAATCCCCATCAGAGAGAGCGATTACCTGGGTAGAAGTGAATTTTCAGAGACTGAATGACCAAAAAAATGACCAGCAGCAGTGAGACATTGCTGTTGAAAGGGGAAAGCTTTGGCTTTGCTCAGAGCAAATGCATAAGGAATGATAAAATAAAGACAGGAAAAGTCATAAGTGATCCAGGTTGTTACTCACCCCATTTTTCATCATTCAGATCTGCAATCACAATCACTTATGCACAGAAACCACTTATTTTACACAGTGCCTAATGGATCTGATGCACTCAGTTTTACTACTGTTAAACATCACTCAGACCAGTGTCCAGAGAGCCTGAGACCTGTGTTAGGTTTGTTTGTACAATGAGAGGGGACAGAGCTATAGGGAATAATTTTTAATTAAATAAACTACAAAACCACCAGTGTCAAACATTTTTTGTGGATGGTCAGTAGGTCAAACCTCGACGGTTGGGGCTCCTGGCAGCCCTCTGCGAATTATTCAGAACTGACCACTGTCAGAGATACTCATCAGGATGGAGCAGTCTCATATCTGTGGTTCTGGCATGACAGTGACATGATGGAGCTGTGCAAGGTGTGTGTTTTTACACACACATAGCAGTGCACAGCAACCCTCAGCAGCTGAGTGACTGAAGACCAAAGCTGAACTTCCATTCAGGACTGGCTAGAAATTAAGCAAAAAAAAGTATTTATTAATTCTATGATATGTCTGATGGCAAGTTTTTCAGATTCCCTGGTTTTCTTTCATGCTTCCACAACTGGAGAGAAAGGGAAAGATCACATCTGCTATGAAGGTGCACCTGGGTGTTTGCACATTTAGGGCTCAGTCCAAAAGCAATCAGCCAAGGCCCTGGATTTCTACAGTGCTAGACAAGTGAAATGGCATTTCAGCACTAGTTTGAGCAGAAACATTAGGCTGGCACTTACCACCTTGGGTCTGCAGAATTTGAAACAGATGCCCATTTTTATATCATGCACAACAGCAAAAGACATGTAGTACCAGAGCAATGCAGCACTAGAGATGTGGCCCATTGGGTACAATGTTTGGGACCAGAAGAGGAGTTGATATGTAAATTCAGAGAAATCCTGCTTGTTCCTCTCCAGCGGCAGCTGTTGGATGATGAACTCTTGTTGTTTCAGATGGAATGTGATTCCCTGTCATTTGCTATGAGAGAGATTCTGAGCTTCTGTATCTAAAGCACCTCTGGAACTGGTTTGCTTTGGAGAAGCTAAATTCAAAGTTCTGTGCTGGAACTCAATTTACAATACTTCACATTTGTGTATTGTAATCCCAGAAAGGACATCCTGGAGCCAAGGCACCCAGCCCTCCTGTGGCTGTGTCTAATCTCTCACAGCAGAAACAATATAAGAAATGAGGCAAATGGAAACTTACTTCCTCATGGACTTTCTCTCAGCCCTGGTATTTTGGGACTTCTTGACTTGGATATTGCTTCCAAAGTTTCATGTTTAACAACATTTATGGATCTATTCTTTAGGAAGTTGAACCCCATACTCATTTTGATCTGCACAGCATCATCCAGTAAAGGGCTCCAAAGTTTAATTACACAGTGTAAAAAGGCTTTTCTTTTTGCTTGCTTTAAACTTGCTGCTTGATTATTTCATTAGGAACACATACTGTCTGATATAAGAAATACTGAATAGCCACACCCCATTTTACTCCTCCATTGTTTTATAGATGTATGTTATAATCACACCAGTTCTCATATCCTAATCTTAGAATAAGGGATAAATATAGCTGTATTCAAGCTCTGAGCACACATTTGGTTTTTTGCAGGCAAAGAAAAGTTGCCTGTTTAAAAAAAATTAACAAAATTAAACAAAATTCCACAATAACCCAATGAGAAAATAAACCACTTTTATTCAAATTATAAGGTGTTAATCACTCTTGGAATATAATTATAAACAGCTCCAATTCAGGAAGGTGGGTTTCTTCATTTAACACACACTCATTTGAAGGATACAAAAGAAGTATTTGCTTATATATTCAACAGCTTAAAATGAAACAATGAGCAGATACTTTTTTGTGTTTAAAAATTAAATTTAAGTCTTTCTTCAATAATAAAATATACTACCTATTATACAAAAAGGACAGTGTTTTATTCACAGTTGACAGAGTCTCACAATCATAATATTAAACGTGAACTGCAATGACATTTTAATTCTATTTTTCCTATTATTATAGATTATGAGGGTTAGAGCAGCACACAAAGGCCCTAATCAGGGTCCTGTCATGTAAAGAGCTGCACAAAATACAGAATGCCTACCTGAAGAGGCTGCACTCTAATCTAAAATTGCACATTAAGAGAGGATGTTCCTTGACTGAAAAACACAAGTACACAAAGGGATCCTGACTTGCTTTCTTATCTGATGGAGACCTCTGGATACACAGCTACTTTTCACTGTCAGACACTATAAAATAGTTGTTTACAAATAAATTACTTTCCTTTGAAACTTACCAGGTCTGAGTTTAAAGGTAATTCCTGATTTCTCAACATGAGTTTCAGATCTTGCTTTTAGCCCAGTACTTCAGGTGGGAGCCCTGAAGAAGCCATCAGCCATTTCTGTGATTAATGACATTTTGGAGGAGAAAATCCAGTCATGTGAACTCAGGTCTTGACCAGTAGCTAAAAATTTAAGTGTCCTTTCAAATGAGCTCTTTTTTGCCTGTATGATGCCCTGAAGAGGTATCATGTCTGAGCATCATGTCATGGTTCACTGCCCAAATTTTGCCTTTCAATATCAGCGCAGGTCTAACTAACTGTGGGTCTGTTGGGGCACAGGTTGTTCACACACTGATAGGAAACTTGTCCACATATCTATTAAGACTTCCAGACTGGTTCCCGCTATCCTCTCTCAGTGGGCTCTCCTTCTTCTCTTTCAACATCAGACCTCCTCAAAGTAACCAGAACTGTGCTCCAGATGAGTCAGGATTTGAAAACTAGTAGGTTTTGGAGGGGAAAAAACCACTCCTGCTCACCCCCAAATCTTACTATGCAACTTGGTTTTGATCTTCAGGCTTTAGAACTGAAAATGGGTTACAAAAAGAAATCTACTGATAACAAAATCATAATTTTCTAGAAAATACAAAGCAGGACCCTTCATTTAAAAAAAAAATGAAAGGACAAAAGGGAGCAAAGCGGGGGTTACCATCATAGCTCTGAGGGTTTGCAGAGATGAGGACCTGTTCTCCAGGAACCAAACCACGCAGCTGCTGGGAATTTGTTCATTGCCTCTGAAAACACAGTCAGGAGTAAAAACTGTCAGGTTTGCACCCTGAAAGAGGGTTGGGTTGGGGAGTGGGGTTTTTCATCCCGAATTCTTACAGTCAATAATGCCCACCAATTTCCATCACTAAACAACACAACATACTCCTGGTTTCTTTGAAACACAAGGCTTGGAAACACAACCGCATTGGGAATGAGAAGTGAGGCAGCAGCAGGGCAGCTCGGTGCACTTAAGGGAATATTTTTAAGCCATTTAGCGGAAGTTTATTGCTCTGGCACTGGAGGCTTTGAGCATTCAAGCACGACAGGGTGTGCATTGTTGTGCCAGAACTGCCCGCCCTGGGTGTGTGTGGTGTGGGGCAAGGGGCCAAGGGCTGTGTTTAAACGCACCCGCACGAGAAATGCGATTTAGGCAGAACAAAGCACACTCCTGTTGTGCCTCCCCGTGATTATAAAATAGATCTGTGTCATTATAAATAGAAAATGACTGGTGACAAAGATGCTGCTTTGACTCACTTCTGAGGCCAAGCTCCTTCGCTGCGGTTCCTGATGTCAGACCAATTTAGCGGCTGCGCTGCAGGCGAACGTGTCTGGTTTGGGGTTAGCCAGTCCACATCTCATGATGGCTTAATCTCATTTTAAAACAGCAGGGGATTCACTGGGGTCCTTTGCAAGCATCACTCCCTCACCCAAGGACGGCTCTGAATGCCTTCAAAACTCGCTGTGCCCACTGCAAGGCTCGGATTGCTAAATACCAAATTACCTTGCCCTCCAAGGGACTGCCAAACTTTCGGGGTCTGTGAAGTTGAGATCCTGCTTCCACACAACTAATGGTGTGGTTCTTGTTTATTTCAGTGGGAACCAAATCAAAGACACAGAAATAATAGCGCTGTTTCAAAAGTGTAAGTTTTCCTCCTCATGCCACTTTCCATCCCAACAAACTTCACAGCATTATTAAATTAAATAATGCAGATAAATACTCTGAATATATATATGTATATGCATATATATAGTTTTTATGTTGTACAATAAGTAATTTTTTAAAAACCAAAAAACCAAACACAAACCCCAAAAACCCAAACCAGAAACTAGAACTGAAGCCTCTATTGCAGTATCTGGAATATTCTGCTCATTTACTCCTAAGCATGCACCTTAAAAATACCTGCAATCTTTCTGCTTCAATAATTTAATCAGAATCCCACTTACATTTGTATTTTACACCACAGTTTATTCCCAAAACTGGAGATAACCTCTCATTTCCTGAAAGCTCTTAAAAACTTTCTTAATGAAAGAGTAGAGAAATCTGCTATTTGCAAATTCTACTTATTGCTAACTTCCAAAGTAGTTAATTTAATGAAGGAGGAAAAAAAAGGAGTGAAAAAGAAAACTACTAATTTGGTGCCCGTAGCCATTTCCCAAATTCTTCAGAGTTTATGGACCTAGAGAGACAGGGAAAGAGCAACTTCTCAGCAGTGCAGCAGAATAGGCCAAAATGACCCTGTGAAACCCAAGCAATTCTGGGAATTAAAGGATGTTCACTCCTGTTATGGTTCTACACTGCAAACTGCTTTTAGGGCTCCCAGTAGTACCCATTAGCAATAGCCAAGCTTTTCTGTTTTAATTTAACTTAATTTAATTTCCACCAACAAATTCCACCCTGTGGTGAGAATTGACAGTATCATGTTGAGAACCATTAAAGCATATTTGGATTGTTTTTACTCCATGTATACATAAAAAAAAAATCCCCCACCCTTCTTAGTTTTCTTTAGAGAAGCCACTTCATAATAAGAGTGAGGCAGACACAATGGAGGCACCATTGTGCTGTGGGATACCACCACAGGGAGTGTGGCTGGAGATACAGCAGAACATGCCTTGGCATTGCACTGCCAGCACAGCCTGGGCCCTGCTCCACTCTGAACCCCCACGGGACCAGAGCAGAGCCTGGCAGCACAGCTCATGTCCCTGCAGTTACCACCTGGTGTCCTTCTTCTGCACTAAGAACCTTTATACCACTCTGCCTCCTCTTCTCCCTGAGTGTTCTCTGCTCTCTCTGCACTCAAAACATCTTCATGCTTATGCCACCTTTGGCTTTACTGGGAATTCCTATTGGGAGTTCCCCCACTGGGAATTCTGCCACCAGATTTCAAAGGCAAGAGAATAATAATGCCCTTCATTAATACAGGCTTTTCTGTCATGGCTTTTAGGCCCCTCTCCAGGCAGGCAGGCAGGCAAGCAAGCACATGTTTAACATTAAACACATCAGTAGTCCCTGTTCACATGCTGCAAGCTAGAAATGCTCATTAGTGCTGGATCATGGCTCCAGCTGAGCTCCAACACTTCAGCCAGGGAGGCAGGCTGGAGGAAAGGTGGCCCTCAAACCTTTCACCATGGCTGCACCATCACTGGTGGAGCAGTTTTGGCTCCTCCAGAGGGTGGTGGGTCTCCTTGGCAGCAGAGGCACGACCTGCTGAGCTGTGACAATGCCACCATTCAGAGCTGCTTAGCTGATGAGCACAGCTCAAATCCACCACATTCAAACGCATCCTTGGGAGTGTTTTCAGGATTAGCATCCCTCCAGTGAATGGTGAAAGGGGAATGAGCTGGGGCAACAGGGCAATAAGATGATTGCTGTGGTCTGTGAGAGGCTGCTGAGTCCTGAGTGGGGAATGCCTGAGGGGTTACACGGGATTCTTCGGGCTTTTATGCCACGTGTTAAAAAATTGGACTTGTCAAGCTTTGGAAAACAGAACTGGATGGGGTTTCTGGGCTTTTCTGGGGCTGAGTGTTGTTGGAATGTGGGTCAAGGAAATAAAACATCTTAAGGCTCTCTGCTTTCCCTGCATGTGAGCCGGAAGGGGAGGAAAAGGAGCAGGACTCCTCTTTTCACTGCTGAGCACTGAGTGGGCTGTCCTAGCTCAGTGTCCAGGCCAGCAGAGCCCTCCTGAAAGGAGGAAATGGGAAATTTGTGACTCAGAGGGAACATGTCTACTACCTGAGAGAAACCGCCAGGCAAAGCCACCTTCAACATGCTGCCTTGCTCACGTCTGTGCTGAAATTCAGTCCAGACTAAACAGTTACTTAACTCCTGGTTAAAGGATCCCAGATGAAAAGACACAATTTTAGAAATTATTTTAATGCTGTTTTCTCAAAAAAAAAAAAAAAAAATCATTACCTCTTTCAACTTCTCAACAAGTATAAACCCCCCAGCCTTCCTGCCTCCTCTGGAATGACTAAGTCATTGCAGACATCAAAATTAATGAAGAGATGAAAGATTCAGCAGAGAGGCAAAATCTTACTGGAAAAGAAGTTCTTCATATAAAAAAACAATTCAAGAATAATGAATATGTTTAGAAAAGTAATAAACAAAGACAATTTTCCTGATGCTTAAGAGAATACACATGAAGGAGGACACAAGACCTAGGGGTTCTTTTTTCTTTAAAACACCAATTCTTTTATTTTTTAAAATAATGCTTCTATTTTTTTTAATAATGTTTCCAACCAGTGCTTCTGGTTTACAAGAGTGTGATTTCCACTGGCTAAATTTAGCAGTACTTTCAACTCAGCTTATTAGCCAAACTCAGGTGATGCAGACAGGGGCTTCATCCCACCAGATGGAAGGGCTACACTAAAACAGTTTCCCCTGTGCCCATCCATGAGAATCCTGCTACTTATCACTGAGGAAATGCTTATGGCTAACTTGGAGCTGAATTTGAGCACAGACAAGAGAGGAAGGTGTTTATGGATTAAAATAAAATAAATATGTATTTAAAATAAATAGTATGTGCAATTCAATTGAACTTTCTTGTAGGAAACAAAGTTGTCTATTTTCTTTGTGCTACAGACTGTCATTTGCCCTGGCAGTGGCTTTTCAGCTGATGCAACCAGAGGAGTAATCAGTAGTTCTATATTCCACCCAAGACCTGATAAACAGTATCATTATATGATTTCTATAGGAAAAAATGTTTCTTAGAAGCCCCGGTTTAAATAGACTTTAAAGAGATATTCTTCAGTCCTACCTGTGCTACAAAATGACCTCTTGGCAATTCAAAGAGTTCTAACAGAGAATAAGGGTAACTAATCTATGGGAGCCTCAAGAACTCCCATACCACTGCTAATAGAAGAAAAATCAATATTCCTTCCAATATGGATGGAGTGTTGGATTGACTGAGCAGGGAGCTTTGAAATAAATATCTAAGAAATGTTTGGATGAAACGGACATCTTCACAGACATTTGGTCTGCATTTCTGAAATGCAGATGATTAAATCCACATTGTTGGCTTCTTCCCTCTCTGCACTATGTCTTTCTTTACATCTTACAAAAAATTTATGAACAAAGTTATTGTAAATCTGCAATGTCTGTCTTGTCACTTAGATTCTTTTCAGAAATGCTGCCTTGCCAATGTAGATATACAATTCTGTATGATTAATATTTATTACTTATAATTCTAAATACAATGGAAGGTCACAAAAAATACTCTGCCTAAAAGAGTCTGGAGCCCTTTACAATCTCGATGGTGATGGATCCTGAGCCTTGAGAGCTGAGCTCAAAATCTTAGCAAAACACTTTTCTATGTAGGATTTCCAGTATTTCCTGCTTCTGGCAATGGATAAAGCCAAGAAGCACAAAAGTGAGTGAAAGTTACAGATCTGAAAACATAAGCTTGGATTTCAAACCCAAACAAAGGTCAGGGAATGCCTGAACCTGTCCTTGATCTTGGATCAGCCTATAATAGAGTTATGAGTAAAATGCAAAGTTAGGACACAGAGTGAGACTTGAATTCAGACAGAACTGGCACTGCAGCTGAAAACTGCTCCATTTTCCTCTAATTTCTCATATCCATCATTATAGTTTATCTAGATATTTTGGAATACTGTGTGAAAAATTAATATATTTAAGGAATTTTTTGCAATTTATTGAAAGGAAATTAGCCTGGGGACTTTTAGATTTTATTATGAAATCTTAAAAAGTTTTTAAGAACATGTAAATCATCTCAGAAAAAGTTCATTTTATTTATAATTTTCTATGAGATATAAGCCAAACCATTTTAAAACATAATTTTTTTAAAAACAGATGCAATTTGAGGTCACTGAAATCAACTGATTGTGATTTGGCCCTCTTCTATGAAAAACAGAGACAAACTTATAAGAGAATTTCAGAACTATGAGATTCAGCAAAATGGTGAAGATTCTGAGATAGAAATCAAGGCAGACCCTGGTTCACCTGCTTGAGATCTGCTGCATGTTTGGACAGTCTTATTTTAGGACATAAATATAATAAGCAGAGAGCAAGAATCTGCATCTGCTTCTGTGTCTTTTATTCAAAAGTTCAAAGCAACAGTGACTAAGAAAAGCTACTGACTGAAATGCAAACCTGGGAAAAGGCAAATGAGAAAAATGTAGTTTCTGTTGATTGACAGGATCATACTGAGAGCAAAAAATCCCCTGGACCGTTGATCAGATAGAAGACTTTTCTCTAGGAACAAACTTGCAGAGCTTTGCTAATAACACTTTTCTAAACTGACCGAGCCATCCTGACCCAAGTGTTGAGTGAAAACAAAAACCAGAAAGACAGAAAGAAAGGATCAAGTCAATTAAGATAAATAAATCAATAAATAATTGCCAGAATTTTAAAAAAGAAAAAATAAGAAAATAAAATCACAATAATTTCAGTCTCATGAAGAAATGTTTTTAACAAGCCACACGTGCTTGTACAGATACTTCTAATGTCATCAGATTTTTCTGGCTGCTATTAGTGTTCTCTGAGCCAGCTGATTTCTCAGCAATATTTTAAGGAGTGCCAGCCTTTGCCCTCCAGTCTAGCCGCTGTTAAAATAGCCCATTCTAGGAGAAGACTTGGGAGTTCGTGGGTTTTCTTCCAAGGTTTTGAAAGTTCAGAACAAATTGACCATTGCATGTGAAACAATAGTCAACCACAAACTCTCTTCAGTCAATGAGCAACATTCTGCTCCCAGCTGGGTTAGTGTGAAAAGTGGAATTATCCCACTAAAGCAAAAGGATGGTTTCAGATTGTCATCACCATCATAGGGCAGAGCCTGGCTTTCGATGTTGTTCCACTTTCCCAGCTCTCTGGATGCAAACATTTCTGCTGTGAGGTTCCCCTTGGTCACAGCTCACCAGCTTGGGGTTCCCCTCAAATCACTGCAGCTTTAGCAGCTCTGATCAGAAGGGAAGCCACATCAGGTTACAGCTCACTTTTATTTTTTCTTTTAAAACAGAAATAAATCCCTCCACAAACTGAAACCCCTGAACCATGTGCTCTCCTGTATGTACTGGAGCACATGAGTTTCAAGTGAAAGCTGTCATTCTGAATCTGCTGAAGAAACGTGCAAATAATCACCAGTGTAAAGCAGATGTGCCAGGCAGGCACTGCAGACAGAGCAAAATAATCTCTTTTAGGAAAAAATGCCTAATTCAGAATTGTGGAACCTGGATGGGTAAGGCCTGGATGAGTGGGATTGAGGCACCATGCACGGATTTCTGCTAGCACACTTGCTGAATTCCTGGCTGGAAACATGCCTCTCACTGTGCCAGCCTGCCCTCTCTGAGGCTCTCACAGCAAACTCCTCCTGGGGTGAGATGCTGAGCACTTGCAAGTGACCCATCTGGAGCCCAAGGCGACGAACCTTGCCTGGAACCCGTGTGCAGCGACAGCTTCCCACTGCTGATCCAAGCTTCCCAAGATAGCAATTATAGAGGAACTGGCAACCAGTACAGTCAAGATGACAATATCCTGCGTGGTTTGGTTTGCTGTGCCAATTCCCTCTGTGGGTGCTGGAGTCAATCTGCTGCCCCTGTTATTGCTGTGTCTGTCTGTCTCTACCAACCAGCAGATCCACTGGGCACTTTGGCACAGGTCCTGCTCCTCCAAGGGCTGCCTGCTCAATTGCTCTTTCACTCTCTTGCTTTAAACATTCGGATCCAACAACACCATGCAAATTTTATGCAGAGTAGCATCTGCAAGTCTGACATATTCACTCAGGCTTCCCCCTCTTGTGCCAAGTTAAAAATAAATACCCTATAAACTCCTGGGCCTGCTAAGACAGAAGATGCATTCAGAGAGTTTATTTAAATATAACTGCAAAGAGCATTTCTGCTTTAGGGTCAAACTCCTATTTTTCCCCTCTCTCTCTCCTAAATTTTGTTCTTGCCTCAAGGATCTTAATAGAACTGAAGGAAAAAGCGTCCTTGAAATAATCTAGAGGAAAACCACAATCTAGAGAAACCACCAAGTTCTATGTGCTCCTAACTCTCTTACCCAAAATTTTTTAAAACTCTAAAGAATGCAGGTCATGATGTACCCCCAACACAGAACAAGGAACTAGTCAAGAGGACTCATTTTCAATAGTGATTGCAAACAATACTAGTTGAGCCAAATCTTGGGCTAGACATCAAAGGGTGTCCACCCCTACTCCCCACCTCCATTCCCCCACCCCCCACCCCACTACAGCTGCCTTCCCTTTTCTCTAGGAAGAAGCAGATTTGTCCCTGCCCAATACACTTGGAACAAGTGAAGTCAAAGATGCCAACCAGACAGCATAACAATAAAGTACATCTTAAGGCAACAAGGAGCAGAGTCTGTAAAAGGGGATAATGAGCCATGGCTGAGGGCAGTTAGGACTTGCTGAGCCTCTTGGCCACATCTGCGTAGGCTTGCTCGATTTCTTTGTCTGCTGCACAGGTGTTGGTGAATTCATCCCTGCTGTACGCGTTCTTCAGGTACCGCCACAGCCCCGTCATCTCCGCCGGGAACTCGAAGTTGCGGTATTTCTTTGCAACAATCTAAAGCAAAGATAAAACACCTGGAAAAACCCATCTCACAGGAGATGCATCTCCTTCTCAGGGAGCTTCTTGCTCTCTTCTGTCATATAATTAATAGCAAATGAGAGGAATGTTTGGAGAATCAGGGATTTACCACAGAAAAGCCTTGGAAGTGCTGCTGGTTGTCCCCTATCTTGCCAGGCTGCTGCTTGGCCTAAGGATACTCTAAAGCTACAACCTGGCTACTGTCACCAAATTTCAACTTTTATGGTACTTGAAGTTCATTGATTTAACCATATTGGGGTATTGGGGTTTTTTTTCACAAGTCTTAAGTACATCACTTAAAGCTGAGACACCACATAAAAAGGGGCTGAATCATCAAGAGCACGACAGATTTAAGAGAAAGGCATTAGAAATTATTATAACATATCTTCATATTAATTTTTATATTTAACATTTTTTTTTTATATACGGTATTATATTTTAATATATGTAATATATTTTCCTGGTAAATGGTGTCAGAGGATATAACCACCTACAGCTGTTGGAAGCCTTTTGGAAGGCTGTTCATGAAAAGAAGAATTCAGGGTGGTATGGGTACCATGATTAGGAAACCAAGATGATTTAGCATATATTAGAAACAGGAGCATTGGGATAAACTGAGGGAGAAAATGGTTATTTCAAGACTTGTTAGACTAGGAAATTGTCTATCAAGGCAAATTTTTGATTTCTAAAAACACTTAGGCCCTTATTCAGGAAAATAGTTAAGTGCATACTTAATTTTAAGCACCTGTACAGTCTCATTGAAGTAAATGGGATTAATCTGCACTTAAAGCTAGTTGGTTGGTTAAGTACCTCACTGGATTGGGATATTTCAGTTTCCCTGTAGGAATATACCATATAGAATAAGCTTGTGGTGACAGAGTGAACTATCTGATAGGAAAGGATGGATTAACTAATTTAATGAGTGCTTCCAATCTCTAATTTTTCTGACAGTATAAAATTGTTCCTGGGCATAAATTGCACACATATGTGCCACAGAGTTCCCCTTTATTTTTAAAGCACATGGTAGAGCTGTTTTCCATCTCAGATTTCTTAGGACAGTCATGTTCTCAGAAACGACTGTGATTTGTTTCTATTACCAGGATCCACTTGGTATAAGCAAGGCCAAATCCTGTCCTAAACTGCATTTAATTAAGCATTCTTGCCTTCCCTGATGCTTCACACGCATATGGGGAAGATAAAACCTGCTGGGCAACTTAAGTCAACATTTTCAAAATTTCCAGCACACATCTTCCATCAAATGAAAAAATAATTCACCCTTTTCTTCTATCTTTAAATGCTTTTCAGGCAATAACCTATGGCTACGCTTGTCTGAGAAAAATTTTAATTCTCTTTTTACATCTTTCATTTCAACCCTAGGAGACAAGAACCAGTGAGGGGCCACATATTAATTTTGCATTGTCTGACTCCAACGTTGCCAATGAAGACAAGCCAGAATAAGCACTAAACCTGTGAGGATATTATCACATTTCTCACCTGGTGACTTATGTGCTTTTTAAATTTTTTTTTCTTTTTGCATGTGTGCAGTTAGCTCCCAGGCTCAGTTTATATTTTGGCTCACAGAGCCAAATTAGATGCATGACTTGGCTTTAATTCCTTGCTCACTTGCTTGCCAAGGTCTGCCAGGTACTTGCGTTATTCTAAAGCAACATGTCATCTGATAAATTAAATAAATGCAACATTTAGAAGTCAAGATGATGTACATGATTTGCACTATAGCAGCAACCATAGTACATCTGAAATCCTGGACCTTGGCAATGACTTTGATTTGTTAACTTCTCTGTGTGAAATACCAGATGGAATAAAAATTCCCCAAAGAGATGGACTGCTGCTCTTAAGTTACAAATGGGTGGGAACTGACTAAAGTTTTGACATATTTCTTAAGGGCATTAGGAACTAATTAATACAAAAGACTGCTGCTACTTGCAGCAGGGTAAAAATAAAGAGACAAGTCATCTAGAACTTAGTACTGTCTTCATCACTAAGAAGTGATGGGACAATTTTCTCATGAACTAAGCATAAAGTTCCTTTATTTAACCTATAGGAAACACTGAAGAGCAAAACTGTGTTTCAAACTGCTCTTCTAGGCCTAAAGAACTCTGCTGAAATAGAGAGTACAAAAACATTGGCTGTGTCACTCAGCTGTCAGAGCAAGGCATGTCATGTCAGATAAGGCTTTTTTGACCATCTCACAACATCTTTTACCTTCACAACATGGAGTTTGGGCAGAAGGTTGCAGTCAGCAAGTGTCAGGTCATCTCCATCCAGAAACTTGCGTTTAGACACTTTTTCCTCTTCAGTGCTGTCTGCATCAATCTCCTCTGGCAGGGGAGTTCTCAGGTAGTCATCCAGCTTCTTCAGAGCCTTCACTAAGCCCCTTTCAAGAGCTTTGCCAAGAAAAGCAAAGAGTAGGTGATTAGGGCAGGACAAGAATTGTTTAGAAATGCTCATTATCAATTGCTATGGTAGTGTCTAGAAAAAAAGCCAAGAAACAATTTATTTGTTGTTAATTTGTGCTCCAAAGCTGACACAATCCAATGGCAAAGTAGCCCAGCAAAGTACATCTGCCTGAGGATAAAGCTCATCCTGCAGTGGGAAAATGGACACAGGGACCTTGTTGTACCATGTCTTCTGACAAACAACAAAAAGCAGTGAAAGAGATCACAGAAGGAAAAAACAGCTTGTCAAGATGATACACCAAAAAACCACATATTGCCTACGATATTCTTTTGGTCTGTTTAAAGCCATCACACAGGAACTGGAACCCTGTACACTGCTCCTTCATTTTTCTAACCAGCTGCATAAGACTGCAATGAAGCAGAATTTTCTAGCATTACTTCAGCTCTATCAAGTCTTAATTTTACTTCTTTCAACACCCTTGCAGAGTAATTAAAGGTAATAACAGTAATTCCAAAGATGCTAACCAGAGCTCCACAGAGCTGAAAGATATGCTACAAATGAGATGAGATATTAGCCAGTGTTAAAATTCCCATTTAACTCTGGTTCAACTTGGGTGCAAATTCTCTTTTTGAGAGATCTCAAATAGTCTTGCAATGGAGAGGAGACTCCAGACCTCTTAGTTCAGTTACTGAAGATCATGTCCCACACTGCTGCTGGCTCCAACAAATTCCAATGTTCAAATGCCATCTAGACCTCTACAGCAGAGTGCAAATTTTTCACCCAGGCAAGGAATTTGTGTCTTTATGCTTCACTGTCAGAACAATAGAAAAGCTTGCTTGCAATTGCAAGTGCAATCTGCACTTACAAAAAGCTGGATAACTCTGTGCAGGTTTGTGCATTACTCAAACTGCAAACATTGGGGGCAAAGAAGGGTCTTTCATGTTTCTGTCTGAAGGGTGAAAAGCATGATGGAGTCCTGGTCCCCCACAAGTGCCCCAAAGCGCTAAAGCAACATAAATAAGAAACAGCAAGAATTTACAATGTGAAAAAATAACAACATGACTCATGGGCTTAAGGCCAGAATTTTAGCTGGTAAAAATTACCTGCAGTGATTTATACTTGCTGCAGATGTGGCCTGGAGTCATTATTAATGGCCTAATACTGTAAAATCTTATATCTCTGAGTAACTTACTGCCACTGAACTTAGGGGAGAGTTACCCAGATGGTATAGCACTACAAGGCCTATGGAGATAAGTACAAGGACCGATGGGTTCAAACTGAAATAGGGGAAATTTGGTTAATTATATGCAAGAAACTTTTTATGGTTGCCCAGAGAAGCTGTGGCCCCATCCCTGGCAGTGTTCAAGGCCAGGGTGGACAGGGCTTGGAGCAACCTGGGATAAGTGGGAGGTGTCCAAGGCAGGGGGTTTAAAACTAGATGGTTTTTAAGGTCTTTTACAACCCAAATTTTCTACAATTCTATTGTCCTAAATATATTTATGGACCACAACAGGCACTCAAAAGGGCTGCAGCAATCACCCTTCACAGTGAGCCTTGCTGGCACAGGTAACCACAGGCTCTGCTGTCAGCTGCCCCTGTGCTTTTGGCACAGGGAATAAGGCAGCACGTCCAGGGCCACTGAGAGAGCAGGAGCTGAACACCACAGAACATGATTTCCCTGCTGCCCTAACATCCATTAAACCTGTGCCAGCAGTGGAAGTCAGATTAAGCCACTTGATGCCTTGTTCCCACTGAAGTCTCTTGGCTCAGCACCAGGGAACCATACCAGCTCTTTTGTGGCTGACTCTGAGACACAGTGGCAAACCCTGGCTTAATTGATTGACTGGAGAAATGACTGCAATCCAACTGAAAACACCCCCACAAACATAGCAGGGAGGGAAGCAATTTTATTTCTGAAAGCAGAGCATCTAAAGCGACTGAAGTGCTGCCATGCATAAAACAAAAGTGTTGCCATCCTTCATTTAATCAATTCAAATTGAATTTTGACACTGACATTCTGCTGTCAGATGCTGGCAGTGGTGCCTTTAATTGCCTGCAGCTGTCCTGCCTCATAACTTCCACAGGAGGGTAGGAACTGTGGAGTGTGGCAGCACTCAAAGGATTTAGCAATCTCTTTTTGGTTTGACCTGTAACACCTGTTGAAGAAACAGTTCTGCTTCTCTTGGTCAGCCTCAGACTGTGTCCTCTCACAGTGTGTTCATGTAGAGACAGTGGGCTGGAATTACTGTGATTTCATTCAGTTTTGTTCATCTGCGTTTTAGAGATGGCTCAACATTGACCACTTTCCAGCATTCCGTTCACCCAGTAGGATTGTTGGTTCTCCAAGTCATCTGAGCAATATTCCAGTGTCAGGAGGATGTTTGATGCTCTGTGCTAGCCCATGGGGTGAGTCAGGTGTGTGCACAGAGACAGCAGCAGCAGGTGAGGTGTGTTTATGTAACTCTTCTGGAACTTATTAGGTTTGGGGTTTTATTTTACTCTCATTGCTCTATCAAAGTGCGTCATGGCTGTCCCAAAAACAATGCCTGGAGTGCAGCCTGTTTGTGACAGCAAGAAAAACAACTGTCTGAATTCATAGTTGGCTCTTGCATACGGCAGCTTTAGGCCAGAAATAAGTGTGTATGTTCAGGGCTCAATACATCTGTGACCTAATTCACAGGCTCTGCCGGAGCCCACAGGATGCTGACACCTCACATTGAAATCACCACAGAGTCAGGACCTTCTTATATCCTGACAGACAAGAACTGAACAACTACTTGTGACACCAATGACCCCATTTTTTAATCAAAACTCTTCTTAGTAAACTAGATCTTAGATCCTAGTAAAGTTTTCAGAACAGCTTGGAAAATAGGAAAATAGTGAGTGAGAATGCTCTCCTTCCAATTAAATAGTGAAAAAAATTGAAAAACTAAGAGAATTAAAATCCAAAAATTGCCACATCAAATGGATTTTAGGTGCATGGGGTCAGATTTTTAAAGCCTGTTGATGATTTCCAAGGCATTTTTTGAAATCCATATTCAAATATCCATATTGCAAATCCTACTTTCTAGGTGCCCTAACACACTCAGATCTATCTGTAGAATTTGAAATCCTATGTTCCTTGAGAAGGTACTCAGGGAAATCCCCACTCAAAGTAGGAGGACGTGTAAAAGAATCCAATTTTCTCTCTTGCCTGGTAGATATTTATGCATTATTTGAAAGGTGAAAAATTGTGAATGGAGACCAGGAAATTACCTCTTCAGAGTAACCTACAGCTCTGGGACTCTTCCTGAAGAAAGAACTGTCTTCGTTCACATTACTGACCAAACTCAGCTTGGATTAATTCCTTAAATTTGGACTCAATTCCAAACTTCCCATACTGTGGCTATTTCATGAAAAGCTGCGTGACTCTCTACATTGTCTCCACTGAGAACATAGGGGAGAGGATGCACTCACCAAGGAAGGGGCCATGTGAACACCAGTCAGCACCAGACTGGATGAAGACATTTAAAAAGATGTGAAGATCTAAAAAGTTCCTAATTCCCCATTTGTGAGAGTACCACCCACAGTGAATTTCAGAAGTGGTGAAGCACCTAATTCCCTTGGCAACTTGTCCTCTGGGAAACATCATTAAAGAACTAAATAGCTTTGCTGATAACAGCTAATGGGTGGGATTAATCTTCCCCAAAGTGAGTAAAATTAATGAATAGGTTTGAATTAAGCGCCTCGAGAGCTTCCCCTCCGTTCAGTGGAGTTTTCTCTTCTACACTTGGTTTTGGTGATCCCTAAATGAGCTGTGGGGAGAACTTCTCCTAAAGTGTCCAATCACACCCTTGCATTGTTTTGGTAATGTCAGGGTGGAGGATTCAACATTACAACACCAAGTAGAGCCAGGCCTGAGTATGCGGCTCTGTGCTGCTTTTGAAATTTCTACCTCCAACTGCTTCCCCACCCTGCAGAGTTTCAACAGGAACTTAGAGATCCCAAATGTGATCAGCTCTGAGAGAGGAGCCCTGTCATCAGCTTATCCATGCTACAGCTGAAATGTCTGAACTCCTGGAAACCATTTTTCTGGACAGTGGAATCACCAAGCACAAAGGCACCAGCATCATATTGCCTTCACTGGGATATATTTAATATAACCTCAAATTCCAAGAAATTCTACCCATGTATAGACAAAATCCATGGTGGAACCATCTCTCTCAGCCTTCTCTACTTCATTCTGGCCTACTTATGTAGCCAAAGACAACTTCTAGCAATGACAGTCCTGCCCTGTCATCCCACCAATAACAAACAATAATATTAGTAAAAAAACCCTCATGAGCTTTTTGTGAATTTTCTTCTCCCTTCAAAACTAGGATTTTAAACAACTTTACTTAAGAATTCTGAGTTAGAAGCCAGAAAAATAGCACTTTCCAACCTCAAAGCAACCACAGAACACTTAATGAATGTATTACCATCTGTCAAATGCCCAGGGTGAGATTCAGTTTAGCTGATGATACCTAATTCACATTGACGTTCTGTTTTCAGCAGAAGGTTACTTGATGTTGAACAATGAGATTAACAAATTCTGACATGCACAGAAATACAAATAATGTAACAAAAGTTAATAATGGGCAAAACTGTGCTCTCAGTTACACTGACATAAAAGAGGAGTAACTGCATTGTCAACAAGCTATTCCATATTTACTCCAGTTCAACCAAGAACAGACTTTGGCTCTGTTACTCAACTCTTCAAGCAAAAACTTCCTTAAACTATTAGTCTGTGCAACTATTTCCAGGGGATGGAGAGAAACCCTTGTGCCTTGAAGTACTTATACTACATCTGAACAAAACATTGGAAAATGTAATGCATGGAGCAATCCTGCAAGCCAAGGAGAGGGCCAGATGACAAAGATTCATTAATAGGTACTCAGGGTGAAATTTTGGCCATCCTGAAGCTCATGGAAGTTTTGTTGTTGACTTCAGTGGGATTAGAATTTCTCCAGAAGTTTTTAAAGCCAAAAGAGACTATTTTAATCAGTTAATCTGACCCCTGAAATAATACCAGCCATAAAACTTCCAGCGTCATTGGTCGTTTCCATCTCTGTTTTCTGTGGGTCAAATAAGGCTGAAGCAAAATAGAAAGTAACTCGAAAGTAGTAAAAGAAAAATGGTTTGGAAAAAGTAGAACTGATTCAGACTGCCCACACCCACAGCATTTGCAGAGGTCAGGCGAGGACTCTTTTTCCCCTTCGTTGAACTCCAAATATTTCCTTCCTTGTTTAATGTTGGGACAAGGAGAAATAGCAAAGCAGACAAAGCACATAAACACCAATCTCTGTGGCCTGAACGAGCCACTGGAAGGCAATTCATTCCATCTTAAAATAGTAGCCTAGGAAAAGCTGAATTACCACCAGAGAAGCCTCAATCTCACTTTCTCTATCTCTCTCACAGGCAGACTGGCTACCTAAATTTAAAATAGTTAAAATGAGGTGAGATGACTCCTTTTTTATGTGCTTGTGTGGAACTTCTTGCAGGATAAGGATTTCACGTGATAGTTATTATGGGAAAAGATTCAAAGCATAGAGGGCACAATCAGAGTACAAAGAACAATCGATTTTTAAGCAAACTGAACAGAAAAACTATTTGATTTATGTGAAAAGAAAGCAAAAGTAGTTAGTTGTTTAAACAAACTTTAAGTAAAAAAACGCAAGATTTCTAAACAAACATGAAAACAAGGAAGTCATGTTTGGAGATGGTTGTTTAAGTCTTGCCTAGACATCCAATAATTTTTGCATCACTTTTTAAATGGTGGCAATCTTCAAAATTAACATATCATTTCCAAATTAAAAGGAGAATAACCTTCTGTTTTAAACAGTTTAACAGAAAATACTTTTACTTTCCAAAGCAACTTATTATTCACAAAATTCCACCCACATTTGCCAATAAATCAGGTTACACCACCCATGGCATTTTTATTAAATCAACCTTTTGTCACAAAACATTTTCTCCAAGTCAAGGACAAATATGTGTGGCCCTCTTTTTAAGTGATTATCCCTGTGATAACAAGGCTTCAAAGTGATTGAAGCCCAGCAACATCTTGTCTTTTGCAGCCAACATCTGAAACTACCTGAGGCTGATCTCGGCACAACTGCAAGATTCTTAATTGTCAAGCCCAGGCAAGTACAACAAACCATGATCCATGTACAAAAATGAACAATTCCTGCTGCTACCCTGGATCACTGATTGATGTTTTCCCTTTTTACTGCTTTCTTCCACTGCCCTCCTGTAAGATTTATCCTGTAACACACGCAAATGAACTTGGTGAAATACCAATGAGGGAAAAGGGGGAACAGTACATAAATATTCACAGTCTCAATCAAACCATCTGAGATTTATTTTTCCTTTAAAAAAACAAACCACCTTTCCTGATCACTTCCAGATTCACAGTTTGATATTATATGAGACCCAATACTGTTTTCTTGTAGGAGAAAGGAACAGGCTAAGAAACAGCAATTTAAGGTAAGAAAACAATATCATTCCACTAGTCTGACAGTCTGATTAAAAACCAAGGATTATTATTTTCACTCTCTTTTTTTCTCCATCCTGCCCTTTTTTTTGTTTTTTTTTTTCCAGGCTGGCTCAACAGAGTACTGTAACTTTAATCTGTATAGATTAATTCTTCTCCATGGAGGAGCTGAGACTGCAATACACATGACTCTGTACTCCATACCCCATAGTGAACAGTTTATCTTCCCCCCTGTGATTTCAAAAAAACCCCCAAGATCTGAGTGCTGCCTTGACTTCTCCTGTTCAGCCATTTAAGAGTCAGGTGCCTTGTCTAAGCTGGTTCTGTAGGCTCCCTCTCTGCTCAGAGGGACAGAGCATCTCCAGAGGGCAATTCCATCCAGCTGCCTGAGACACCTGATTCAGACCAGTGTGACTCACTGCACACATGCCCTTCTTGCTGCATCAATTACAGATGAAACCTAAAGGACTAGCTCAGACTAGACACCTCACTTTCAGGGAGGTGAAGTCAGGCAAGATGAATCCTACCCGTTGAATATAATTTCACAGTTCACCCAAGTGATCTAGGATAATACCTCCAATTTTTTTTAAAGTTACTTAAATATTAGGGTTTACTCCCCACAGGGCAAATACATTGCCCATTTGAGCATTGCAGCATCCTTTCCAGGCATGTTTCTGCCTCATAAAATCCCCAGCTCTGAGCAGCAAATGAGTGGGAGGTCACTGAGAGAGCCATTGGAAATGCAGAGGAGGATGAAGGTTGTGTGCTCCCATGCATCCAAGGCATTTAGATGCCTAAGTCTGGGCCAAAGGGAGTTTCTGGGATGATTCAGCTCTCCTATTAAAGATGCTCCACTCCAGATAAATAATTCAATATTCACTGGAAAAGAGACTTGTGCATGTTCCCACAATAAAGGTGAATGCCCACACAGCCTTGTGAAAAAGCCGTGATCTCTCTGTCTCTGCCCACTTAATGAATCAACAAATACCTTGTGCACACAGAAGAGAAATAAATTAGTGTCTCTTACTCCTCAAATCCACTTTTTCCTGGTTTGGGGTTGTTTTAGGGGACAGGGGCCATGTTCATCCTCCAGACAAGTCAGAGCTGGGACTTGAAAAGGGGTTTTTTACTCCCAGTCAGTGCTGGGGTGAGCAAACACCAGGAATGGGGTGAGTCACAAAAACACGGGGCACACATGGAAACAGCCACACAACTCTGGTCCTAAATCACCTTTCAGACATTGTCTGAGCCAGGCATAAAGAGGGACACACTTTCCATACATGTAGGCACATATATGTTGTTCTGCGTATTTGCAGTGACAGAAATGGAGGTGCTAAGCACCAGGAACACTTCCTCCAGAACTCGGAGGAACATGGAGCTGACACAGCTGAGGGATACCCCAAGCACCCTCAGAAACCTGGACACATCAAAAATCTGTTGATTTGCTTATGGGTAAGATTCCCCTTGCCTGAGTTCTAATTGTTAGGTAATTAGTCTGACCTAATTGTTCAAGTATCTCTTATAGGTAGCAACGAGAGAAAGGCACCTCCAAAGGAATTTCTCCCAACTTTAGACTCATATTTTAAGAAAAATCAAAATGGCCTTTAGAAATGAAGTCTCTCTCAATTGATCAGAAATAAACCAGGACTTTTGAATGATTAATATATAACTTTTAGACAGATTTAGGTGAGATAATCCCACCCTTATCATCTCTCCTCCCTTCTCACCCATCTACAGACTGATGATGTGGATGGATGGATGGATGGATGGATGGATGGATGGATGGATGGATGGATGGATGGATGGATGGATGGATTAGAGCTTCACCCAAAAAGTTTGGGGTATTTTGATAGATGTGCCTCAAAACCTCCATAGAAGGAATTAGAAAGACTGAAAGCTCAATTCCCAGATACCTTTTCTTAAGACAGAGAACAACAATCGAAGGATTAAGAGGTTACCTGGATTTAGGAGACTTGAGTCTCTTCTCAAGTTTTCTATATGGCCTTGTAAAAATAATGTAAATAATTTTCTTTGCCACCTCCTATATACAATATAAAAATAAAACCACTCTTTGGCCATAAACTTTACATTAGTAAAGCAGTAATGCACCAGCTGTGGAAATATGTTTCAGGTTATATGTGATAAACAGTAAATAAAAAGAAGAGGCATCTTGGCATCTTTCTATTTTTGTGATATCATCTGTCCTATTCCCAAATTAAACCTAGCAAAGCAGGTGAATCAATAATGCCTTAAATAGTAAATTAGACATGTTTTTCAAGCATCTAGAAAGATTGTTTTCACTTGTTTCTACTTTTTTACTGAAAACTCAGGTTTCTTCCCTCCCTTTTCTTATCCATTGTTACAATGGAGGCAAGAAATAAATGCAATACTCGTAACATTATCATGAAGAATGTTGTCAGAGCACCTTCAAATGCTGTTTTTTAAGAAGAAAAGCCAGGTGTTCAAATGACACCAAAGGAAAGCTTCATTCTCAAATCTCTTAGGAGTCCCAGTGACCCTGAGGGCAGGAAGCAAGTGAATGTAAAACTACTGGCCTACAAGTGCCCCAGGAAGAACAGCACCGAACTTACGTTTCACAAATCATCGTGACCCTGTAGCAGCACGTAAGTGACAAGAATCATTTCTAGGGCACGTCCCCAAGGGCCTAATCCTGACCTCTGCCATGTTAGTCTTGTGCAGGTGTCCCTAAAGCAACTGCAGACAAGCAGCATCTGATTTGCATCAGGAATTTGGAAAATAAAATAAAATAAAATGAAGCCCTGCAGATTTTAAACACACATTATTTGATAGTATGAGGTTATCCTAACGCTATCTCAATTTTAAAGTTGTTCACTCAGAGTTTAAACTTTTGTTTTACTACTGAAGAGCAAATAAGATGATTCTGGGACTAACAAAGGAAAACTAACTTCATGTATCTGCATTCAAGTAAGAGAAAAGTGAGATTCTGGTAGCGAGTGCAGCTGGGATTTAGCAGCAGTGCTCTGGGGACCCCTTGTGTTCCAAGACTTAAGTGAAGGAATTTGTTCCTGTACAAGCTGTTGGTGCTTGAATCTTTAATACTAATTTCTTCCAATTCCAGGCATGTAGAAGAAGAAAATTTGCTTCTGCTTACACCAGGATAATTCCAATTGTATTCCACTGTTTTCAACTATGTAATTTAATTCCAGAATGAGTGAAGACACATGAGAGGGAGACAAAGCAATGCCTAGCTAGCAGCACCTGAGGATGAAATTTTAAGTTCAATTTTAAGTTAAAGCTATTAAGTTTCCAAATCCCTTAGTTCACTTGGAAAAATCTCAAAGAGATTTATTATTTCCAGAATTTTCTGTGTTCAATTTTCCAGAGTTTTTGTGTTCAAAAATTGCTACTGACACAGAAAAAGCCATGAGACTATGAGATTTACAAATGAGTCACATCTTAATTCTTTCCCATTGTTTCTCTGCTTTTGAGATTTTTTGGTTTCAAGCCCCTTGAAATGACTTAGGGATCATCATGATTATGCCTCAACCTCCTTGAAAGGAGCAGAAGCAAAATCAGTTATAATTAAGTCTGGATGTATGAAAACAATCCAAGAATTAGTAGGGAGGTCACATTGCCTCTGTTGCAACTGAGCTGTTGTGGCAAGTATTAAAAACATTTTTCCCAGTTCTGGGGTCCACAATTAAAAAAAGGAAAAAGGCACTGGGAATTCCAGCAAGAGGTCAAAGGAAAACATTAAGACAGTGCTCAAGGACTGGAAAAAAGCCTCAAAGACCAAAGACACTTCAGTGCACCAAGGACACTTCAGTTTCTCCTGTTGTCTGCTCAATCAAACCAAATCCTTCTAAGGATGGAACATTAACATGTTTGCTCAATGGGCAAAACTCACTGGGATGTGACTTGTAGGAGATAATAGTTAATAACACAAAGATTCTTCTGACCTCAAAGTCCATGAAATTCGGATTACCTTTTTCTGCAATCACAAAAACCAGGATATTTTTACAGGAATTATTTCTCTAATTCCCATTTTGTGACCTCATATCTAGCAGTATTTTCAAGCTGAAAGTCAATGACTTAAGATATATCTAATAAAGAAACTTAGCAACATTGATTTTCATTTACATCTCATTCTTCTTTTCCCTGTTATTTTATGAAGAACATTTTCATGCATTAAAAAAATAATAATTGAAAATATTCTTTAAAAATCTGTTTAGGGAAAAATAGAACTTGGGCCAATTCTTTTCCCTTTGAATCCATCAACAGCTTTGCAAACTAACTTCCAGGAGCCAGTCATTCATCTATCTACCACGTGATATCTGGCAATGGCTAAATGTAAACCTGTGAACAATCCTGTCAGGACACCAAGACCAGGTGGGTGTTTATACCCAAATATTTGGTTATATAAGATTTGGACACTGAACTGAGCAAGGCCATAACTTCATCTACGTCTTTGCTGGGGGGAACACACCAAGTCTATCACAACAAAGGGAGTTATCCAGGGCAAAACCATAGAGCAATGAAGTTAAAACTCAATTCTAAATAATAATGCAATTTGGGCCTCCCATTCCAGCAGCAAGGCACTTAATTCCTCCCAGGACTGCTGCTGCCAGATTACTCTAATCCACTTCCAGCTGTGCTACTGCTCCTGTGTGTGAGCATGGGAGCTCGGCTGGGAAACAGAACAAAGCATCCCAGCAAAGCCAGCAGCACTTGGAGGAATATTCCAACACACAGGGGAAATAATTCCCTCTTAAAGGAGAGTGTCTGCCAACTGCTGCTCCCATTGCAAGTGTTTTACTCTAGGCCTGGCCATGCATAGAGGCCCTGACTCAGCAAAGGCTTGAGAAAGTGCCTTAATTTCATCATGTCATTAACGTTGTTGACTGCAGCATGTTCTGTAACTTTAAATTATATAAATACATATATTCTTTCTTTTTTTTTCTCTCTCTCTTCCTCCCTGTGGTATGCTATATCTTCGAAGTTGCCTCAGCACAGACATGTCAGAAAATTTTGTCTGTTAGTAAATTTATTGCAAATATTTACTATTCCCAAAATGGCTGCATCTAAGACTGTTAACCAGGCATATAAAGTCCCTGCCTTGGAGAGCCTGCAGTCTGATCACATCTGGACTTACAGAAAATGTTCCTTTTGTGCTGTTTTTAAATGATGTTTTCCACATTTCTGCTAGGAAAACTTTGTTCCTCAATTAGCAAGGTATTAGAAGATGGAAATTTCAGAAATATTCCCGTGTAAGGTACAGCTTTCTCAGATTAAGGGGATGGTGTGTTATCATTTTAGAAAACTGAAAACCTCTTCCTTTTAATGACATAACATTTCAGTTCTCAGTTTTGGCAGGTCAAAAGATATTGGTCCTTAAAGCTGTTACTGGTACCAGCCAGAATATTGATGGCTTTGGGCCTCCAGAAAGCACCATTTTGAGAACTTTCAAAGATATTTCTCAAGAAAACTTATTTTGCAAACTGCTGTTCCTGGGCATTTTAGACTTTGATTACTGGGCAGAAACCAGATAAAGCAATTTGGGACAGGTGATAAATGCAACTTGCAGCACTTCTTAAGAAGTTAGCACAAAGCTACACCACAGTTTAGTGATCTTTATATGTGTGTTTTTATAAGGAGACAGAGTGAACAGTTTTATTAGCATATCATGAGTGAGTTATGTGGGTCATCCCAAATGAATGGCAATAAAAGCTTTATATCACACTCACCAACATGTATTTGGTACTTTATGTGCCACAAATGTTGCAGAAAAGCTATTTTACATATGTTTTAAAGACTGGGTATTTTTTATATTAGGGCTGGTTTTGTAAAGCTGCCAAGCACTTTAGCTACCATGAGCCCAACATTATTCAGCTCAGGGGGAGTAATAAAAACTTGTTTAAAACATTCTGAAATAGCTTTTTTCTTTTTTTTTGTGCTTCAAAAGGCCAAAATTAAAGAATCATGGAATCAGCATGGAATAATGGAATGGCCTAGGTTGGAAGGGACCTTAAAAGTCATCTATTTCCAACCTCCCTGCCAGGGACAGGGACACTTTCCACTAGAAGAACTGTCATCCTGATATGTTCCATCACTAAGCAAATCCTTTTCTCTAAAATGATTTTAAAAGCTCTTTTTAGTCCTTCCTGGTTGTATGACAGAGAAAACTTGGTACTGTCACACCACAGGGCGAATTGTGGCTTGTTCTAGGCCTTGGACCAACGTGGGGCTTGTAGTAGAAAATGGAAATTCTTCAACTGAAGAGAAAGAATAAAAAATGTAATGGCAAGTTGATAAACAGACATCACACATACATTTATATTTTTACCTATATATTTCTATGGCACCTTGAAAATCTGTTCAAAAATCATAAAGCGTAATGTTGATCCCAAATTAGAGTCTGATCCAAGATCCCTGTCACAGGAAACTTTCCATCAATACAAGAGCATTCAAACAGATTTTAAACTTGCTCTGGCAAACTCAAGAGCAGCTTTGCCAGGAACTTTTCTGGGCACAGGGTGAAGCCTTCAGGCATGGAACAGGTCAGAAGGACCAAAGCTTCAGGAGAAGCCGTGCCACAGTTACAGCTGTATTATGACCCCTTTGGCTGAGAGAAGCCAGGATGGAAGGAAGAGGGGTGATTCCCTGTCCTTCCCCACCAGGGGTGGAGATGTTCTGGGGACAGATGTTTTGCTCTCCTGCTGCTGGAGCCAGATCACACCACGCTTGTCAGGATGTCCCAGGCTGCCCCATCACCCATCAAGAAGCTCCTGCCCCTGGCTCAGGTGCCACAGACAGTCTGACCATGCAGCTGCTATTACTGTGAATAGTCTAAGCTGCGTTTGGAGTGAACAGATTTTCTGCTTATGACAAGAGGCATGTGATGGCTTCTAGGAAGGATCAGTGTGCACAATTCAACTTGTGCACATACCTGTGCTATGGGGCTGACCCTCTGCTTAACAGGAGTAACTCCACAGTGTAAAACTGATGTAGGGCAGTCTTAATTGCAGGCCTGTATGTGTGTGTGCATTTCTACTGCACGTGTACATACACAGAGCACTGAGAGAGACATTTCCCACCTCACGCACCAAACCACAAAGTGTGATGGAGCTACTGAAAGAGGTGAACAGCACTTAATCACGTGAGTTAATGATTTAAATGTGCTTTTATTTTTGGCCTCTTGATGTAAATCCAAACCAGACAAGCAGAGTCTTCTGGTCAGACTGCTGGAAATTCCTCTGCACGAAATCATGTTGGTGGTCTCCCAGCTCAGCGCCTTCTGAGGAGCCCTACAGTGAAATATCCTTCCGTACCACTAATGAATGCGCCCACCCACACTGGAGCTGGTGCCCCCTAAGAACTCAATTCAAGAACAACTTTTTAAACTCCTACATGAAATCAAAGGGCTCATTCTGTGAGCCAAAGAACTCACAATTTTGGGCGGGACAGTTAATGGGTGGTTACCCCAGGTTGTCCCCTTGGTTTGCAGCACACAGTCTCGCAAGTAAAAATAATAAGCAGGATGCTGACTGTGTACACAGCATTCCAATTAATTAGATCTCATCCTCCTCCAATGAATACATAAATTGTTGCTTCCCTGGTGACCATACAGAGCATGAGTGACTTGCTCAGCATCAACCAGAGGAACCAAAGTAAACACACAAGACCTCAGTTTACTTTCCTGTGCTCAGACAAGACTTCCTTCTCAATATTAAACAATCACTAAGCAATGAAAAACTCTCAAATTGGCCATGAAAACTTGAGCAAGAACACCCAGGACATAATTTTCAAGCCTACTGCTCTGAACCCTCCCAAGGACTCCTGTCCATGTGTGAATGAACCCTTGCCATTTCAGGCACAAGGGGTGAAGCCCGGTGACAACAGCCAGAATAATCCAGTGGTGCTACTGAAACACAGATCTAATCCCACAATGAGGAGATGACTCCTTCAAACAGGGCTGTTATAAAATTATCAAGTGGCACAGGGGGTGGAAAGAATCAAGTTCTGATTGAACTGACTTGAAATAATAAAGGCACACACTTTCTTTAAACACAGCTTGCCACATCCTGAGAATCTGGAATCAATTCCTTCCCTTTCAAGAAGCTTAAAAGTGGTGGGACTTTGATATGGCATGAGCATGTTTGCTTCTGGGCTTAGAGCCCTGGCCAGCCTGTTCCAAAACTTTCAACGTTTTTATATTATAAGACAGAAAAGTTAGGAAAACAAAGATGGAAAAAAAGAATCAGAAATTCATGGAACTATTAAATCAGGGCAGCCTTGCTGTCAAATACCTTTGGTAAGTAAATGAATCATGATCAATAACATATTGCCATGTAGACTTGCAGGAGAAGGTTATCACCTGCTTCTGTGCCAGGCATAAAACATAACGGTGTGTGGTTAATGAAGTACTGCATGAATCCAGAAAAAAAGTCACTATTTTTCTCTGTAATGCTAAAGCATTTTTACTTCAAAGTAAATTTAACTCATCCAGAAAAAACATAATTTTTTCCATGAAAACTTTGTCAAAATTGATAGTTTACTATGAAACACTTCTCTTTTGACAATGTTACATTTGTAAGAGGAAACTGTCTTGACAGAAAGAACCCTGTTTTGGTAAGGGGATGTTTCCTCCCTGATTGTAAAGCTGGTTGTGCAGAGCTGCTTTATACATTCATATATTTGCCAGCAGAGGGTGTCACAATCTCAGAAACAGACTTACAAATGTATCCTAGCATCTGTTCACTCACATACAAGGACTCAGACACACACTAAAACAAGGATTTACCAATCTCTTGTTGTCCTCACTGACTTTTCCACTATCAGGGAAAAAAAAACCATTTAGCTATGTAAAGGCTGTGCTAGCAGTGCCATCTTGCCACTGCTCTCAGGACAGGAAATACCACAGTGACATGGCCAGCAGTGGCATCACCTGAACTGTGACACTTCTCCACGGCCCTGGCTGCAAACTCTGCTAAGAGGGACAGCAGCTTGGATTTCTCTTCGGTGTGCATCAGATTCCCATCAATTCTCACACCCAGTACCCTCACGCTGCACAAATACCTTTAATTATCCCAACCACTTCGTGTCACTTTTCTGCAGAGCTGTAAGAGCCCCAGGCTGGGGTGAGAGCTCACGTTGCACACACCACGAGACCTGTCCTAAACCAGTCCCCTACAAGGAATGGTCACACATAATGACACCTAACCCACACCTCTCACAGCCAGAGACAGGCTGATGCCTCAAATTCCCAGCCTGATATCCCACACGTTATTGAATTCACTTCCCTGACTCCTGAGTTAAGAGAATGTAATTGAAACAACTTGATGTTTGGTGTTTTAACCACCTTGCTATCCTGCCCCCCACCCCCCAGCCTCTATTGCCAATTAAAAGGAATGAAAACTATTGTTTATATAGCAATCTGGGTTCTATAATCTATTTTTAATTTACTAACAACTCTTCTTCTATTTGTGTTTTGATCACGTGCAACTGATGTTCCAGTCACTAGTGTAGCTTTCCAGATTAACTCGAGCACTGGAATCAGCTGGAACAGATACAGAGGATGACTATGAGACACATATAACCTTTATCTCAGAGCTGGAAGCTACAGAAAACATTTATGATAACCACAAGCAGCAATCTCTGTTCTTTTTGGGTCTCACCTGCTCATGTGGAGACAGGGAAAGGGACTTCACCTAAGTAATTATATTTTATGTTTATAAAATGTGGGGTTTTTGTTACAGAATTATATACAACTACTTCTGCTGTTATATAGGAAAAATAAAAATATAATAATATAAATATATAGTACAATATAATATCAATATAATATTACAATACATTAAAATTAATGTATAAAATTTATTTAACATATAAATAGAATAGACTATAATATTAACACAATATAAGAACTATTTACTTCAATAGAAAGCCTCAAGCTGTACTAGGGGAAGGCCAGGCTGGACATCAAGAATTTAGTCAGTGACAGTTGTTAAGCACTGGAATGGGCTTTCCAGGGAGGTACTGGAGTCACCATCCCTGGAAGTATTCAACAAGTGACTGGATGTGGCACTCAGTGCTATGGTTTAATTGACAGGGTCATGATCAAAGGCTGGACTTGATGATTTCAAGGTCTTTTCCAGATTCTAGATTTCCAGACACCAGGTCTTTTGGGATTCTGTGATTCTATTCTATTATTTTTAATAATGCAGCAGGACCTGCTGTAAAGTGATATGCACCAGATGAGAACTAGAGCCCCAGATCCCTTTTGAATCAGTGTTGCAATTTTACAAAAAATTATGAAATACAAATCAAAAATAAATAGGTTCGTTAGGAAATATGTACCCAGCGTTGCTCTCCTTTCCTCTTTGCACAGTCTTCTACTGCTCAAGAAATGTAAGACAGCTACTTGTTGACTAACTCGTTCTCCTCCACCCAAACCAGTCTTCAGAAAAATTGCTGTTGTTCAGATGAAGCAGACAGAAGGTGAATAAAACATCCCTGGGATTAGGGAGAAACTATTCTTCCTTAGCCCTTGAAAACTGACAGTCAATTACTCTGCTGAAATTGAGGTCTGCACTGACAGTCCCAGGGACCTTACTTCATTGACAGAAAGAACATAGTTATAGATAGAAAGATCCAGTTCTACTCTGCCCATGTCTGCTTTATTCTCCTTGCAGTGAGCATTCCAGCTGTAATAAAATTAAGCTAAAAGCTTTTCTCTACTTCAAAGAGCAAAGTTAAGCATCAGTACTGCAGTTTAGCATCAGAGACTGCAGTGTCTGGATAAGACAGGAGCAGGAACCAGGTAACAAAAATGGAGTGAGGATGTTTGCAGGGAGCAAAGATTGTGTCTCTCCTGCAGCTTAACAGCTCTGGTCTCTAAAACTTTGGTGTGCTTAATTGTCATTTACAAGAGTACCTAAACCAAGAGTTTGTTATGCAGAACTAGGGAAAGCTCTCTTTAATCATACTGCAGCTTCTGGAAATATGGAGCGCCTTGTGGGGTTAGTATTCCTTATCTCACCATAGTGGGTATCAGACCTTTAATTCCAGCTCTGCTTATGGCCAGATGCAGACACATCTAGGACACCCATTTATTCCTGGCTGGAGATGCCAGCCCTTGTGAGCCCAGGGATTTGAATATTGCAGCCACTGAGAAGCAAGACTTGGGACTGTGCATGTGGGGTAGCACAGCTGAAGATTTACGGTTGCACGGCAGACCATAAAACTTCCTTGTAAATGGCCAGGATATTTAACTTTCATTGTTACATCTATTTAGTCTAACTCTTACTTTATCTTCCTTTTACAACTTCCTATAAAGGTTAGCTGAGCATCCCATTAGCATCAGACAAAAAAGCCCCAAGTTTTTAGCATCACTGAGAAGCGAAGCACTATAATTATTTCCTTCTGTTAACAACACAAAAATATTACAGAAGAGATTGTTATCTGACATAAATCATCATTTACCCACTTTTATCTCATGGGTCAGCCCCGGGCAATGAAATATAATTGCACAGATGAAGTGTGTGGCAAAGCTGGAACCTGCAAAATTTGATGTTTTTTGAATGATATGATATAAGCCCATGGTATTCAACATGCCTTATGTCTCTGTGAAAGCAGTAATACAAGGGAGGAGGTACATCAGTGAATGACTGCAAATATTGTACTAGATCGTCTCAAGGGACAGGGGTGTGTAAATCCACAGCTTTATGGAGCAACAGGAGCTCAGACTTGCTGGAGCTTTGCCTCTCTGAGGGGAAAGGACTGTGGAGAACAGCAATTTCATTAAGAGGACAGTGTGGGATGCATATAAATACGAATGGCATCTGGCTTCTGGGGGACTCTTTCTTTTCATAAACAAATATGAGGGAAAATCTGGAGCTTACAGAGTGCAATTACATTTCTTAAATTCACTTCTGTCTTTTAATTATTTTATATGGAATGTCTCAATATAATTCAGTTTATATGTGCACATTAGCTATAACAGCATAACATAATCATATGTTATATATACAAGATAAGAGGGCCAAGAGCCTGATGGCAACATCTAATAAAGCATGAGCTGCTTTCACAGGTTTGGGTCCAGCCAATGCACACTCCTTTAAGCAGTGCTAGGGCAGAGGAGGAGTTAGCACAGGCCATCAGTCTCTTCCAGTAAGCAGTTAGGGATCCTGTTCTGGTGAGGAAACTGGGCTGTATGGACAGGAGTCATGCCATGGCTGTTGGTAAAGAGGCTACACAACACTCTGTGGCTCTTTTATTTATTATTACAGATGTAGTTAATTCAACTGTGGATATGTGAGTTGAGTCCACCTAACCAACCATCTCAAGCTGATCAGCAGCAGCTCCTGATGTCATCTGAACACAGTTCACAAAAAAAATTATGAGAGAATGGCAAAATTCTTCCACTTCTAAGCACACAAACTCCATGGCACATTTGGCAATGGTCATACTCACCAGCATTATCCTGCTGCTTGGTGTTTTTGATGTATGCAGAAAATTTGGAAAAGATATCAATTCCAGCAGTGTTTGATTCCCGGTGCTTAGCAGCCAGCTTGGGGTATCTGAACAGGCAAAAGCAGTGGGGAAAGCAACATCTTGTTACCAGCATCACAGCCATGGCTACAAATATAATTTACAAGAAGAGAGGAAAAACCTCCTGTGTGAAGAACTGTAATTAACACTCATTATCTCAAAACAACAACTTGGCAAGACACTCTTAACCCTATCTGTTATCCGTCTGTCGAGGCAAGCATGCGGGGAGTTACACAGGGATGGTGTCAAGACAAAGGTAATTGCACTCATGCCTTATGTAACCACAATCCAAAATCAGCCTTAAATCAGAAGGAAACACAAATTTCCAGAAAGGTGCAGGGGAGTTTGGCAGCCAGATCTCTCCATTATGAATGGCAGCCGTGTCTAACCCTCTACTCTGAAAATGTACTCCAGGATGGAATAGCAAAGGGTGTTAGGATTAACCAGGTGAAGGAACATAAATGTCCCAGTCTCTGCATTGCTTTTTACAGACATTTAGTGAAAAGGAATATATTGATTTGAAAGATAAACACAAACTAATGACTCCTACTGACTTCAGTGGTCTTGGAGCAGAGCATAGAAAATGTAAATGCCTGATCTCTTGCCTAAGGACTGGCCTATAGCTGCTGGTTCACTTGGAGGTAAAATGCTCCATAAGGAACCAAGCCAAATTTGATGGATTCATAGATTCGAAGGTCCAACTCACAAGCCAACTATTTATTTTTTCCATTATCCTTGTATTAAGTCCAAAATGTTTGACTTAGTAAGGCATATCTGGTAAATCTAAACCTTTCATTGGTTCCTTTTTCATACTGGAAAAATCTGGGCCTTATTCCTAACCTGAATTAGTTTAGTTATAACTTCCAGTTATGGGCTCTTGTCATTTCTTGACTAGAATAATGAGCACTTTTCTGCCTCCTGAGCCTCTCGTCCTCTGTAATCAGTTCCCCTTCCAACCTTCCTAACACACCATACAGCTCAGAAACCTCTAGTTTTTCACTGTAAAATGCTTTTCCTGGCACAGATATTTTCTGTGGCAATTCTCAGCATCTATTCCAAGTTATTTTTAGCTTTGCAAAATGTGGCCACCAGACCCATACAATTTTTTCCTAGTACTGGTCTCCTTAATTCTGCATACAAGGGCATCCTGAAATGTGTACAGAGAAAACATTCTGCAGTTATTAGTCACATAAGTAACCTTCACACATGGAAGTCATCTCACTGAAGCCAGCAAGTTTCATAAATAAATATTACTCCTGTAAGTAAAGGTTGTAGGAAGGAGTGCTTTTTAGGAACTCTTCTTAGGACATCTTTCATTCCTAGGAAATGGAATATTGACTGAAAAAAATATCTGAAGGTCTTACTTTGGAGGTGCAAGAATCTCTTCCAAGAATTCCTCAATCTTGTTAACATCTGTCTTGACTTCTCCATTAAATGTCAGGAAAGGTGGGTGGGTCCCAGGAGCCAGATTGTGCAGGTCAGCTGGCTTTCTGCAAGCAGAGAAAAAGTCATGAAATCACTAATCTTTATGGTTGGGTAGTTGCACAGATATTTATAGTTCCTACAAAATCAGTCTGCCTTTTTTTTTCCTCTCCAGTAATTTGTGGTTGGAAGACTTTGAAACTACCCCAAGCACCCTGTTTAATATAAAAACATTCCACAAGTGAGAAAAAAATAAAAACAACAGCCAAACCTGAATCCCAACTATTTTGTTGTGCACCACAGGCTCTCTCAGCCAGATAAAAATCTGATTTAACTTGGAGGGGTCTTTCTATACTGTAAACACTGGGTTACACACCTATTTTCAATTAAACAGAACAATTTTTACCTTTTCAGATCAACAGTGGTGACATTGAACACAACTCCTTTGAGCCACAGGATCATGAAGAGACGCTGGGAGAATGGGCAGTTCCCAATGCTTTCTCCATCTATTCCAGCCTGGGGGGGAAAGGAAAAATGGATTTCAGATTTGTTACTCATTTACCTCCCTCAAGATGGAAAATTGGATGGTGAAAGAAAAATGAGCATTTTAAAAATAACCAGCAGTGCTTGTTATTTAATACAGTTCATCATCAACACAAGAATGGAGCTACTGCAGGATTCAGCCTTTGTCAGGAGGTCAAGGATGCAACATGGAACCTCGGCTGAGGACATCCCTAAGGAGATGTGTCCCTTGCTGATGGCAAGCAACATCCAGGGTGTTCCTTCAACTAATCTCATCCCTACAGGACTGCCTGTCTCATGGACAGGGTGGACACACTCAGGACCCGATTTCTGCTTTATTTAAATCTGTAGGCTGCAGTTTATATCAGCTCAATATCTGCTTCACTGTTTTGCTATCTAAAACATGTACTTTAGAGTTAAACCCAAAAACTCTGGACATTGATTCATTCTTGTTCACATCAACAACTGCCTCAGACACAAACAGCCAGGTCCAGACAGAAATCTCCATCTGAATCCTTCTGAGGTTCAAGGCAGTTTTCAGCCACCACATTCAGTCTGTTCCTATCTCTAGTATCTAATGAATTGCCTACAAACCACTACACAACAACACAAAACTGCTAGTGTTAGCATTGAGAAGCAGCCTATTTTTTCCTCTAAAAATTTATGGTCCTTAGCCATGCAAATTCTAACTTTGAGCCATGGAGGGATACAAATAACAGCAGCTGAACTGAGCCAAAGATGTGGCCAAGGACAACATCCTTCTACAGTAATCATGCTTGTGGCCAAAGCTTTCAGGATGATAATTGTTTTGATAGATTTCCATTTTAATTTGTGGTACCATTGTGTTTAAAAGATTCTTATAATCCTGGTGCAGCAACCAACCTTCCGTTGTTGACCCACATGGATTGCATAACTGTATTTTAAGCACAGTGTGTGTCCGAAAATGGCTGATGAAAGAGCTAAGCAGATAAATGCCCTTTTCCTTTGGAGACAATACTACTTATTATAATTACAATTATTATATTACTTTGTTGGCTGTCATAAATTGTCTCTTATTAATATTCAAGCTGTGAGGTAGCATTTCTCTGTCTTAAAGAATGAACCCTTTCTAATTATTGCAGCTCTGTGAAACATCCCCAGCACAACTAGAAACATTTTGAGACATGTCCAGTTGGTGCAAATTCAGGCCTTGCCTATGAAATGTTCAGCCGAAAGATTTTCTTGTGAACATCAAGAGCCTTTCTCATGTCTTGAATGCAACTTTTCACAGTTCTCGGTTTAAAAACAAATTCCACGTTTTCTGTCACCAAACTATGGGGAGAGTGTGAATTCAAGGCTTGGAGACAACCTGACATAAAGTTCAGAGCTGTGTAAAGAGATTTGATCTGGGTTCAGATTCAGTTTCAAGCACTCAGACTCTAGAGGTACTTGGATATAGGGGGGAACAGTCTGGCTGCAATTTTACTTGAAATTATGGATCTGCAATATGTCTGGCACAAGGCATACGCAAGGATCAACACACAATGTAGCTGAAAGAGTGGTAGAGCATGAGAATGAGTAAGAAAGGATGCATTTCCCATCTACCTGAGGTATGAGTAATCTGGTTTTGCAATATTTCATGAATTTAATCATTAGCTCTGTTCTGCAAATTTCATGGCAACAGCAACAATGTCACCATGGGAATACCAGGGACCACCAGATTGCATGCCATAATTACTGCAAAGTCACATTTTATGATTTGGATTTTGGTTTTTTAACCTTTCTCAGGAGCTTTTGACTTCTTACCCTTCCTGAAAAGAGGCAAATGCTATGGGAGAAAACAGCAATATGACACCAAACTTCCCCTTGATTTTTTCACCATCTTAGTCATAAATCACAATTTCATCTTTTTCAGGAAAGACATTCCCTGCTCTCTCCATTTGTTTATTCTCATGCAAAGATTAAGGATTATCCAGACTTGCATCTTATACGTTCTCTGTCCTTCAAGGGAATGGTGAAAAACCATCTCCAGACCAGAGGACTAAAGGAGGGACAAAGCAGCTGAATCACACAATCACAGAATCAGCTGAATCACAGAACCTGCTGAGTTGGAAGGGACCCACAAGGTTCACTGAGTCCAACTCTTACCAAAGGACATCCCCAAGAGTTACACCATGTGCCTGGAAGAATGATAATGACAAGGGAGAAACAGGAAGTGATGGGTTGTGTGGGGCTAAGGGATGCAGAAGTCATAGGAAAAATGAAAAAGATGTGAAATCTGGAAGAAATAAGATTGATTTGGTGATCAAAAATAAAATTAATTGTGAAGGTCAAATGAGTCCTCCAACAGTCCCAATGGTCAAAATTCCTTCTCAACACTTCCAAAGCAATGGGAAACATTTATTGCCAGAGACACATTGGGAATAGGCAGAGGAAATTCCAAAAACAAAAGATAAACTAAAGAAAAAGTACAGTATGATCTCTGTTCAAAGCTCTGGGATCTGGAAGCCAGGCTCATGATTTGGGAGGAGACTGACTCATGGGTTTTGATCTCATGTGACTGGCATAACTGAAAATGCTACCACAAATCACAAGGCAAACTGGTGACAGAGGAGGGAACAGTATCAAAATCTCCCCAGCAACACTATTTATCTATTATATTCAGCTCTTTTTCTGTTGAAATTATAGGCAAGGCACTCTTGGTTTTGTGTATCCTTTCTCATTGCCTCTAACAGCAGTCAGTAATTCAATGTTCAGCACTCAGAAAGAGCAAAACCTTAGTAGGTAACAACTTCAAAGGCTTATCAGAGTGTTTTGAGATCCCTTGTGAAGTCTATTAACTACCAGGAGGAGACGAGAAAGAAAACTTGCCAGGCTTAGTCACTCTGAGCTTCAAAGAAAAAAAGCTTTCTTAAAGCACCCCAGTAGTGCCTAAATGAAAATCTGTTGCATATTTGTCCAAGGGTAAGGGCTCAGAAAGGCAGGAATTAAATAATACCTTCATCAAGATCAAGAACTCAAGTAGTGGATGGAAAGAAAGGAACATATAATTGACAAGTTGGAGAACCACCATTAATCCCTGCTGTTTTTCACAAAAGCTTTCTCATGCAGCTTCCCTGAAAAACATTAAAAGTGATGAAGCACTTATAAAACAGAGCAAGTTGGTGACATATGCACTCTCTCTGCCAGTAATATTGGATATTTCTGATACAATGATTGCAACTAAGGACAGTACTGACAATCCTGAATAAAAGACTGCAGCTAGGGACAGATTTGAGGCTTTGTGGGCACTAGGATAAAGGAGATAGAGTTGTTAAAGCACACTCCCAACAGAGAAGAGCCTCACCTGAAAAGGCAAATTCTCATAGTGACCATGGAAAAGTGCAATAGATTTGAGGATTTGCTGGGTGAGACTCTTTGGCCAAGCACTACCCACCTCACTGAAGTTTAACTTAGGGAAGGTCTCCTATGTGAGCAAGGCCAAGATGCACATCTGAAAGATGAATCTGTCCACCTTTCACTTTGACTGAATCCACTGAGTGTCTTAGTTTTAAGCGGGATGAATGTGGACCCCAGCAATAGAGAAGTCTGGAGTTTGTGGAGACAGAATTTCTAGAAACTTATGTTTCTCCATCTTGGAAACAGCACTTTCTGCTTCCATTGCTCCCCACAAACACAATTTTATTAGTTTACCTACTCAAAAAGTATGCTTTTCTACTTAGTCTCCAGCTGTTTCTGTCCTTCACACTAAGCAATGCAAGGTCCTGCCCTGGAACTCAGTACAATCACACCAGGAAAAGCCTCCTGTCAGACCAGCTGCTTCCCTCCATCTGAGTAATGGCAAGAATGAACAACATGTTCTCCTTTATTAATTATAAGGTGCTCCCCCTTAAACAGTTCAGCTATTTTTAGTGAATTAATTAAATCTTAAAAACATTTGTGTGCATGCGTGGGGGCTGCATGAACTCATTATCAATTAACAAAATTTGGGTGGTTTCAGGAGGGAGAAAAAATAGTCTCAGTGATTTTATGAACTTGTGTCAAGTATTTTTTGTGAAGTCATGGCAGTATCAAAAGCTTCCAACCACTGCACAGCTGAACAATGTGAACAAGGAGCTCTTCTCAAGTTCAGGCTAATACTTTGCTATTAATGAAATAACAGGAATAAATTTACTCACATATTCCAAAAAATACACTAACTGGTACATGCAATACACGCAGACAACTGTATATTATTTTAACTAACCTTAAGAGAGGAAAAAAAAGACAAGTTGCAGTTTTTTTCCCAAAATACAGAATTTCAAAGAAATACACCATCATTAATAATGACTAAGCATCTAGCTTAAAAATGGCAGCACTGGAAAGAATTACATATGGCAAAGCACTGTGGTTTTTCCAGGCAAATAATGTATTTGGGTTTATCTATCCTCCTCCTTTCATTTTTCACTACATTGAGGTCACTCTGCACATGGTCTAGGGGTCTGTTAGACTGTAGGAGAAAGCAAGGAGATATTTTTGATTCCATTAAAGCACTTTTTTTTTTAATAAGAATTTTAACAAGTTAACAAAAACAAGCAGGCTAATTCACCTAAATGTTTCCCAGTAAAGATTAAGGAGGGATTTGATTTCATCATCCCTACAATCAAACTCAAGGCTCACATTACACATGGTTACGTCCTCTCTGTTTTAAAATTGGGAAAGCTCCTGCCTTTTGACACTTACTCTCCTTACACTCAGAACCCAAAAGGGAAGTGAAAATCCTATTGGAAACGCAAAGCTGGCCAGGAAATATCCTATTTATTGTGCAATTAAAGAAAATAAAATCTGTCTTAGTAATTATACCACACACACAATAGCACAAATCTCCATTGTAGGGGAAAAAACATGGGTTGCAACATGAGATCAGACATGCCAAGGTATTGCTTTAGTAAGGATTATTTTTTTTCCATTTTTTTGTCTTTTTTTTCCTTCCCAACTTCTCATCCAAATGCAAAAGCCAGGGAGCTTTTTGGAGTGCCACCAACCAAGAGGCAAGCTAAGAACTGCACTTTCATAGAGCAGCGCTGGTAGGTCTTAGGTAAGAAGTAAATCTTTTCTCAGAAGCCTTGTGTGTATCACAGGACACTCTTGTTGACTGTGGCTCTGATTCAGGAAAGCATTTAAGCATGTGCTGAAATACATCCCAATTCAGAGGAAGTATATGCTTGACTTTAAGCATGTTCTTAAGTCCTGTTGATTTCAATAGGACTTAAGCACATACTTAAGTACTTTCCTGAACAGGGGCCTATAAAAACAATAATAAATTTGCTGTGCAGCATTTCAACTTCATTGGACTTTTCCTGAGATTTCATTCTGCTAGGAGAAGCTGTGGGCAGCAGCCTTCCAAAGGAGGGCGAGATAGAGCAGGAATATGTCCCTAAGCACACGCATATGGAAATGGACCATGTGCATATATGTCAAACAAAAATAGAGCCTTGCCTGAAGGGCTGTCAGGGTAGTAAGAAAACCAAAAGGAAGTGGTGAGACTCTTTAGCCAGCTCCCCAAAAGCCAGCCAAAATACTGTCCAAGCTTGGCATTACATACAGGCATATATTTCAGATGCACATAAGCTGAACTGGTCTGTGCTGCTGGCCAATTTGAAGGGAGCTGGGTTCCAAGCAGCTGAGCAGGGGCTGAGCATCTCCAAGGAGCTGCCACTGCACTCTCAGATCTCTGCAGCTTTGGAAGACATGCATATGTTCTCTGGAGATATTCAGGACTTTCAGGAGATGGAATTGCAGGTTTAAGACCCCATGGGCATCATGCAGTTAGGACATGACAAATATTATCTATAGGTTTGGTACATCATGATTTTTCAACTTTTTATATCCATGTGAGGGGCAGCATGGGCAGGAAGGGATCAGTCCTATAGGTTGGCTTCTTCCAGAGAATCCTTTCAGGATGGTTTAGGATATTCACAGTTAAACATCAGATTCATCTGCCACATCAGCTGAGGTCCTGGTAGCAGAGCAGCTGCATGCACTGGGATCAACCTGCACAAATAGGTCTCAGTTGCCTCAAGGGCTTTGTTGGAGCCACTGGCCACTGTATTTGCTCTTGCATGAAATAATTTTTGCTCTGAAATAAAGCTTGTGATGTCTGAGAACTCCAGTCACGTGCAGTTTAAACATAGAAAACTACAGACTAGACCATGGGTGAATGGTCTGATCACATGGAAAGGATTCCATGTCATTCCATCACCTCTTCTGCTTTCTTTTAAAGTTCCATGACTTGACAAATACCAGTAGAGTAGAAGAGCACAGACTACTCTGACACCCTAGAACATGATATTATTTTCATTTCATTTATACTTGTAGATCTGTTACTTAGCTTTGCATGTGGTCATTCTCATTAATGAGAATTTAATATGAGATAGTCAGAAGTAGTGGGAACTATAACAAAACTTCCTACACCAAATATATAAAAATATATATATGCATAACGTTTGGTACCAATATGTTTTTTTTTCCAAGAGACCATATTCCAGCCTGCTCTGCTGAGAGGAACTTCTGAACACCAAGACTGACTTTCAGAGGGTGATATATAAAGAAAAAGCCCCTAGAAGAGTGAGAGTCATTAAGTAACACCAGAAGTACTGTAGAAAGAAATCACATAGAGCATGTATTTATATTCTTTTAATGTCAGCAAAATACAAGCTAAAGGATGGGTGCTAAATGCAGGCTGACATTTTCAGAGTGGCTAACAGTTTTAGATCTTGTGAGACAATTTGAAGGCAGCTGACTTCTCACAAGTATCAACTCTCTGCACTTGGCATATCATGCCACAAGCAAACCAAAATGAAAAGCTGATTTTAAAAGCCTCAATAAGAGGGAAGTATCACTGACTGTGAGTTTCTTGAGCAACTACACAAAAAATTCAGAGTGTTCAAAAATAAAATATCCATTGGAAGAATATTCTTTGAGGAGCTCACTTGGAATTTGACAAATCCCTGATGGAGATGCATGAAGGCTTTGGCCATATCACCTTGGGGAATACACCTGGAGTTGTGGTCTCTGGCCAGCCCCCAAGGACGGGAAAGGTGCTGGGACCACACAAAGCTGAAAGGTCACAACATGCAGGGCTCTCAGGGCTCCTGGCTGCCCAGCAGCCCACCCAGCAGCCAAAATTTCCTTCTAAAATTACTATTGCAGTTTCCCTCCCTACAGAAAACTCACCACAGCCTCTGTTCAGTAATGCTGTGAATGTTTTAAAATGGGTTTTTTTTAGACTTAGTGCAATTTAGAGCAAAATCTTGAAATTCTTCATAACCAAAAATTGCCATTCTTGTCATAGCTCTTCATAGCAGATGGCACACAAAGTTCCTGTGTTTCAGAACATAGAGGACTGAAAATACAGGTGTTTCATTCTTGGCTTGATGGACAAACAACAATCATCCTTTACACTTCTTCCTGAGCCTTTTCCAACTTAATAAAGCAACTGTGCTCCCACCACTCACCAGGATCCTGGCACAGGACCCTGGGTACCCTCATCAGCCAGTGGATGCAACCTCAGGAAACAGCTTTTAAAAGCTTTGCTTTTTGGGGACCCATCAATAATTCACTGTGAGTGAAACATCACAGGAACAAGAAAATAACTCAAGAAATGTCAGCTATAGAAGTTTAACATATAGAAAGATGTCGGAACAAATGAGTAACAGCAAGTCACAAGTGAATGTGGAAATCTAAAGTTGATAGGAAAAGACAATATGGACATACCAGGAACAAATAACATGAATTAACCCAAGCAATCTTGTTCTCTGCCACGTTTCCCAGCACTTTGGGTAGGAAAGAAGAAGCAGGAACCTAGAGCTATAAGGTTTATGACATCAAATCCAGACCATATTTTCATTAACAAAATCAGGAAACAAGACCTGCATGAAACCTCTGCAAAGTGCTTGTACAAGTAGTTGAAAAAATACTTATAGAACAGCAGAAATCAAGTTTTCTGTTAGCACATAAACACATAACAAATAGAGGTACCATAAAGGTCTGTGACAAGATGAGTCATATTTAATGTTTCCATTAGCAAAATGGAGGAAGGAACAGACAGAACCTTACAAAATTTCCTGGCAACAATAAGCACAGAGAGGTTACTGGGATTTCCCAGGAGAGGAGTAGACTCAAAGTGATGCTAAAAAGTTGGAACAAAGTGTCTGAAATCACTTAAATGAAATTCAGCAAAATAAACTTCAAGGTGCAAGATGTCAGAAAAACAAAATGTGATGTACAAAATGCAGGATGGGGAATAGCTGGTGAGGGAAAAGTGAAGGAGGTTTTACGTAAATCACAATGTGAATCATCTCTCTGTGCCTCTACAGGAAACAGTAACAAGTTAATGAGATGTACACGTGTCGCTCTACTACAACATAACAGTCTCCTCAAGCATGCATAAGATTGCTTCACAAAGAGCAGGATGATCCATTGTTGTTCATGCCCACAGAGGATGGGATTAAGTACTTTGCTCAATTTGCAACACCAAAGATTTAGAAGGGGAAAAAACTAGTGTAATTATAGGACTAATGAAACACAAAGCAGGATTTCTAAAGAGATTGTGTAATCTGCATCTAGTGGAGGCTTTGAAGAAAACCAAAAGAAGCTGGTAAAACTGGTCTTGATTTATTTCATCCTGCTGCAGAGCAAAGAGGGGGCACAGAATATTTTAAAAATCCTTTTTAACAGTATACATTAGTGACTCTGACAATAAAGCTGCTCCTGCTGCCAGTGCTGGATGCTTGGTGGCACAGACTTCTGCCTCCCTCTGACCTGCACAGGATGAAGTCTGGCCCCAGTGAAATCAATGACAATTTTGCCCACGACTTTGACAGTACCAGAATTTCACTCGGAGGTTTCATGGCCAGAGGGGACAATTATCATAATCTTTCCTGACCTTTTGCATCATACAAACATAGATTTTGCTCAGCCTGTAGCCAACATTTTGTGGCTGAACTATAACATATGTTTTGGAAGGGTTTTTGGGAGAGGCACATGCCTCACATAGAGTGGTAGTAAAATCCCCTCTAGCGTTGCCTGTTTGCATTGCAGGGAGCAGCTCCTGCTCCCAAGGAAGTCAACATCCCTTTTCTGGGGTTTTGCAAAAGGTACCTAACCTGTCACATCAGTTATACATGCAATCTTTTTTCTTATTTATCAGTTGCATGTGAGTTCAAGTACTGGAAGGAGCCTTAGTGACAGGATTTGGGGAGCCAGGACACAGCAGTATTTAGAAAATTCTCACAATTTTAGTACAATTCAGTAGAGATGCTGAAGCATCAGCTACTGTTGGTTGTTTTGGATACAATGGTGTATCTCATAGGAAGAAGAGCTTTGAACAAGAAAGTCACTAATCCCTTTTATTAAGATAAATAAACTTAGAATCATAGTGGTTTGGGTTGGAAAGGACCTTAAAGATCAACTATTTCCAACCCCTCTGCCATGGGCAGGGACACCTTCCACCAGATCAGGCTGCTCCAAGCCCCACCCACCCTGGCCTTGGACGCTTCTAGGGATGGGGCAGCCAAGTTTGTCTGGGCAACCTGTGCCAGAGCCTCACCACCCTCACTGGGAAGAGTTTCATCCTAATCTGATCCAATCTAAACCAGCTCTCTGTCAGTTTGATGCCATTTCCCCTTGTCCTGTTACTCCAGGCTCTTGTAAATATTTTCTCTCCATCTTTCTTGTTGGCTCCCTTCAGGCACTGGAAGGATCTTGTCCTGCAAGATTTTGATACCAGTACCTGTTCAGCTCTGCATATCCATAATGCAGCTTCTTCATTGTGGAAGCCCAAGCCTGCAGGATCTTGTTGGGGTTTTTGCCTTTAGTGCCACACCAATTGATGGATTATATTCTAATGGAGTCAGTGGAGGATGCCCCATCCCTGGAAATGTTCAAGGTCAGGCTGGACAAGGCTCTCAGCAAACTGATCTAGTTAAAGATGTTCCTGATTACTGGAGGGGAATCAAACTAGATGACCTTTAAAATGTCCCTTCCAACTCATAAAATTATATGATTCAGCGATAATGTACCTTATCTAATTCCATAACAGTCAGTATTCACACAAAATATTCCCACTACATTTTCCACTGACTTCAGTGAAAGCAGAGTCATACTTTGGATTCACTAGTTTCTTCCTGATAAATGATTAAAACCACAAGTGCTCTGAAGAAAGAATTTGTGAATAACTCTTATTTAGCTATTCACAAAGCACCAATTTTAATACTTTCACATACTGATGATTCTATATCCTGAGAGATAATTAGATACCAAAAAAATCATTTCCCTCTGGGCAAGCTGCTGAAAATAAAATGAGAGATAGATCAGTGCCAAAAGGTGTCATAGGCAATGCAAATTTAGCCAAATTATTCCTGTTTCTAGTGGAGATCAGGTGCAAATCAGGTGTTTCTCCAAAACAAGACCTGTGCAGAGTTCCCATTACAGTACCAGAATCCTGCATGCACTTTTTCTTGTAAGAATTAAATCTGGCACATCTGGAATTTGGATGTCTGTTAAAAATCTCTGAGCCAGGGGTAGTAATCTGGCCACACAGCATATTCTGCAAATGTTGGTGAATAGCAGCCAAATTTCCATGCCTCTAAGCAGCATATCAGACTAACTAATAATAACAGCAGCCAGGTGCTGAAAGTCAATGCTGAACCTGAAATAAGATCCAGGGCTGAATTATTTATTGAAATTCCATTACTTTATTTGCAGTCTTAGGAAAGAGAGTCACTTGCAGGCACTGCAAATAAAGGTCTGGATGCTGGGTATTGATGGTAAGGGCATTTACCACACCAGCTGATCCCATAAAGTGTCCTGGGGGTCTTGTTTTGTACATTATTAATATCATAAAAATACTGAATGGGTTAAAAGAGCAATTGGCCATCCACAGGAGGTGTCCCAGGGTGGGCAGGACTGGGCCTTCCTCTCTACTTTTGCATCTCCAAAGTTCACAGCCCTGCAGAGGGCAGGGGAAGCTCCATCCCGAGATGTGACGGGTGTTTCTGCCTTCCACTGAAAGCTGATCAAACTGTGCTGCCAAGGACCAGCAAACCACAGGCCCAAAGCAGGCTTTGGTTTGATGCTTACACCACGTGTGACTTCCAAGCACAACCCACAATCACTCCAATAAACTATCAATACAATATTCCTGGTACTTGGACCGAGTCTTAATGCCCTGAGAATAAAAATGCCTTATAAATAAATTTTCTGGTTTCCAGCTACTCACAGAAAAATAATTAGAGTTCAGTATTAAGGGGATTTTTTTTACTTTTCATATTTTGTTCCTTGCTGTATTTGTTCATCTGATCATCTAAACAGACATGCAACCATATTTAGCCATTAGAGGGATGTTGCACTACAAGGCAGTCTTTTCTGATCTTTTCTGATGACACTCCCTCTGAATATTTCCTTAAACAAGAAACAGAGAGCAAGTTCTGAGTTTATAAGTAGAAATACCTGCAGTGAAAGCAAGAGTCTAAGATATACACACCAACAGCAAGTAAATGTTCCTTGGGATCCACCTAAAAGCAAAACAGTTTGTGTGTTCAATATCAAATGATGGAGAAAATAAACAGTGGTGCTTTCCAAAAGCTACTGAGAAATTCTGAGTAAGTGTGTGTATTAGTAAAAGTAGAATTTACAAATTTTTTTTGCACAATGGACTTCTGAATTTAATGTATTATAAATATTGTAAACAGAAAAGAACAGATCAAAGGCAGAAATCTGGAACACATTTCTTGTTTGCTCAGTATCTCACTGCAGGATGATTTCCTTTGTCTGTAATGTTTGGGCCTGACTGAAATGCTTTAAAAAGAAATGGTTTTGATAATTTTCTCAAAACAAATTTTTACCTGATGCTCAGAGTCAATTTCCTCTGATCTCATTTTATCCTGTTATCCAGCATGAAAAACAAAAACAATCAAACCCAAAACCAAAGCTTAATTAAGTTTAATTCAATGCTATAAATAAAAATAATCAACTGCACTTTCCCTAGCACCTCTTCACCTCTTACTGTCCTTTTGTTTCTGGGATCTTTAATGATGCTGTTAATTCCAAATATCATCTTTTTTATTATTATTATCATACCTACATTCCTCATGCTCCAAGTGGAGCACCCTCCAAAAGGACCAGCAGTGACTCCAGCATGGCTGAACAGCAGAACTCTTCTCCAGCCTGTTCTTTCCTCCCACAGCTTCCTCAGAAGAAATCAGTAGCCTTCTTCCCAAAATGTCTCTTGCTTGCACTCTTCCCCCCACAAGAAAATAATCACTTTGTTGATTTTATTTCATTTTATGCCCCTCACCTTTCAGCCATATTCCCCATTCCCTGGCTTCACCGCTGATTTGGTGACAGCAGCCAAGGATCTGTCCCCAGCTCCCATCCCTTTCTCTGGCTCTCCACTCTGCTTCTCTGCCATTGTTACTCAGCCGCTTTATTCAAATTAAACAAATCCTTTTTGATATGGTGGAAATGGAGTGTGACACAAGGGTCATGCTCTCTAAATCTCCTCATCCATTTATTGTTAAGTTCACAAGAAGGTGCCACCTTCTCTGGAGACAGTCCAGGCTAATCAGGTAACTGAGAAACCAGGATTTGGCAAGAGAATTTCTGAACATTTTCTATACATTTGTGTACAGCTGGGCCTAATTCCCTCAAATACCTGAATAAGATCTGAAAAATAAGCTATTTTCTTTTTTATCTTTACTTACAATTCTCTCTAAAATGGCAATTTTTCTCCCCTATTATTGTAAAATGTCAAGCACACACGGGTGGTCTTCAAAAAATAACAAGTAAGAGAAATCCTATAATTTCACACTTCCAATGCAAAGCTAAACATCTGTTAGTACAAAATCACTCTTTCTGGCAGAATGGCAGAAGGTGATTAGTACTATAATGCTGCACTCACTTTCAAAGATCCTGCATATGGCTTAAAATAAATGTTAAATAAATATTCAAATAATTTTAGTAAGTTAAAAATGAATAATCCTTGGTGCCCAGAATGAAAGAGATATCATGGGACTAATTATAACTTTATAAAGATTATAATATTTATATAACTTTATAAAAATATATATAACTTTCTATAAAAGTTACATAACTTCTTCACAGCTCCCATCTTGGCCACATCCTTCCCCAGCTCTTCAAGGCTGGACATGAGGAGCTGTCTACAGTCAGCATTTCTAGGATATATTATTATTGTTGAATCATCTGTTTTGAGATAACCTCTGAATCATGAGGGCATCGAGCAGAGATTCTGCTCAGTCAGAGAACAAGGCGTTGCCACAAGCACAGGTCATAGGGCTGCTGGTGCCAATGAGCCAGGATGGGCAGGGGATGCTTCCCACTCTCAAACAAGTCTTCCCACATCCATGTTCACCTGCCTTTAGTAGAGACTGAACAGCAAGAAGACTTATGGAATGTTTAGAGAAACGTGTAATGGAAGATTTGTAAATATGGAATTTAAGTATGTAATAGAAGATCACATTCGTGCACTCTGAGGAGCTCCTTGTGGCTCCATCCTGGACCAGGCTGAGTACAGAGTGTTTAATGCAGTGGAAACATCATTTCTGAGCCTCAAGCAAGACCCAGTCCTAGGACTGGATCTAGAGCTTAACTGTGAGACTCGGAGATATTGCTATTAAAAAGAAAACAAAAACAAAAACAAAAATTCAAATTTAGCACATCTTGATACAAGAAAGGGCAAAACAGAATTCCTTGTCGAATGGGTGAGTTAACACTCAGAATGAAAAGTAAATTAAAATGAACCAAATTCTAACTGAAGACTGAAAATAGACTTAATTTGCACTGAATCCTCTTGGCATGTCCCGGGCATCGAAAAGAACTAAGCACAGAAAAACAACTAAAACTGCCATTCTGAGAGAACCTAGAACCTGCAAGAATATTCCATGATTCAATCCCTCTTCATTCAGGAAGAGCTTTTTAAAAAAATACTATAAATAAAATAAACAAGTAAAACAGGTCTCCAGTTGCACACTGAATCAGCAGCAATGGCTCATCACAAAACACAGGGCAGTGAAAGAAAATAATTTCCCCCCATGATATGCATTTGCATCTGTTTGAAGTTGCCCATTCAGCAGCTAAAAGCAAAAGGAAAGCAGTAACACAACGTGCCTGTTGACCCACACAAATTGAGTCACAATCTAGAAAAACACCAGCAACAATAGCAATGATCCATTGTGGCTGGTTTCTCTGATTTCCACTTGTTTGAGACAATACACAGGTACAGGCACACACCAGCAGGCAGAACAACAATAGCTACATGCCCTGGATGTCAAGGTTCAGGGTGTTTATTTGGGTCTTAAAATGTCATGAAGAGGACAAGCTTGGCAATCCATACAGAGCCAGCCATACAGACACCAGCCCAACCTGAAAATTAATTCAGCATTTTGTCAGGAGTTAATCCACAATGATTGGGTAGCCTTTACAGTCACTCATCTGTGTAAAGGGAAAAGAGGGGAAATTTCACCTGGACATGGCTACTGGACTACACAGATAGGAAAATGGATGTTAGGAGAACCATTTCATAGGGAATGAAGCCAAGGCACAGGGTTGTGGCATGACTTAGGCAATGACAGACAGAAAGGGCATTCCACTCTTGTATCTCCCAGTTTAGCTCTTCCTCATCTCATCTTCAAGGTCTGACCTGTACTGGCACAGCAATCATCAGCTCAGCCTTTGGAGGCCCTTCCAAAGTCTGGCCCTGGCATAACCAGGTTTGATAAGCACATAAGATAAGCAATCCATATTTAACCAGCATCTGAAGTAATCACATTCTATTATCATACCCAGGACACGTAAGCAGCCTCTCAGCATCATTTCTGTCAGACTAACCTCAACCAAATTTGTGCTGCCATTCAGAGACACAGAAAGCAAAGATTCCTTCTGTGCCTCAACCAAGCCCTGTTCTATTTTGTGATCTCCTCCATAGCAGTGCCCTGCTGGTTTGCAGATTTTCTGGTGCGTTTATTCCTTTCTTGTCCCTTGCTATGTGTGCTTCATTACAGCATATCTAGTCTTGGTCTGAAGCATGACTTCTTTGGTGGTTCATTCCAACCTTTACAATTACTATTAAGCCTGTTCCTACTCTGACTACATTTGACCTTAACCATTAATGTGTTGCACAAAGAAGTTGTGAATTCCCCATCCCTGCAAGGGATCAAGGCCAGGTTGGATGGGGCTTTGAGCTACCTGGTCTAGGGGAAGGTGTCCCTGTCCATGGCAGAGGAATTAGAAGTAGGCAGTATAAAAGTCCGTTCCAACTCAAACCATTCTGTGATTCTCTGTCTTGTTATACCTCTTACCACTGTGCTAAAAAGACCCTGCAGATACATTTAATATTGCAGTCAAGTGATGCTTGCTCTTTTAATTAAAGGAGAAAGGCTGCCTTCAGGATGGCAATCTTAAGCAATTTTTAGCCTTAAAATTATTCTTCTCTACTTCTTTTCCAACGTCCTAAAACACATAAGCTCTGTGTGTTATTTAAAACACCCAGTCAAAAGATAATCTAAACCTTGACCCCTCCCTACTAACAGCAGTGGCAAAAAGAGAAAGTAAAAATGCATAGCTGTGATTAGTATGATTTGTGTGTTTGTTATTGGGCTATTCACTGTGAATTACTGAGCCTCAGTGGCACAGGAACACTGAATCAGCCATGCTAAATGCTGTACAAAACCCAAAGGACACAAGAGCTATTGACTAAAGGACAGAGCACAGGACCAAGATGAAGTTCTTGCTGGCCCTCCTTGCACAAGGTTCTCAGCTTCTGCACCTGCAAAGTACTGACCAGGACCGTACAATGCTTTGGAAATACTATTAAAAGGCATCTGTATTTATTTTTTACTTCGGGGAATGGATTTTGCAAAGAGAGTCATGTTCAGAGGTGGCTGCCAAAGCACAGAGCAGACTGCACAGCCTCCTTTGCAGAACTGGGATCTAAGGATGCTTAATTGTTATCAGCATCTAGGGAGTTTGGAGAATTTCTAGTATCACCCTGTGTTTTACTACCAAGAATTAAAAAAAACCAACACTCAAAAAAACATCCATCTTCTGAACATTTAAAACCGATGCTAAACAGTCTTTTCTGAATAGAGACAGATGCTGAACTCAGCTGTCAGATTTCTGAGGTGGAGCACACAAGGATTAGCTCCTCATACTTTGAACTCCACTCTGCAGCAGCACAGTCTCTTTGGAGGTGATGAGCCCTTCTCCAAGAAGTAGAGCATTACACTTATGTCCTTACCAGCAGCAGAAGTTACAAAAAAATATTGTGTCTCCTTTGGCATCTTCTTGGTTAAGAGAAACAGAAACTAAAGCCACACCTAAATCAAGCAAATTTCCTCTGTGCATAAACCCCATTCCCAGAATCAAGAACAGGTTTTAACACCTGAGATATTGGTGAATGGTGACCTGAGTCAGATTTTTTTCTTAGACCAGAAGAAACAAAACAAATTGGCCAGAGAAGTTGTGGATGCTTCATTTCTGAAAGTATTAAAGGTTAGGCTGGATGAGGCTCTGAGCAACCTGGTATTGTAGAAGGTGTACTTGCCCATAGCAGGGGAGTGGGAATTATGTGATCTTTAAGGTCCCTTCCAACCTTCCAACTCAAACCATTCTATGATTCTATGAAATGCAAGAGAAGCAACAGAAATAGTTAAGAAATGGCTTCTTTACAGCAGGATTTACATAATAAGGGGGAATTTATTACTCCCATATAATATCCTTGCAAGTTTTATAGAATTTAAAGTAAATGAAAATCAGTTTCAGCCTTGAATATTAGGCCTTGAGCATTTTAATTAACTTTTTATCTACTGCAGCAAGCACATACAGGTGAATACCATGGGCTTCTGTCATCTGCATTGCACACAAAATTAGCATCTATCAAGATGAGGATTTAGAGGAGCAAATTGTCACTACCTGAGCACCTTTATCCTCCTTAATTGAATGTCCTTTACACCAGAGTAGCTACAGCAGGGACAGTTTCTACTCCTACTGTCCTATAGATGCATTAATACAACACAGCCCTCCTGAAATGCATTTCATTTAGTGCTTTATTTCAGTTTTATGAAGGGTTGCCAGAAATACATAAAAAGGAGTTATTTTAATGTCTTTTGGAAATCAGGTACACGGGGCGGGAGGGGGAAATCGGAGAAGCCCTTGAGCTCCAGATATAGAATACCTCTTAAGAAGCAACCAGGCTGTTTTGGGGACCAACACAGAAATCATGGGGATTACAAGACTGGTATAAATTTATGAGTCTGTCTGTGTGTGAGAACAAGCAGGAAAAGCAGACAAGATGCAACACGTGTGCGCAAACTTGGCACCAGAGAAGGACTGGTATCAGCATTTTATCAAGGTGAGGAGAGCCTGAAAAACTTCCTTTGGGTCACTGAAGGAGGCAGAAAAGCACAAAAGTAAAGAAATCCTGTGAAGAATTTGGGTCAAAGCCTGGAAATATTACTGAGCTTAACATGTAAATTCGCTTTGCAGGACCTTTTCACAGTTTGATTAGAAAAAATAATAAAAATCAGAGGGCTTGAATGATGGGAGCTGTGTTGTTGCTTTCTATTAAGATAAAGTGCTGAAGTGCTCATTTGTTCATAGACTGGAAAGTAAAAAAAAAAAAGTTGATTTGGATTTTAACAACACTGGGGCCATTTTGACACGGCAAAGCTTTACTAAGGTGTGTTAGAGAACTGCATCTCAGGGGGCTTTGTGATCAAATCTCTTTTCTGAGCACATCTCCTCTCATGACACCGTACCTATGACATTTCTGATGGGGTGCATCAGAGTCACTGAATCAAAGAAGAATATGTACTAAATCATGGAAGATGACTTCAGCCAGTGAACACCACCATTAATAAAATATAGATACATACAGAAGAGGAAAATCATAAACACTTCAAAAAATAAGTCATGAAATTATTCTTGAGAGGCACTCTCAATAATACCCATTTACAAAGAATCTTTAAGTTTAAGAGAGTCAGAGAAAAAAACCCTATCAACTCATCATTCTACATTTATGTGTGTAGTGGCAATCAAGTTATGCAACAAACGGCAATGACATGTTGTAAATGCAATCAGTTAGATTAAGTTCTACCCTTAGGTATTATTAGATAAAATTACTGGCTTTGGAACTGCAAAACACAGCTGGATACACTTTGAATTGCTTCTGTTCCAGTGTAATAATTTCCAAGTCTTAAGTTTAATATAAAAATCATGCCAGGAATACATGATGCTGATTAAATTCCTCAGATATACAAAAACCAGATTTTTTAAACTCATAGCTCCAGATATACATATATATGCCTGCTACCACATCTAGATGAGTTTTACTTCATGTTAGCAACACAGATGAGCAAAAAAATGGGGAGAACAAGAGACAAGGAAGGAAAGGGAATAAGGAAATTACCACATGAAATTTTACTGTGCCAAACAAATCACTTCAAGCTACTTACAAAGTACCTACTACAGCACTTCAGGTACTGGCTCTCATTTCCTACATCATGTAAGATTTATCGACTGAATCCAGCACAAAACCAAACCCTTCCTTATCCCAACTGATTCTGCCTGACTTTAAATCAACCTTAGCTAAAAAAAAGTTCATCACTGAAACCTTCTACTATTCATGTACAAAACTAACACATAAAATCACAGCCCTTTAACATCTGCCTAACTCTGCTAAAAAGGAGTCATTTGAAAAATCTACCAGAGCTCCTAGCTGAACAATGGAAATACTACTAACAAAATAATATCTCTGTTACCCTTGCAGCGCTGCTGGGATTATTTCGCTCATATCTGCTACATTTTGAAGAATTATGTGCCACACAAGAACTACATGATATTGTTGCTGTGATGATCACGTGTTGTCCTACACAATCCTTACACAGCCTTCCATTAAACCCTATTTAACAGGCAGGAGGATTTGATAACAACATGAAATCCTGGAGCAGGGGCAGACGTACTTCCTGCTGCTCTCCTGGAAAGGGTCCCTGTGTATTTTTGGGATGTTATGTCAAATGATCCCAGTGACATTTGCTGTTCTGGATTAGCCTCAGCAGAGCCATGTATTGCCAATAAAAGTTTCCTGAGGACAGTGGAGGCTTCACCGTCATTGCTGAGCCACGACACAGCAACCAGTGAGCCTGACTGGATGGGAGCTGCTAGAGATGGAAAAAGAGCAACCTGCAGCTAAACATAGAGCACCCAGGGCACACTGGTGGCTAATTCTAAGTACCAGCAATAATAATTACAAGTATCACCAGTTCTTCATGGTTAAATTAAAACACAGTGTTTACCCAGTTTGATTGTGTGGCTCAAAAAAGCCAGAAAAAAGGAAGGAGTTAGCAAGTGGAGTTTAAACAAGATCTCAAATACACTTAGGCAGGCCTAATTCTGCTGCCACTGAACTCAGCAGTACAAAACTGACTTGCTTTTGTGGCCACGAACCAAGTTGAATGTTTCTGAATTCTTATTTATTCTAATAGATCCCATTTATAGAAAGTATGCATATTCAACAAAGCATTGAAATATGTTTTATTTTAATCAGATGTTTTGATCACAAGTAACATGTATATCAATACCATCAAGTTTAATAAAAAGCAAGTAGTCACAGCTGGTTACAGAGGAAAGCCCCCAAACCATGACAGATCACGGTATCATTCACCTTTAACCATAAACTAAGGATGAGACTGTGAACTTAGGCAGGAGACACAGCTGGAAATCCCTTCTTAACTTGAGAAGCAGTTTCCCCGGCAATCCTAACAGCATTCCAGACTAGGTTCAAGGTGGCTGGGATAGTGAATGTATCCCTGCCAAGTCACTTTATAAACTTGGCCTGCTTAAACAATTTACTGCCTGTCTCTAATATTCCCACCAACAAGGCCCTTGTCTTGACGCAAAACAAAACCTCCAAAAGCTCGGAGACAAAACAGACACACAGACACACAGACGCTGGGTTGTATAACTCAGGCTAAAGCTTCTTTAAAGTATTGTTTCTCTTATCACAAGGAAAAACAAGCAACATGTAATTTTAAAACATTTGCTAGGTGGTTAAATGGCAATTTATTGAATTATTTTTTAAATATGTAATTTTACAGCAAAGATAATTCTTGCCAAGATGGATGTTTTTTGTCTGACTATTTTTAAATTATTTTATTGAAAATGCTTAATAAAAAAGAATCAGAGAAGCAAAAATAAGAGCAGTCCAGATAGCATTTCTCTGATTTAAGCAGGTCAGAAGTGGAGTTGTTACTGATTTGTCACTCTGGTCACTCCTGATTTGACAAGATCTTAGCAGAACCACTACACTGAAATACTGCGTGGAACTTTCAAAACTTATTTACACGTGTTTAAACAAACCTAGTAAAATTATTTTCCTCCCTGGTGTCCAGACTACTGGTAAATCTTGTAAATTTTGTAACCTTAATAGCAAAGCACAAGGCCAGGATGCTGGAGGAGGAGACTCAGGCTGCTGATCATGCACTGCCTCACCAGAAGCAGTTTGAGGAGACACAAACCATGGTGCTCATCACCTGCTTGGCAGCTCCAAAAGGTAAAAATTCAAGATACACAGTAAACCCTGTGCTCCCACCACTTCCAGGGTGACAGCTGAAAGTGTCAGAGACTGCACACACTGTACACATCTGCTTTGTAGGGTGGTTGTGGCTTTTTCAAAATGTGAAAAGCTTGGCAACAAAAAAATGTTATGGTCAGTCTTGGAGCACCAGACAGGTTGGACCAGATGTTTCAGTGTCATTATTCTTCCTTGTGCTTTTTTTATCTTTGTTATTTCCTTTTTATCTAGAAAGTTTAGCTAAACATAGGAATGATTTTGTATGAAAGCCAAGCTGAGCTCAGGAAATACCCACACTTCTCAGGAAACAGAAATTAACTTAGAGCCCTCCATTTCTGATTCTGATTTCTAATCATCAGCAAAAACAACTTTTTGAGGGCAGTCTATGAACCAAATACACTGCAGAGCCTGTCTTGTTATAAAGGGTTAAAAGGTTCCTACCAAATTATGTTCCCCTGTTTGCAAAGCCAGTACTGGTTGTGATAACCCTGAAATTCTGAAACTGAAATCAGTTTTCTTATCAAAACGACTCTCTTATATTAAAACCACAAAGGGCTTAACAGTGGGGAATTATTGCTTGTAGCAGGTGTAACACTTTTATTTATATCTTCCTTTAAGGCTTTGTTACAACACTTCACCAAAATCCAAACCAAGGCTGGTTTGAAATCACCTTTCAAGCAGAAATAACTTTAAAAATCCAGAAAATGCACCCAAAATGGTCAGAACAAAAAAAAAGAGGCAAAACCAAGACCCCACCCAACTTGCTCCTCCCTGAGATAATTTCTGGGATAATTGTGTCCACAAGAATGGCAGCAACACCTTCCTGAGAGCAGCAGCTCCTGGGGCTTTGATGGAGCACACTGCTGTGGATGACTGCTCTGTCCCGGCAGCCAGGCTCTCTGACTGACCCGATCACTCAGAACAGTAAGCTTGGTACGAAATCTTGCCATCACTTTTAGACATAATCCTAATGGGCCCAGTCAGCTGGAAGATGGGGACATGTCAAATGTCTGAAGTAGAGACTGTGGAAGTTCAAGGCCTCTGAGGTCTCTTTTGATTTCTACACTTGCAGCACCTTCACATTTCCCTAGAAGGGTGCTCAGTGTGACTGTGGGTGAACACTGAGAAGTAAAGCCTTACAGGTTTTAAACAAAAGCCCTTGCTCACCTTATCCTAGAATGGTTTGGGTTGCAAGGGACCTTAAAGGTTATGTCATTCCAACTCCCCTGCCAAGGGCAAGTACACCTTCTACAATACCAGGCCGCTCAGAGCTCCAACCAGCCTGGTCTTGATCACTGTCAGGGATTCACAGCTTTGGGCAATCTGTCTCAGGACCTCACCACCCTTAAATGCAGAATTTCTTCCTAAAATCTAATATAAACCTAGCCTCCTTTAGCTTAAAGCCATCTCCCTTTATCCTGTTTGCCCTTGTGGAAGGTCTCTCTCTATCCCCTTTAGGTACTGGAAGGTTCTATAAGGTTTTCCTGGCGCTTTCTCTTCTCCAAGCTGTCTTCATAGCAAATGTGTTCCAGCCCTCTGATCCAAGTGGTGGCCTCTTCTGGACTCATTCCTGTGGGTTCACATCTTTCTTCTGCTGAGGAGCCCAGAGCTGGATGCAGCAGAGCAGGTGGGGTCTCAAAAGAGTGAAGTAGAGGGGCAGAATCACCTCCCTCAACCAAGGACCCTCTGATTTCGGTTCAGCCCTGGATGCCAATGAACATACTCATAATATTAATCCATCAGTGCCACAACAATGACTCCTTCTAGAAGCAGCTGCCTGCCAGCCTACCATACATTCTCCTACCACCATGATATCACCATCTTTTCTCTATCAGAAATAGGGGTTAGGATATATCTTGTTATAGAGTGTTTCTAAGCAGGAAGATTTTTTAAAATGAAATGTACTTTGGTTCACTTGTGGGTTTGCTTTCTAGACTGCATTCTGAGCAACGCAGTCCTCTTTGCATCATGTTTTGTTTTCCATGGGTACAATGTATCTCCCTTCAAATTAACTTTTGATATTAGGTATTATTTTGATCCTGAAAGACAAGGAATGTACATCCAAACACCTGTTTCCATTGCAAACAGAAAGAAGCCACAAAAGTCCTGTGGTCCTCCCTTATGGGTTTTAATTGTATTACTTCACGTAATAGGAGCACTATTTCAATTTTGTCATTATGTTCACGCATACAGGTGCAAGGTTGCCACGAAAAGCTAAATACACCTTCCAGCAGGGTGTCATTGTCATTTATACAGAAGCACTTTGCTTCTCCAGCACACAGAGGATGAAATCAGCCTGAGTTACAACAAGCTGGGTTAAGCACAGAGCAGCACTACCTCCCAACGTTCCCTTCCCCACGTCTCACGGCACCACGCGTCAAACCCTTCTCTGTGGCAGCCTCCCCCAATTCCCTGTCAAACAAGTTTAGAGAGGGAATTGCTGCTGGAGAGTTTCAGTGTTCAGCAAAGGCCTGCTCACACAAGCTGCACATCTGATCAAGGCAGCACCACCTCCCTGGCAGACCTCATTGCTCCCACCATCGCTCTCCTTGTGTCCTGCCCCAGATTTGGGGGGGTTTGCTCTTAAACACTTGTTCACAAAAAAATACCTCACAGATCCAGGCTGGGGCACCGTTAGAAAACAAGTGAAATCAATGGGGATGATAACAAATAGGTGTGATAACCACTTAACCTGTCCCTGCCACAGCAGCTCAGCTGTGTCCTGGTGGTGCCCAGCCTGTCTGTGCAGCTCCCGAGCCAGCCTGCATTAGGTTACAGAGCAGCTCTTTTGGTTACAGCCCTGCTCCCTGCTTGTCTGTCTGAGACTCCTGCTTGACAAACAGCAAAGGGAAATAGAGCAATTGTGTAACACCTTTCTTTTTTTAACCTGAGACAGAAAATGCTTTTATTGGGGTCACCGTGGCTGGTGAAAAACAGCCCTTTCTGGCTTTTTTGGGCTTGTGGAAGATACAATTTCCAGCAGGCCACATCTACTGCCCTACATTTTCTCACTCATTGCTGCCTTTTCTGTGTGCTCCTTTCAGGGAATGCAGGACAGAACTCTTTTCCTTGGGTGAAGTATCACCTCTATAAACCTCAAATTAGGAATTGCTCATTGATCTAAACATCCTCTGCTGTTAGAAGTTGCCTCAAGTGTGGTCCAGTATATTTACATTTGCCACTTGTCCCAGTATCTCACAGTCCTCCAGAAGTTTCCACTTTTCTGTTCTTTCCTGCTTTAAAACTGGCAGAATAAGTCTCTTCTTTGCAGAGTATCTCCTGGATCGGCCTTCCTGTCTACCTCCCTTACTAATATTCTAATCTTTGCAGTCACCCTTCAGAAAAGTTTTCACCTGTTCATGATTCTCTTATATTCTCCTATTTTTCAGCTCTCAGCTTGTCTCTCCTTTGGATGTTCTCTTTTTATTTTTGAACTTCTGAGGTGTAAAATTTAATACTCTGGTCACATGCTTTACTATAGAACCTTTTAAACTTTTAATTAAATTAATGGCACCTTTCCAAAACATCAAGAATCGCAATTTTTCAACCTAAATGGAAAGTCTCCAGGAAGATACCAATTAATTCTTCTGTTCCAGCTCTGAGTTTTATGTGAGTCTCTATGCAATTCTGTAATATGCATTATGCAGGAAGTCACATTACTAAAAATGTTCTTTCTGGAGTTATAAATCTTCAGGTGGTGGCATGGCTTGGTTTAATGCAGTGCTCATTTTCCCCAGTATCTTATGGATCCAGAGCTTCACACAATGAATCTGAGCAATGACCTTCACTTTAACAGCTGATGCAGTGAAAGAACCACATATCACAAACATCCATGTCAGCCTCAGTGAAATAGTGCAAGCACTAAAACAAATCAGTAGCTACACATTTCCATTCCAGCACACATTTGACTGATGACAGAGTACCAAACAACATCACAAACCTATTTTTTAGCCCATAAACATCTCCATTAAACACAATTTGGTAGAAACAACTTGTAAAAAGTGAGGTGTCTGGTTGTATGGAGTCATGCTGGTCCATTTTATTACATTAAGCTCTCTGTAAAAAGTATCTATGGGGCTCTTATGAACCTGAAGTTCTTGTCAAATTTGTTTGCTACGGAAAGAGACCTCACTGCTGTCTCAGTCACACCTGCACCTGAACTGACTGGTTTTGGAAGATGTGTGAAGAGACTGTGTATACACATCATGGATGTGGCTGACAGTTCAACTTACAGCCCAAAATATCCATCAGGGAGTACAAAGCAATTACATACTCTCATCTTGACAGAAGGGAGGGGTTGGAATTTGCTTTCCTAATCATTCAGGGCTCTGTTTGCTAAGGGTCTGAGGTAACTCCCACATCTTTATAATAATCCAATGGATTTACAGGAATGGATTAGGCTCAGAGAGACCAAACACATGCAAGCGTTCTAGGCCAGACTGGACAAGATTTTAAGCAACCTGATCTAGTGGAAGATGCCCCTTGCCCATGGTAGGGGGATTGGAACATGACCTTTGAGGTCCCTTCCAAACCAAGCCGTTCTATGATTTTACATGGGCATAGGGGATCTCAGCCTCAATGTGTGTAGAGGCCTTAAAACACTCTGAACATCAAAAAATCTGAGCCCTTCACTGAGACAGAGTTTGCATGAAGTTTGCTATTAATAAGGTTGTATGTGTCATGGGTTTCAACCATGCCACTGATTCTAATGGTAAGGTTTTCACAGCCCAAGACAAACAGTCATACACAACTTGAAACATTCTAAAACCCTGCCACATAAAAGGTGTGGTATTTTTTTTCTATATTTTCAGTAAATTGCTTTCTGTTCTCAGTTACTCTTCTATAAAATCAGAATGAGCTTCAGTCTGAGGAAACTGACAGCAAAAACTTGATTAAGTTTTTATTGGTTTAGGAAAAAAAGGAAGCATTGCAGTAAATAATCAGAAGACTGACAACTTATCTCAATCCTTATTGTTTTATGGTTCATCAGCATTTCAGATCTGACAGCCTCTGCTGAGGTACCAAATCCTGGTACCCCCCCAGCTCTTCCCAAAAATGGAAAAGAAAGTCAGGATTCATAGAGCAAAACCCAAAGCCTACAGTCTCAAGTCTAAAGTTAGGACACAGTACATTGCAGGCAGCAAGCTAAGAATAACAGAACAAACGCAGGAGGAGAGAATTAACAATAAAACACAGGAACTCTGACTCTCCCTCCACAACATTACCTAATTCTAATGTCACAAAGAAGAAAGCAGAGTGAGTGTGTGTGCAGGAGATAACAGGCTGCCACAGCACCGCTTCCGCTCAGCGCCAGAAAATTAAAGTTTGATTATGCAGTAGAAGCTGAGCCGATCTGAGAGTCACACCAGTGTCCAGTTCACAGCGCAACTTACCTTCACAAAGAGCTCAATTTCAGGGTCCTTTCCTTCCCCATTAGCAGCAATAGAGTCTGTCATTTTTCACCCCCAAGGCTACCAGCTGATCTCTTGATATTGAGTGGCAAAGGGAGGTTTCAACTGCACGGCGTGTGAGTTTCCCTTCTGAACTGCTCCCACAAAGCTGTTAAAACATCACTTGTAACGATAAAGCTCGAAAGCACTGGAGTAAACAAGTTTGCAGGCAATTAAATTAATACGAATTAAGAAAAGGAAGGCAGCAGAGGAGCAGTCCCTGTTACAGTAGTTCTTCAGAGCAACAAGTGCTGCTGTGCTCTGGTACAGTATCCTCATCTGTCAGAGCGGCAGCCCTCGCTGCCTGCCCAAAATAGCCCCGAGCATAAAAAAACAGAGGGTGGGGTTAAACTCATAGGGGAGGAGACAAGCTCCTGGTACCTACGGCACAATCAGTCTCTGAACAAATAATTCTGCTCTTCCCTGTTTTCAGCGTTTCTGTTGTTCCCTCCCTCATTCTACAGCGGGGAGCACCAGGGACAGGGAAGAAGGAAGTCCTGCAGCCGGGCTGGTTTCGTTGCTTTAAGCAACAGTGATGTTTTTTTCTGCTTTTTCTGATGGGTGTTTGTCCTGCCTGTAGCTGTTCAAAGTCCTAACATTGTTATTGCTAAGAAAGGTAAGAGAAAAAGAGCCTGTGCACTGGCTGTTGGATCAATCAAGGAATGGGAGGAAAAGCAGAGCTTTGCCTCAGCAGCCCCCACCATGTGTGGGGTACAAAGTGGTAGAGAAGGCAAAACTGAGTGCTCGGGTGAGAGAAGCACCTGTGATGTGACCACTTCTGATGGAGCTCAGGAGCAGAGGATTGGGAATCTTTGGGTCCCATAACTATTTCTCAGCATGTTCCCTCGGGATGCTGGTTGTAGAGGGAGGACAGGGGGGCAATGATTTGCTGGGTGGAGCATGGGAGGACAGTTCAAGGGCCTCAGCCTGCTGCTGACATGCTGCTGTCATCCCTACTCCCTTTCCTTCGCCCTGCATTCCTGGCGTGACTCACAGGGCACCGCACAGCAGCCCAGAGCATGAGGTGGCACCTATAGAAAGTCCTGACACAGCCAAAAGGCACGAAGGGAGGGAGTGCTGGCACAGGTGGGGACAGCAGGCAGAGGTGAAGGGGTCAATGGCACCTCCTCCCCATCCCCATCCCTGCCTGGAGGGACTTTGTGTCCTCCTGCCCTCGGGAAGTCTCTTCCTACACTTCTGCCCCGATCCTGTTTCAGGAATGCCAAAGCTCTGGCTCACAGGTTGTTGGCAGCTCAAGCTGCCAGACATGAGCAGTTTTACCTTCCCCTTCTGACACAGAGATGCCTTTTGGGGAGGGTTTTGACATGATCAAACACTCGCCTTTCCTGAAGGTGCTCTTAGCTGTGTGCTTCTGTGATGACCTGCAGTTCTCTCTGTAGGCATTTCACACAGCTCCAGAGCAGTCACAGCCAACACCTCCATGGCCCTTTGGGTAAGTTCTATGGGAATTTTCCCAAAACAGCTGCTTCATGTGCACTACATGAAGGACTGAAATGGTTAACAAGTAAATCTCATTATGCTGTTGCAACTGTAATTACAACATAATCATCATCATAATTACTGTAAAATTATGCTTATGGTTTTTAGATCTAATTAGCACTCATTCAAATAACTGGAAGGTTAACTATAAGAGAATTAAGTGTTATTACTCCTTTGATTTCAAATTTTTACATGTAATTTTTGGACTAGGCAGATTAATTACCAAACATTTAGGGTACAATTATTCTTAAGCCTACCGGTAAGTTTCCAAGGACATGGGCTAAGTGTATTTACATGTGACAGAAAGAATAATTGCATTGTAATTATGCATTACTCTTATAAAAGTCTGCCAAAAACTTAAGAGTAATCACTGTATCTCTAAAATGCATCCCTAAATAACACATTATTAACTGTACAATTTTAAGCTTTTGGGATTTGCAGAAAAATTGTTTTGCTCTAGCACCTCATGGTGAGATAATTTCCCTTTAATAAGGGATCTTGGGAACAATAGGAAATGGATCATCTTGACTGAGGTTACCTGTAGCTCACTGAAAACATTGTTTTTCAGCCTCACTGAAAACATTGCTTTGATATAGGCAAGTGGTTTGAACAAGTTATATCCCAGGACCATTAGCTCTGGAAGAGAAGATACTGCCAGCTATGAGCACAGTAATGAGGTAATGCTGCTAATGCTAAACCAAAGGGTAGAAATAAAATCAGCTTTCCAAACATCAGCACTTACAAGTTGTGATGCATGTGACCTATTTAAATGTCTATTTTAGAGTGAAAAAATATGCCCTAGAAGTGTCTAATTTTTTCCACTGAGCCCAGGGTAATGAGATAAACATGTAATGGTCAGACAAATCCTGCAGTAATTTTTAAGTAGAAGAAATCTATGGCTTTAGAGCCTGATTTCTGTGCCTGTGCCATCCCTCACTCCAGAAGTTGTGTGTGCCTTGTGCTTCTGAAAGTCAAACCCTAGATGTAGCAATTTCAGTAGAGCCTCAACGTGTTAAAGCATTCAAATCATTCCCTCCCAATTATTGTCTGGGTTTAGTGGTGTGTTATAATTGGTAATTAGTTTGCAGATGAAGATTATTGTTCTGAGGTTCAGCAAAGCAGAAGGGAAACTTTGCAATACAAAGGGAGCAAAGGTGTCCTGCAGCCATTTCCATCCTAACCCAGATATAAGCTGCTGCAGGGATGGGCCAGATCCCACCTGGCTCTGGGTTTTCTGGGCAGTGCTGCCACTGGGAGGTGCCTTCCCCATCTGCTTCCACCTCACCCCCTGTCCCAGGACCTGATATGGGGTGTTCAGAGGCTACAGAAGTTGAGGAATAAATACCACACATCTGGTGTTCCAGCTGTGCTCTTAGGTATCCATGGAAAGAATAAGCTAGTCCACTTAAAAAAAAAAAAAAAAAAAACCCTCTGCTTTACAAAACTACCCCCATGGAATCCCTAGGAGAGACCAAACATAACAGACAACATAACTTGTTCATATAATGCTGTTTTTTTAGAAAAGAGATTCTGGAAGCTGAATTTAGGATAAACATTGTAGAAGGCAGTGAGTAGGAGGAAATATATATAGACGCATATATATATACGCTGCTTTAGGAATCTATTCATGCATTTACTGCTTTTCTGTCATATAAAACTGACTTATTACTTACATCTGGGTGGAACCTTTCTGACTATAATGGTTTTTAGTGTCTACACAGCTCTTTTGTGTATTGTATGAAATCAGCTCTTTCTTCAGCCAAATTAAGGGTAAGATACTGATAAATAATTAGTACACTCTCATTTTACTGCAAAGAATGAGTCACTTAGTTTGGCCTATCATTTTCTCACAAGTCAGAAGTAGCAGAGGCTTTGAGTTACACACAAGAACATTAGACACTGAATTACGAACTCCTCATAAGCCAAGTCATTACAGTTTGAGGTTTATGAGATATAGAAATGAATATGAGCACATTATCCCATTAATAAAAGAAGAGGACAGCTTCAGAAAAGGAACAGCCACATCCCTACATAAGACTCTATTGTAGGTGAGCCCTGATGCACTATCAGCTTTCACAGGCCTGATCCAAGCTTCACTTCCAGCAAAGATTTGTCCCGAGGGGGTGAAGCAGAGGCCAAGCATCCAGAATGTAACTCTATCAGTTCTCCAGCACACTGCTACGTTACCAAGAAGGATCAGAGCACAAAGCACATCCATCCCCCAGTGCTTCCATCCAGCTCCTTCCATCAGAGCAGGTATTGCAAGTTTTATATGACACAGGCAACATTTTTCATTGTTGGGATGAAAAGATGTAAAAGTTTGGTGCAGCTGCAGTAAATGCAGTAAATGGTATTCAGGGCTATGATTTTATCAGGGAATTATTTAACTGCTTAGTTGTCAAAAAACCCCACACCTAAGCAGCAGCCAGGGTGGTTTGAACAGGTTATGGAAACATCTCTTCCAGCGACAGTTCTGAATTACTGGCAATTTCCAACCGCATTTATTGGATGCTAGTAGTTTTGCAACACACTTAACAACTGCAAGGAATCAATCCAGTAATTTTTATTTTCTTTTGAGTTACAATGTGTCACTATTGATTTCTTGTCTGAATTTCAGAAAAATCAGAAGATTTGTCTCAGATATTTGGGGCCAGACAGCAGGTCTTCCCATTCCCAAATGTACAAGACATGCAAGGACATACAAAGCTCTTCTCATCAGCCTCATGCCAACACTAGGCGAGCAGATACTTTCCCTTAACTCTAAAGATGTACAGTACCTCAAAATGTGTTGGTTTGGTGGAAGAACTTTGATTTTGTTCCTTTTTGTAAATTTTCCCACACTCAAGGTAATGGAAGAAAAGACATCAAGAGATACAAAAACAGCTCTGCAGCCTGAATGTTCCAATAAAAGGGATGGGATGGAAAAGCCTAGAGCAGAAAACTTTGCACTCCATTAACTGGCCAGTTTGAGGTAACCCCCTCTGCACCCACCCCCAGATATTATGAATCCATCACAGCCATGAACTACAGCAGCCCTCCTTTATCTTTTTATTAAAAAGCATTATTTTAGCTCTAAAATGATCTTGCTGAAACTCTTCTGTTTAGCAGAGTGAATCAGTTCAGACTGGATTTTTGCAAAGTTCTAGTCCAAAACCATGGAATTATTTTTATACATAATTATGTTTTCATGTGGATGCAGCATCAAACTTTGCTGTAACATTAATAAGCATTAACACCTTCAAGAGAAAAGCTGAAGAGAAAAACTGAACCTGCTGTTCAGTGTGAAGAGGGATTGCATTATGGATTATGATCTCAGTGCTCACATAGAGACAGCCTCAGGTACCCCTTTGTAAGGAAGTGGCTCTGAAAAGGTACAAAATCATCTCCTAATGCTGCATTCAGTACAGAGGCTTCTAGAGGGCAGTGATTTATTTCACTATCATTCCAAAACTGACATTTCAATTAAAAACAAAAGATACTTCCAACCAGGACTGAGACTGCTCTGGAAAGTGGTATTGTAGGAGATACAATGGAGAGCATGACAGATTGTCCCAAACTGTGGGCCCTATGGATAATGCAGCTGATAAAAGGAGAAATGTAGAAATCCTCAGCCCTTGCTTTTCAAAATGAATCCTCCATGCTATCAAGTGTGGTGGAGAAAAACAGCACCAGGTAATTGTGATGTACCCATTGATGTTGACTCACTACTGTCATAGAACTAAAATTATATTATTTTACTTCCAAGTCTGCAACAGAGTAATGCCTATTCCTGTCTTGTTTTACAGGAGTTCATCATGCAAGTCCCTTTTTAGATTATTTCTGTTCACTTCTTTGTATACTTCTTATCATAAATTAAATCTAAATTAATTAAGATTTGAAGTATGGACATGCAAAGTAGGATTAAATCACTCCTCAAACAAAAAACCAGTGCACAACACACTATTTAATCCTGATTTATGAATTATTATTTACAGAAGGTGTTTAAAATGGCATGTACAACTCATGCACATCTCAGGCTAGGCTTCAATTGCTCCCAGGAATTAAGGCTCAAAGAATACACAGTTGCTGCTGATTTCATTGGACACATTAGTGTTTCACACTGTTGTTTAGCAAACAATTTGGCTGAGAGCTGAAATTACTTTCTATGTTCTGGTGCACATTATTTCTAAAAGTTGAAGCCGTCAGCAGCTCAGTTTGAAATTACTCATGACTCAGGCTATTCCCCATGGGTTTACACACTGGCATCAGTGCCCCTACAGGGCAGGTAGTGTGCATGGATCTGCACTGTGGATTTCAGAATCCTCTGCAGTGTAGGTACTGTTTGGCTTAAGAAAAGGGCCTCTGGATTTTTGCTCCCTGATAAACTCACACTGGATCAGTGTGAAATAGCAGAGCTCAACATCCCTACATCCCTATGTGGCAGCAAAGTTTAACCTCTGGTGATGCCTGTGGTCAATGGCAGTGCTGCTAGCCTGGGTTAATGGAGCTGGCTGACCTTGAGCCTCTCAGTGAACTGAAGAACTCTTCCATTCTCCTTAATAAATTGCCTTCATTCATTTTTCATTTCACCTTTTGGTACTTCTGTGATAAACTTTCCACAAAGTTTGCCAGCTCACTTGCCTTAGTGCATCACCTCAAGCTGTTATGAAGTGAACAGCAGGTTCTTTGTTCTTTTTTCCTTCCTAAGAACTTCAAAGTGAGAGTTCAACATCTTGCAGCACCTAAAGTTGACTTGCTGATAGTCCATTTTAGGTTTGGTTGGGTTTTTTTTGCTTGAGGATCCTTTTCACTGCAGAGTTAATGCAAACAACCAGGATGAATTGAAGCAAGGTAGTGAGTTAAGTACAGATGTGAACTTCTCTTCTGCAAATGCTCTTTTACATTAGCAGATTTTTGCTGGTGACCAGCAAACCCAGCTCATTAGGACTTCAAAGAACATGTCCCACATCCTTAAGTGAAAGATGGTTGTGGTAATTCTTGAAAAGGTGGTTGGCTTAAGACCAACAGTAAATTTTTAGTGAAATTCAGCACTGAGCACAGTCTAAATAACAGTGGTGCCTTGTTTAAGTCTGTCAGAACTGGGAATACTGGGTAGTCTAACTAGAAAGACATAAGGGGGGGGTTTGCCTCTTAAATGGAAGATTTTCCAAAAAAATTCCATCTTTTGCCAAAATTACAAGTTTTCACAGAGCATGTAGCAGGTATCACTTTTATAAGAAAAGTGTGGACCCTTGGCCACTGGCTGCAACACCTGGGAGCAACCTCACAGACCACCAAAATGTCAAAGCCCCGTTTGTCTTTGCAGTCTCACTGCTCTGGCACAACTCTGATGCAATTCTGTAGAAAATGGACTAGGCTTTCCTGTGAGACCTACATCAGCTGGAAAAGTTCTAATGAGATATGGACCCCTTTACTCATTATTGGCAACTTCTACCCATTTCTAGCCGAGCAGCAAGTCAGAGTTGATACCAGACTAATTAATAAATATATATAAAGGTATCTCATGATGTTGAGAGAAAACTAGATTCACCTGCGGAGGGTGGCAGCAAACAGAGACTCTCCAGTTAAGCCTTGCCTATAGGTTCATGCAGAAAATTGACCTTCAGAGAGGAAAAGCAGAGCTCAGAAGGGTGACGTTGTGTGTGTTGTGAGGTTTGACTCCTCTCAGCTCTGCATCTCAACTAGGTGGAAGTCACTGTGAGGGAATTTCTGTCATCTCTGACCATGCTGGGTCTCCTGAGCAGAAAAAGATGACTTCAGGGTACAGAATTATCAAACCAACATGCTCTGCAATTCTCTCATATGCCATGAGAGATCTAGCAATTAAACAAGAAATTAAAAGGAAATGGAAAGGTAATTACAAGGTAAAGCCCTTTTTAGAGAACTAAGTATATAGAATCAAAAGTGAAAGTAAGTTAGCCAGGTCATCTATCACTCTCCCAAGATATTATAAACCTTGTAATTTATTATTGTAAACCAGAAAAAAAAAAAAAGCTGTAATGAAAATGAAGGGGAATCCACACATAAAAACTTCATAGTGCAAAGCTTCATAAAATCAAAGAGGAGGACTCAGAGCCACTGGAAGTAATACATGTGGGAATAGTTTACTATTGATAGGGCTGATAGTGCCACTGATTTTTAATGCTTCCTAATTCTTTCCCCATTTACACTGTGTTTTCAAGTCAGTGTAACTTTTGCCAAACTTTAAAACGGGAGCTTTTCAACACTGGTATCTTCTTTATTTATCCAAAGGACTTCAGACACCCAAAGATTTATCTTGCAATGCACTCAGCCACTGAAGTTTCTGATTCCCCCGGCTACATCTTAAAACAAAAGCTTGAAAGTGAACAAAAATTCAAGGAAATGACTGAATTTCCCCAGAATCAACAGCAAGCTAAGAATAGACTCCTGAACTACTCAATGCCAGCTTAGTCAAACCATTGTCAAATGAAAATACGTTTGTTTTCTCAAGTGTTCAGAACTCCATAGTCTTGGAGTATACTCTCCATACAGGTGATTATGTGAATATATATACACAAGTACAACATTCTTGTACACAGTATTTTACAGGCACATTTCCAAAGACATTCCACCGGCCCACCTGTCACGCTCTGCTTGGAAAAATCTGCTTGGAAAATCTGGCCTTCAGTCTGTTTCTTTTTTTTTTCTTTTTCTTTTTTTTTTTTTTTTTATTAACATAAAAGGTACTTGGTTACCATCCCCATGAGTCACACAGTCCAGTCCTGACAAGTTAATTGTTAAGTGGAATTAGGCAGCCGAGCGTCCTTTGGTCACATCCTTGCAGGGAGTTGGAGAGCGCGGTCTCCTCCCTGGCTGGCGGTCAGGAGGGAATGCCAGGCTGGCTGAGCTGCCGCCCGGGGTTTTATAGCCGGGCTATTTTTAGCTGTTATCAGCCCGGGTGCGGGGCCAATCCGCGCCCGGGGCTGCACAGAAACTCTGCCCTGGCCAAACTTCACTCGCAGCAATCTCCCAGGGAGGGGCCAAGCAACTCTGAATTTGCTGCTCTGAACTTGGGCTGTTCTTTATTCGGCCTCCTGCAAGGCGCCAGCGCACCAAGGACGCGTGTTAGGACCATGAGCAAGTTACTGATTCAACAGATAAGCATCCTGCCTATATTTGGTGAAAATGAGTGAATTTAAGGTGCCTCATGAAGTCCAATAAGTGATGCAATCATTCAGTATGATATACATATAATCAATCTCTGGTGTTTTCACAAAGGTGGTGATTTTTGTGTCACCGTGTAGCTATGTACTGTGTAGCTGGAAACTACTTACTGTGATTATTCACAAATGCATGTGCTCACCAAAGAAAGGGAAGACAGATTGGTGCCTCTTCAAAACAGGCCACATGGTGTATAATAGACTCTTGACACTGGAACTTGTCCAGCATATACTTTTAGTAACTTTTTGGGGAAATATTACCTTGTAATAACTTTAGGCTTTGAGAAATTAATTTGAAATGGTGAGAAAAATGTATATTAAAATTAGGAAGAATTTCTAATGACATTAAGAAAAAATAAAAAATTTATACCTTTAAATTAGTTCTCCTAGTATTTCTGTTTACTGAGGACTTGCCAGTATTATTTGGGCACTTCACTGGCCATTTCTGGCTAACAGAGACCCTCTTGCAATGAGGGGCCACCCAAAGTATCAGTGTTAGAGCTAAGGATGAACATATTTATAGAACAAGTATAAATGTGGGCAAATATAAAACACTTCTGCTGGTCAGATTTTTAATCAAATAGATTTTAAATTAATCCAAAAGTGGTACAAATACAAGTGAGCAGAGGTCTGAAGAGTGATTAAATATCTATATTTCCAGATGCAAAGCTTCCACTCTTTCCATTTGCTTCTCAACCAGCCTTCAAGTTACAGGGACACAGTGCTGAGATCTCCAAAAGCACAGCAACATAGACATTTCACCTCAAATAGAATTTGTTTACTCAATCATAGATATTTTAAAACAGGAGGTTATTAAAAGAATGTTTTTGCTGCTTGTTTAGTTTAGCTATAAAAGCAGAAGCAACCTGAGACAAGATGCAGCTGTGAAAAAAAAAAAAAAGGCACCTTTGTGGAAAGAAAATATGTGCAGAATGGGATTACTATGACAACTGGCAGAAACTGAGACAAAAAGGATTGGCTGGTTTAGCCCCAAAACATCTGAGGCTGTCTAAGCCTAAACTGATTTTTAAAAGAGCTAAATGCATGAATGACTACTAATGGACCATGCTGGCACAAGAGCAAGGATGTTTTAACTGCACATAAATAAAGGTAATTTGGAAATTAAAGTGTCAAACCTTTCAAGCAGTGACATTCTGAAACAGATTTCCAAAATTAATAATAATAGTAATAGTTTATAAATAGACTTTGATCCCTTTATGAATGAAGTATTGCATGATGAGGCGGCTGTAACAGAATACTTGATTTCGTGTCCCAAAAAGTCACATCCAGTCCTATGAATTTTTTTCAGATTACCTAGAATCCCCAAAGAAACCATCTTGGTCAGTGTGCAGATTATTTCTACCTTTCTGTGCCTCATCTTTTATAAACATATAAGCAGGAAGATGATGGTTTTCTCTCAGAGGATGTGTTCTCAAGTTTTACTTCTTTAACACCTGCATGGAGCCTGCAACAGAAAATCAATTAACTTGTAAATCAAAATCCTGGTTTTGAACACTGCTGGATGTATTGAAACCAGACCTGTGCACTGACAAATTCATTCCCAGCTATCCCTGAGCACGTCATTGTAACGTCATGAACGTCACTGACGTCTTGCATTATCAGAGATGTACAAATTCACCTACAAACAGTACAAATTCACCTACAATTGTTTCACTAATTGATATGAAAAAGATCATCTAGAGATCTAAATATAAAAAACATACCTGCAGATGACAAATAAATGACTCATTTCAGAATGACACACTTCCTCCTTTTCTTCTGCTACAGAAGTCAGTATCATACAGGTCCATAACATTTTCCACAAAGAAGTAAATATTTTTTATATTGCCACAAATACATAAAAATATTTATATGTCTCATTTCAGCCACAAACAAAGTTATGAGAGGACATTGAGTAATTCTAAATGAACTAGTAAATACAGTGGCACAACAGTGGAAAATTTGCCTTTAATGCAGGGTCTTATGACCCAAAGAAACAAAGAATTTTTCTTTTCCCAATTAAAATCTTAAGCTGTGTTTGAAGCCATATCTAGACATTCAAATTCAGTATGTTCAGTTAGCTTTTTTCTTCTACTGTGGTGTCTGAAATAAAATGTAATTCTAAAACAAATACAGTTGAAAGACACATGTATGGAGATTGTTAAAAAAAAGGATAAGATTTGACTGAAGTTAGAGTGCTGGATCTCAGTCTTGGAAAGATGATAAAATATAGTAGATAATTTTATCTGGTCAATTTAGACAGTAAGTGAACAGCAGAAGTGTCCAACATCGCACTGTTTGATCAATATTGCACTTCAGTTGTTGCTGAGTGGGGACACTGAAACAAAAATGGAAATTACATAACCTGAAAAAAGAAATTCACCAATCCAAAGTTTGTTTCCAGATGTCCATTACCAGAATTCACTTCTAGACTAATCTAGTCATCCAAGATTTGTATTTAAACTGTCACTGGTAGTATTCAGTTTATTTAACTTCAGGTGACCAGGCTGTTGTTTCCAGTGAAAGTTTATGGCTTGATGCAGTTGCCTAAGCCTAGATATCCAGCAGCATTTGGAAGGATAGCTGAGGAAATCCATAAACATATATGAGACAGGATCTATGGGACACTCCAGAGGCAGCTGGAGGCCAGGAAAGAAGTTTTTAGACATCTAAACCAGCAGGGGATGCCCGTGGTTGGAAAACTGAATTAGGCGACTTAACAAGGAACCTCCCTCTACAGGTGGTGCTTGCACTTGGCCACAGGAATTAACATCCCATCATGCTATTTCAGATAGCTTTTTGTTGCAGAAAGAGCCTAGATATCCTGCAGAGGTGTAGTTAATGGCTTACAGACACACCTACAGTTGGATGAACCAAATCCAACCCTTGATATCTAAAGAAAACAAAGAGCAGAGCAGAAATGCTGCTTTCCTTTTGCAGACTCCAAAATAGTTGACATATTATCATCACTTGTTGCTCTGCAGGGATAATGCATTATTTTGCATTTGTAAAATCTTAGTCTCAGTAGAGCTGCTCTCTAGGTACTTCTAAAATAAGCAATTCAAAATAATACAAATTGCTCTGTTTTGGACAGGATTCATTTAACAGTTGACAATACTGCTCCACAGATAAATTTTCAAGGCCAGCAAAAAATCAATCCACAAATCCAAACATTTTTCACTTCAAAAATGTAGGTGCTGAGATGTTTCAAAAGAAAAAAACAGTCCATGCTGGGATGAGAGCCTTGTTTTCAGAACATCAAAGAGGGTATCACAAGATGAAATATATATAAGGAAAACAAATGAGTAAATAAATCCTGGTTTAATTTTCTCTCAGTGTGACCTTCATTATTTACATTGTGTTTGCCATTGCTGCAATCACTGTGCAGGGACAATTTCCTAGATAATCCAGGTCTGTATTTTGAAGCTGTTGCTACGCTGTGCCCGAACACTGCTGTGGCTGGAGCCGTGCACTGAGGGGGGCACAGAGCACCAGTTCAAAATGGATTCACAGACATTTCCACAGGTGTCTGAGTGAAGCACAGACTCAGTAAGGGTTGGAAGCAAGACCTTTTCCCCTTTGTATCCAAAAGATTAGGCAAACTGCTCTGCCCTGCTGCTGAAACACACGTTCTGCTCGTGACTGATAGCTGGGGGACTGGGTGTTATCTGCAGCAGAACGGCCGTCACTAGTCTTTTCACACGCACACACAGAGTAATTTGGATAGGCATAAATCCAGCTGTGAAGAGACCTACAGCACAGTTTTCCTCCTCAGAAATAAGGGTTAGTAGCTATTAGGTTTATATGTGAAAACTTCAGAGATTACCTGTCTGCTGTACCTGACAGGGTGGAGAAGGGAGCCATAAAACCACACTGGGTCTGCACAGTGGTGTGGAAGTGTTAGAGGTGTATCCTTATTTTCTGAGATAGCAGAGCAAAAGCGCTAGTGAAGGTGTCTTTCACGCTAGATTTATGTCAGAGCAGTTCTCTGACTCCAAAACCATGCTGTTTTCAGTGAGGGGTGATCAGAGTCTGATCACACCACTTAGAGAAACCTAAATTCTCACAGAAGAGAAACCTAACACTCTACAAGTCAAATAGCAGCTGCAAACTGTGCAGTACTACTGTGTTACACCTGCTTGCAAATGGGCAAAACTGTTACTGAAGCATTTTTTGGGAAACCATCAGGGCTGGAGGAACCCTACAAATGTTAAAGGATTCAAAAATACATTAAAATAGAGCAGATAAAGTGTTCTGACTAGAGAGTCGGATAAATGATGAATTAAAGAGGTGCTTGCTGTAGTAATTTTTATTAGCATTGCTATTTGCACTACCTGTACCTCCAAACTGGAGCTTAAGAATGATATAAATTAACTGGAGAAAGATTGGAAAAGGTCATAAAAATGACCCCTAAAACAAAAAAAAACAAACCACAACACACCAAACCACTCAACATTTAGAAATGATGATTCAAGCTTGAAGGAAAGCTGAAGGACTTGTTTAGTTCAAGAAAGCAAAGACTGAAGGAAATTTTGATCTGTGTCTTCTATATACATAAAGGTATTGTCTATTAAAAATAAAAATAGCATAATTCAGAGCAATTGAATTTTACTAAAGGAAAATATTGTCTCAGGACAATAATTAAGCATTGACAGAGACGAATTGGTGTAGGTGCTGAATGGGCATCACCGAATGTTCCCAAAGACACATCTGTTAGGGATAGTCTAGATAAGAGTGAGACCAGAAGGACACATTACTTGGTATTCCAGACTTGTATTTCTATACTTAATTGTACTTGTAAGCTATCTCAATCTATTTGCAGGAATAAACAACCATTAATTTAATTTTAATTATCAAAACAGGCATCACGTTAGGATATTGGCTCCCCATGAGTCATTTCCCGCTGTGTACATGTTAACTTCAGCATCTTGGTCTGTAAATCTGCCAAGACTGGAAGATTCTGAAAATAACTCTTGGATCTTTTCCTTGCTCACGTTGCTCTGTTAATGCTGTTTAAAAGGTGGATTATGAATCACTCAACCTTTTTCTAAGCTTATTATTAAGACCAAAATAATAGTTGCATATTTCCATTAGATTTATTATTTATAATATTTTTAAAGGCTAAAATGGTTTAAAAAGACAAACTACTCTAATTTTGTGTACATATGGAGAGTTACAGCTGCCACCTGGCTTCAGCCTGAATTTACCTTTCTACCTGCAAACCTTGGTGGAGAAGATATGGATGAACACCAGCCTCCTGTGCTGTATTGGAGTCAATCAGAAGACTAACTGGTTTCCATTGCTAGGAGGTATCCAGACTCCCAGTTATGCTTACAAATATCTAACAGCCCACAACTGCAAATACAGCTGTTTTCCTCTGTAGATTAGGAATGTAGTGAGAAATGCTCAGTTCTGCTCAGCAAAACACCAGTTTAACCACTAATTTCTCACTGGACATCCATGTGGTTCTGATGTCTTCAAATTATGCATGCTTAAAATTAGATTTGTCCAGTGACTTCAAGTTCTGAACCATTAATACACATTCCTAAACAGAATTTTCTCAACAGATTCCAGAATGCTTCATAAAACGAGAGAAGGCAACTTATTAGGAAGAAGCGTGATTTTCCCAGTGACACAATGAGTCTCACTGTCCCTGTGAGGAACATGGTCTGTCATTCTCAACAGTTCAGCTCAGCCTGGGGAGTCAGTAGGAAACTAGCAGAGAGTTAGTTGTGCCACCAAGTTGGAGTTCTCAGATAATCCTGGCTTAAAATCAAAGAACCACAGAATCACAGAATTGGTAAAGTTTGAAATAACAACAAGTCCAACTGTCAACAAGCACCACTGCCATGTTCACCATTTAACCAGGGCCTCAAGTACCACATCCACATGTTTTTGGATGCCCAGGGATGGTGACTCCCCTTCCCTGAGTGGCCTGTTCCAGTGCCTGACAACCCTTTCCATGAAAAAAAAAAAAAATATCCAACCTAAACCTCCACTGGCACAACTTGAGGAATTTTCTCTCATCTTGTCACTTGTTATGTGAGGGCAGAACCCAACCCCCACCTGGCCCTATTTTCCTTTCAGAGGGTTTGGAAAGCAAGATCCTCCAGCTCCCTCAGCTGCTCCTCATCAGACCTGTGCTCCAGCCCCTTCCTCAGCTCCATTCCCTTCTCTGGACATGCTCCAGCTCCTCAATTTCTTTTTTGCCATGAGGGGCCCAGAACTGAACCCCGGATTTGAGGTGTGGCCTCAGCAGTGTCCAGCACAGGGGACAGTCACTGCCCTCGCCCTGCTGCCACACCATGGCTGGTGCAAGCCAGGTGCCTTTGGCCTTCTTGCCCACCTGGACACAGCTGGGTCATGTTCAGCTGCTGTCACCAGCACCCCCAGGTCCTTTTCCAGCTTTCCAGCCACTCTTCTCACAGCCTGCAGAACTGCAGGAGTTGTTGAGACCCAAGTGCAGGACTCAGAACTTCAAATGAGGGAGAGGGAAACATCTTGTTGGAAAAAACAAAAATGTCCTTTATTTTCCAGCTCCTAACTTAATGAAATTTTACAGAGGGATACCATAATTCCAAACAGAAACAGCTAAATGCATAGGTTTTGATTCTTAAATATAAATAAGCACTGGTATCTACTAAAGGGACAGGAGGCAACAAGCACAAATTTAGATACACAAAATTCCATTTAAACAGTTTTACCATGATGGTATGACATTAGAATGGTTGCACAGAGAAGTTGTGGTTTCTTCACCTTTGGAAATATTGAAAACCAAACATGACCCTCAGCGAGCTGTTGTAGGTGATCCTGCTCTGAGCAAGGAGTTGGACTAGGTGATCTCCAGAGATGCTCTCCAGCATCCACAACTCTGTTACTCCAGTGCTGTGATCCGACAGGTGCAGGCTGATGATGCTAAACCACAGTATAGCATTGGTATTTTTGCCTAACACAAGGTGTTTATTGCTTAGGGTAAAGAATTACCTTCCTTCTTTTGGCAACCGTGTTCCTATAGCACAAATGACTACAGAGAGACTATAATCTGCAGTCAGTCTCAGGTCATCAAAAAAACAGAAAGGCAATCATTTTCTTCTGAAAAGAAAATTGGAGGACTGCTCTTTAAATAACAACTTAAGCTTCAGGAAAACAAAAAAGTTAAAATTTTCAAAGAAACCCAAACCTTCAGAACAAACATCCTGCTCAACAGGAAAATACAGTGTACAGGTGAGAAGGCCGAACCTTGGAGCTATGATTGGGTCAGGCTGTTCTGTGCACTCAGTAACACAGCCTGTGTGCCAGTCATATTTCTGTTCAAATTGCAAAGGCTTTTGTTTGAATAAATTACAGAGTTATTGAAAGGGCATTAAGGTGGCTGTGACAAGCCTGGACGTGCTGGATTCACATAAACAGATTCATGTTGTTACATGCTGCATTCTGCGGTTAAAGGCACAGGGAATTCCTTTTTTACCTTATGGCACATTCTGAAATAGCCCACTGACATAACATAGTTACCAAGCACTGATAATCAGTGAAAAATGAGTTAAAGTGATGTAAACATTTTCTTGGTGTCTAATGAATAGATTACTGTAAACATTATCCATCCAGCTACACTGTGAGTTAGATACCATTTAATCTTCCCACTTTCTCTGGTGTTCAGTCCTCTGACACTCACGTTTCCAGTCATTCACAGAGATTTATTAGGTCTACAAGCAAAAGGAGGATTAAATAGGGGCAGAACTGTCATGATCACTGTTGTCCTACAGCACCAGGTCCTGCTGTCACTGTTAGTGTCTCCAGAAAAGTGGAAACCCAGATGAACCCAGTTTCAGAGCAACACTGGCCTCAGGTCGGCTAGAGACCATGTGAGAAGGGAACCATCTATGCATAATATTTATTGATACAACTGAGATATTAATCCCATGTGCAAGAAGCCACAGACCTCATGGATTTCACTACTCTTGTTATATATTATTCTGTGACCTTCCATTTCACAGCCTGACTTTTGCTATCTAGATAATTAAAGAGAGCAAAGCTGGATCTGCACTCCATGGAGTTATTGCTTTATTACCTTGACCCCAGAAAGACAGAAAAACAAAAAGCCAAAAACTAAACATCATCATGTTCTCAAGGAATAAAACACTGTAACAGGAGTTCAGTTCAGTCACCTACCCAGCAGTACCCAGTGCCCTGCCCACTGGGCACAGCGTGGATCACCTGAGAGCCTCATGTCAGCCTTTCAGCCAGGAAGGGATCTCTTGGGGCTCAAGGACATCTCAAAGACACCCGTCAGTCACGTTTCCAAAGTGAAGAGAGCACACTTTGCCTTTCTCTCTGGAGTAGCTGATAAGAACCTTTATGGGATAATCAACTACTCTGCACAACAAAAGCAAGGAAAAGGACTTCCTCAGACCTTGTCCCTGACAGTTCTATTCAAAATGCCTCTCTTCTCACTTTTTCAAATTAACCCAAACTACTCTGCTTGAATGGGAACATCTGCACACATTTCTTATTTTATCCATAGAAAAATAAGACATTGTTATTTTGAAATAAGAGGGATGTGAAAGAATAAGGAAAATAAAGAGAAGATTTTAAAGCCCAAATACAAGTTGCTAACACCATGTAGTTGCTAACCAACAAAATGTACTCAATTGCTGCAACTTTTAACACATACACAGGACAACATGCAGAAATATAAAATAGAACTAATGTCACAGCTCTTACTTTGACCATATAACCAATATATTTTTAGTAATGACCACGATCCAGTAACAGAAATAGGACAGGTGCTGTTTCAGGGAGTCATTTAACCAAATAATGACTGCTGAAAACATTTCTCATTATGTGTTGTGACAAAATCTCTTTTCCAGCTTCCAAAGCCCCCATGGAACTGAGAAACAGATTTTGATAATGTTATTTATGTTGAAAAGTGACAAACTTCGTGAGGCTTCTCTTGAAATGACAGAATATTATAATCATGGTGTATTGTTCTATTCAAGGTACACAAGATCTTGAACATTTTTCTATAGTTAAAAAGAAGGAACTGTCAGGCCTGTGTTTCAGCCTAATAAATGTTGAGAAAGATTAAATACAAGTGTGTTTCTGAAGAGAATCATAGTGTTTATTCAAGAACACAGGTGTTTACAGTTTTGAAACCTAAGTAATCCTTTATAAGGTGAGAGAAGGTGTGAAAGCCCTCTCAGTAATTTACACCTAACTGGAAATTAATGAAAATACATGTTTAAATTGTTACAGAAATACCTACCTCTAAATATTGAAAGAAAGGAAAGAAAAACTTCTTTCAGGGATGAGCATTATTTAAACTATATATTCAGTTTTCTTCATAGCATTCACAGCTATTACTTTTGAGCTCTCAGCTACTAGATAGTGAAGTGCAGGGATAGCTGAACTAGCTCAACTAAGTAGTAGCACCCTAGCTGTAACGGCAGAGAGGTTTCCCAGAATAAATGAATTGCAGCAACAATCAGAATACCTGAACCATACTGCCATTTGAATGAAGAAATCCCAGGCACTTCCACACAACACAAATCATCTCTTTCTCTGCTTACAGATGCAAGAGGTAAGTGAAGAGATTGGCTCCCTGCAGCAGAGTTGAGAGCAAAGCAGTTGGTAGCTGTATTTCTCTGATTTGGAGGTTACACATATTGATTTGGGGTTTAAAAGTAGGGTATGCTTAGGAGCACCCAGGTTCTTACCTTTACAAAAACAGAAATCTCAAAATCTTCCTGGAAGTTGTTAGTTTCTCCAGAGTTATTGTTAAGGGGAAACTTGAGGGAAGTTGAAGAGTTGGTATAAGTGCTCTGTCTCTGACGAAACTGGAAATCCGGAGGAAAATGCAGGTTGCTCTCAAACATTGAGCCTTCTTCATCTTTATCTTCCAGAATTGGGCTCATCAGATCCATCTGCTGCTGTGGGTAGCCTTCTTCAGCACCATGGTGAGATGAAGAATCATCTTCTCCATCACTTCCATGCTGAGAGGCCACAGAATTATCACAGCTATCTTCTGAGTTCTCCTTACTACCATCCATGTTTTCTGGGGTATTACTGATGGAAAAAGGGGATGCTGAGTCTTCATGGACATGATCAAAAAGATCACCCCCTTTATTTTCCTCAGAATCTGAAACCTCAGAGACACTGCTGTTGTTAGCATTTTCATTGATGTCACTGAAGACTGGATCTTCCATGGCTGCTGGCTGGTGAGCTTTGCCTGCCTGTTGGTACCTTACAGACTACAATTAAAGTGAGATGTTGACAGACAAGGCTCCTCAGGAGGAAACAGAGTCTGTGGTGTACTTTCTGAATGCTCAGCTACACATGGCAGATCTCCAGCAATCATTTACTGAGAGCCTTGAATCAACAACTGCACTTCCACCAAGTAAAAGGCTGTCTCACTTTTAACCCCTTTGTCGATCTGACTCCTGGGAACTGTATCTCAAGAGCTGTAATCAGCTGTTCCTCCAGATGTTGCCTGGATAAGTATAGCAAAAACCAGCTAAAGAACCTATCAGTACTAGAAAGCTACAGTAAAAAAATAAATATACTTACATAGGAAGTTGAAAATAGTTCTACTGGAAATCTTGTTTATGTAAAGAGGTAGAAATGTGGACTTCGCCCACTCACTCATATTTTCACAAAATAGGAGTGAGTTTTTTCACAAAAACTTCAAGGAAAAGCAAGGCAAAACTGCCTCAATAATACAAGCAATCATCTACGTTTTAGTAGTTATTTACAGAATCATCAACAACTGAAGATCATTTATGAAAAAACTACCAAAAATTATAAAGAGATAAATTTTAACTCTTTCCAACATTGCCACTCGTTCACTTTGGGGACCACACATTTCACATTTGGCATTGTCCTCCTCTGAACTATAAACTAGGGCCAAAACTGTAAAAGCTCTCATGAGCTGCCCTGGGAATATAGGAAAAGAAAACAATGAAGAAGTATTAATCATTATTACATATACGTAATGCATCAATTATAATCATGTTTTGGTTATCTATCTCCATGTTGTAAAACATACACTGTAGAAATCTTGTTTGCCACCTTGTGTATACAGTTCCTTCTCTCTAATGAATGGAGAGACACACCAAACTGCACAGAATCTACAGTGGGTGAATACTGCCAGCTTTAGCAAAGAATTAACTGCCCTTATAGAGACAGATGCACATTCCAGAGCGGCTGAATTCAACAGAGCTGAAACTTCTGGAATATCCAAACCTGCAGTTATCAGATTATTATAAAGTTACCAATCTATTAAAGTCATGAGAACTTCAAGCCTTATTGACTAAAGAGTTTTGATCTCCATGTTTTCTGCATCTGGATTACATACATTATTACATGAATTCTTATAAAAGAATTATATTTAATCTTTTGGAGTGGAGTCAAAAGGAAAATGAAGGTGTACTCCTGACCCATCCTTGTAACTTCCTGAGTGGTAACTGCCATAGCCAGGTTAGATTTCTTAAAGAAATAAAGAAGAGAAGTGAAAGAGAAAGATGGTAATTCAAGCCGTTCCAGGCAGAACAAGAAGGAAGCACAAGCTGTTTTGCAGTGTAGGACAGCAGGTGCAGCCTGCCTGGGATTTATGACTGTAGTTAACTGCCGTTACCCTTATATTAAGAACTTTAGAGTACTACTAAAGTTAAATATCAAAAGCAAAGCAATATTTCATCTTATTTAAATGTAGGGCTCCTAGATAAGCAGAAAAGTGCCAAGATCATGGTCACAACCAAGTTTAATCACTGTGATTGTACAGTACAAAGATGCAGGTCAGTATCAGAGATCAATGAGATCTCTTAGCTCATGAGGGCATTTCTGACCTGTTGCAACTCAAGGACTTCAAGGATACATTGCCAAGGCCTAATTTCAAATCCTACTACCCCGACATTCCTGCTTGGTACAAGTGGTCCATCACTAAACAGGACAAAGCACATCTCTTTACATTAGCTGTATGTAACTCAGCCACAATTCCTTACTAAATCCTGGAAATCCTAACTCAGAGATTCTGAAATGGGTGCTGTGTAATCTGTCTTGCAAACTTCTAACACTCCAGACCAAGGCCAATGATAAGACCGATTTAAAATCATGAACTTAAATTACTGAAGTTCCAGAAACTTCAGAAAAGCAATAAAACAGCTGGTAAGTTTTATAAATTCAACTTCTTTTAGGCCTACTTTTCACTTCTAAGAAAACACTTGGATTTCTTCATATTTTGTAGAAATACAAATGTATTTCTGCCTGGGTCTGTTCAGCTTGCTCTCAGCATGACTTTGATCAGCAACTCCCACTGATCTTCAACCCCTTCTTACAGAGTGCTTGCAGGATTAAACTCGCTGGGATCATAAAAACTCTCTCCTTAATAACTCACCTGGCAAACAGTTTGAGGGGAAAAAAAGAACGCAGAAATATGCATGACACAAAACAAAGAACAAAGTCCAATTGTAGTCCAGTCCATGACGTTTTTTTTCCCTCCACGAAGACAACATTTGCAGGATGCAGCAGCACCTGCTGGAGGGTTTAAAATATCACAAGTAAAACAAGGAGTAAGAGCATAACGTGAGTGTTATTTAAAAATAAATACAGTTGATGTGGGTTCCTTTATTGTGAGTTATCTGAGTTCTTCTTTCCTCTGCCACCCTCCAAGAGCAATGAAAATGATCATTGTGTCCAGTGAAATGGGAATTCTCTCCTGCACAGAAGTGAGAGAGAAGAGGTTGTATGAGGCAGGAGAGAAAAAAAAAAGGTCTCAGCACAACTAAAGCCCTCTGAGTAACAGTCACACCCTAAAGCCATGAGAATGCAAGATTACGAAACAGAGCTCACCAATTTGATCCATTCCTTAAATTCCTCAGCTCCCAAATCTAGAAGGTGTTGAGTTAATGTGGAAGTTAGTAACACAATACTTTCTGCTGCTAATTCTGTAATCCAGGTTGTGTCACTGACCATCTGGACCCACATGAGCCATTGGTAATGCTGGTCACCAGCTCTGCAGAAACACAAAAACCACAAGCAGTAAAGTTCATAAAAGGACAAAGAACATGAGCAATAGAAATCCTCATTTTCAAGAGAAGTTTGTTTTTTACTTTATGACTTGAATTTCTGATTTTACTTCAACTTTATTCTTTTTAAAGGAAGACATACCAGAATCAACAAGTCCAGTTAGCATACTTAGACACTAGTTACAGTTTTGTTAGTGTTCAGCACCTGGAATAAGCAAATCACTGCTTCTTTCTACAGTCCAGTGGACACTGATGAGCACCTCAAAGTACATATAGAAAAAGATGGAAATAATTATATCAAAATGAGATGAAGATGATATTTAATACAGCCCAGTTATCAGAGCTCCCTACAACAGATGTGTCTTGTTTAGACAGCAAGGCTGGTATTTATCTACATTTAGAAGCCCACAAATGGACATCAAAACTGAGGCTAGGAACCCAGATCACTGCCTGTTCACTCTGCAGAGACACAGAGAGCTCAGTTCAGCAGCTCAAACACAGAGACATTTAATGGTATTTAAGTTGTTTGCTTAGAGCAACTTGATTTATGTGAAGGATAAGGGCAATGTCACAGTCAGACTGCTGAAGCAACTACTGAAACTTCAGCAGTTCACCCTGAAACCCCAACAGAAATCAGCTCCTCCACCTTGCACTTATTTTAAAATGACAAGCAGAAGACTGACTGACTGACTTGTAAAGAAATTCCTGCATTGCTAGAGTCAGTTTTCCCTCACCTCCAGAGTGGAAGAGAAGGGTGGGAAGAACAAAGAGTAACAAGAATATCAGATCTCTAAAGAGAATACCTCACATATTCTCAGAGATTAAGAATCAGAGGCAAAACCCCCCAGGACACTATTTAGTACAGATTCTGAAGACTTCTACCTGGGTACACCTTTATTGAAGCAAAAATTTGCACACATTTTAAACATTCCATAATATTGTAAACTTCAACTCATTCATCAGTGCCACAAGTAGCTTCAGTGGTTCCCCATTTAGAAATAGCAACCTCCTTTTACAGGAATTTCTCTGGTCATTTCCAGCTGGATATTCCTATAGTTTTAATGGTTTAATAAAAGAATCCTTCAGTTTTATTTGTTCTCTAATGAAGATACTTGCACAATTTAAGCAAAGAGCCGTAAATCATTCCACATAAACTAAAGAAATTAAGGCCCTTCAGTTGCTTGCTCTAAAGTATCTTTTTCCAGACGAAGAGATGCAAAAAAAAATCCTGAATGGTTAAAACACTCAGAGTTCTTGGAAACAGCTGAACCTGAAACTGAATGATGGTAAACGAAGTTTACTGTCTCTCAGTTTCTGAGGGATCTTAGCATCCCACAGGATCACACCCTTCATTTGCACTTTAGCACACTCAATGCAAAATCATGAATGTTCCTGGCCATTCAGGATGTTGGTTTTACAAAAAGAAAAAAACCAACAACTTTTTTCCTTCATAAATATTCAAAATTTCCAAAGCTTTGCAACATGTAGTTCAAGGACATTATCAAAACTACACTGTGGGCTCTAGGAGACAGACTGGTCTTGGTTTACAGACATACAACAAGGGACTTGCAGTAAATTCAGACCACTTTGTTTTCACTCCTGGCTGCACTCAATACCTGGAGGAAATCAACCACAAACAAACTCCTGCACCATTTCCAGCCTCAGCTTTTACTTGTGTTGTTGGCAGCACCTCATCTCTACACAGTTCATCAGCAGTAATCCTCTATCTACTGCCAATCCTGCACTAAACAGCACGAGGACAAGACTTAAGCTCACATTTTGTTCCTTTATCTGTATTCTATTTGTACTGCAGTAAGGAAAACAAACACGCCAAAGAATTGTTTCAGAAGACAGTGGTTTGGAAAATGTTCAGGATGACACATTTCACACAGGAGTCAGAACATCCTTGAAGCAAGCATCCAGAAATCCATCTGTTGTTCTGCTGAAACTGACCTGGATTCTGCAGTCTTGAGGGGCTGGTTCACAAATCCAGGACCCCACTGTAGTAATGGTCATTCACCTTCACCCAGATTTCCTTGGCTGCTGGCTGTAAAAAAGGCCAACACATCCATAAATTTCACTCTGCATATGACAGACATTTCTCCACTTGGAACCAGACGAAAAAAAAAAAACAATAGAAAACCACTTTGCACAGGACACTCAATTCTCATGTTATCAACAGCTTTTAGTTGTTAAAAATACCAGGAGTCATTGTCAACATACATTTGAAAAACTTCTTTACCTGCTGCAGCACCTATTTGTTCCAAATTTTGATGTTTCAAAGCCCTTTATTTTTGGTCTTCCAGTTCATTTTGTAAAACTTGGTCTTTAAGTCCATGTTTAGAAACTCCATTGGAATACCTGAGAGCCTAAGAAATACCAACATTTTATCTGCCTAACTGCTCCAAGAAAAACATTTTTGTTTGCCTTTAAAATCTGGCATAATTTCAACAGCCTTGTTTATCTCTGAAACTAAGCACTCTTGAAAAGCTCAGCAACCCAGTTTCAAGCCTGTTTGCGGTGGAGGCTCTGGTAACTGAAATAAAGAAGGCAGAGACACTACAGTCCTCTGTATCACCCTGTCATACAGCCTTAGGGATCTCCTTCCACGTTGTTTGAGAAACAGAAAGGTTAAGAGCCCTTTTTCTTTATAGCCTCCATATACAAGCAATGCTTTGGATTAAATGGGCACCAAAAGCTTAAGGTCTAATAAAGTTTAACAGCTGTTACTTACCCAGCTCTTTTTATGGTTTCATGAAATGTCTATTTTTTTTCATCTCAATTTTACAAAGATGCATCAAAACACAGTAAATTACAGGTTAAATGACAGATTAAAAAAACTACTGACAAAAAGGGAAAAATGGTGACAGAGGTCTCCATCACATGGATAAAATTGAGAATAAAACTGGAAATACAGGAAATATTTCTTGTTCAGGAAAGTGTGCAATACAGGGCAGGGACATCTTCCACTATGCCCATGTTGCTCCAAACCCCTTCCAACCTGACCTTGGACACTTCCAGGGATGGGGCACCAACAGCTTCTCTGGGGAACCTGTGCCAGGGCCTCACCACCCTCACAGGGAAGATATTTTTTTCCTGATATCCAATCTAAACTTGCTCTCTTTCAGTTTGAAGCCATTCCCCCTTGTCTTGTCACTCTCATGCTCTTATAAAAAGTCCCTCTCCATCTTTCTTGTAGGCACCCTTCAGGTGATGGAAGGTCAGAGTTAGGTCACCCCTAAGCCTTCTCTCCTCCAGGTTAAACAATCCAAATTAAATTAGTCCAAGTTTAGGCCCAAATTTAATTAATCCATATAAATTCAGTTGCTTCACCTCTACAACACTGCCAACTAGAGGGCGTGGTTTCCCATCTAAGCATTGTACTAAACCTAGCAACCCCGGGAATATTTTGAGGTTGCCTGCTCTTTTCTTCCTGGCATTGACTAATGGTTTTCGAGCTGCAAATGCTCAGTTGTACTCCAGCAGTAAATCTGGACAGCTCTGGCAGCATCCAGTGTTTAGAACAGCAGCCTCTAAAGGCAAATGTGGGCTAAAATACAACAGAGAGATCAAGGTGAAGAAAGGCAAATATCCCAGTTGTGCTCAGTTTTACTCCTCTTAATGTCAGTATACATGTAGCTCAGCCATTTCTTGTAGGCAAACACTGTAAATGGAACCAAGAGCTGTATTAAACACATTAGATACATATTGGCCAGACCAGCTCAGAGTTCAGAGCTGCTGTGGTGTGCTGCCTATATGATGTGTCAAACTGGGCACAACACATTAGGCTGGGCTCGTGAATAAGTGAACACTGCAAATGGTTTTCAAAGCATGTGGGCAAGGGTAAACAAGAGATTACTCACACCTTTCAGGACTGAATAGCTGAGTGAGTATGCTGCAAAAGCAGGCTAGCAAAAGAGCCTCGGTGCTTGAAAGTTGCCTGCATCTGTAAATAAAGTTTTTAACAAGAACTCAATTGTAACTTAATGAAATTGGTCAAAATATTGCAGCTGGTCTGTTATACATTCCCTGGAGCTCTAGTTCACTCTGTGTAAAAAATATTTTTAAGGCAATACAACCTGGTCTGTTATACATTCCCTGGAGCTCTAGTTCACTCTGTGTAAAAAATATTTTTTAAGGCAATACAACAAAGTAATTTATAAAGGACATATCCCTCCTCCACATGATCAGCTGTCACGTGCATATGCACAGAGCTGAATTTGTGCAATCAAAAAGAGACACAGAGAAAAAAAACACACAAGGACCTTGACTTGAACTTGACACATAACCCCAGAGTAGCTGGAGATGTTTTTTTCCCTCTTTTACAGTCCTGTGTTTTGCCACACCTGCTACATTCCATAAATCAAGGTGAATCAGGGGTGTGTCACTTTATTCAGCCTATTGTACCACATTTTAGAGCCACTCCACAGCTGGCACACACAGGTAGCAAAACCTGCTTAACTCATACATATGTGAAAGCCATTAGGAAGAAACAAGCTGAAATCTACACTGCCAGCAGAATAAACATCTAGCAGGGTACAGAGAATGAAATTCAGATCCACTTCAATCAGTTATGAAGCCATAAGCATGTCTTTTTCTCAGCTTTTAGGATGAAATTTAAAATAGTGATGATTTGTGCTCTGTGCTATTAAAGGATGCTTCATTTCTCTATTTACACAGAGCTGATCTCATTGTTTTTCAGCACCAGTAACTTAACAGGTTTTGCAGAATTACTAATCCCTTCTCATAATAAAAAGGAAAACCATGGGAATGTAAACTATTTGCCTTAATTTATGTAGCAAACTTACACCAGGACCCAAAACAGATCTCAACTCATTGTAGTAAACACTGCTGCAGCAGCACTCAGAGTACATCCAGCAACACCTGACCATTTCCTGCCTGTATTCTGAGTTTTAGGGTAAACATTTTTTTTCCCACAAGAGAGCACAAAAAGGTGATGTGCATGAAAGAGTATGAACAGCCAACTTACAGAGCTGGGTGACCAAAAGGGAGATGGAGTCGTGGAAGAGTCGTGCTTACAAGCAGCACTGCCTCGAAAAGGTGACAGCCTAGGGCTGCCGGGCACCTGCAAAGGAGGCAGGAGGCAAATTATGGGCGTGCTGGGAAAACACCGGGACACTCCCAAGGACGTGTCCCATCGCAGCCTCACCTCATGGTGCCCCTTCTACAACAATGGGAAGCGCAGCAAACAGCCCTAAAGCGATCTACATCTCGCTCCGGGGGTACAACACATCCCTGACACACCCCGGAGCTCCCTGGAAACACCGAATTGCTCTGCTTGGAACGGCTTCATCCCACAGCCCCCATGGCTCCCCTCAGCTCTGCCCCTTCATCCCGGTGTGTGGCAGCAGGACCAGGGCGGTGACTGTCCCCTGTGCTGGGCTCTGCTGAGGTCACCTCGAGGGCTGGGCCCAGTTCTGGGCCTCTCAGTTCAGGAAGGACATTGAGGGGCTGGAGCGTGTCCAGGGAAGGGAACAGAGCTGGGGAAGGCTCTGGAGCACAGGTCTGAGGAGGAGCAGCTGAGGGAGGTGGGAAAGGAGCTCAGCCTGGAGAAAAGGAGGCTCAGGGGGGACGTTCTGGCTCTGCACAGCTCCCTGACAGGAGGGGACAGCCGGGGGGGGGGTCGGGCTCTGCTCCCAGGGAACAGAACGGTCATAGTCTCAAGATGCACCATGGCAGGTTTTTAGTTGGACATTTAAAGAATTATTAATTCAATAATTAATTAAGAATAATTTCTCCACAAAAAGGGTACTCCAGCAGTCAGACATTAGAATCAGCTGCCGGGGGAAGTCACTGTCCTTGGACGTGTTTAAGGAAAGACTGGACGCGGCACTGAGAGACACATGGTCTAGTTGACAAAGTGGTCATCAGCCATAGGTTGAACTCGATAATCTCAGTGCTCTTTTCCACCTAATTGACTCTGTGACACTTCAGTCACAGAAATTCCCCGCTGCTCCCATAACGCGCACCCGCCTCCCCCCTCCAAGCCGTCACAACCCCTTTCACTTCCCGCTCCCCCCCGCCGTTCATCCCCCAGCGCCACGCCCCCACGCCGCAGCCAATCGGATCTCCCGCCAGCGGGCCCACAGCCAATCACAGCGGGCGGAGGCCGCGCTCACGGACGAGCTCCCGCGCGCCCCCTTCAAGGCCCGTCAGTTGCCGGTGGGGCTGCGCGGGTGGTGGGTGCGCGCAGGCGCTGAACCCCCACCCCCGCTGCCCCCGGTCACCTCCGGTGCCGCCCGCGCGTCCCGGCCCGAGCAGAGCCGGAGCTCTGCGGGACCTCACGGTGGGGCCCCGGCGGGGACCGGGGTGTCCTGCGGCTGGAGGCTGTGGGGACGGTGAGCCCGGTCCGAGTGCGGGTGAGGGACGGGCGCGGGGGAAACCGACCCGGAGCGCCCGGTTGGTCGGCGGTGCCGCGTGTGCGCGCTGCGCAGGCGGAATAACCTCCGTTCTGACCGAGCCGAGCAACTCCAAAACCTGGTCGGGAGGTCCGGGGGCAGGTGGGCTAGTGTTGGTGGTATTTCACAGCTGGCTTGCTTTGCTGGGTTTGCCTGGGGCAGTTAGTTTTTGGTTAGAATGTGCCACTTGTGTATAAAAACAGCAGTGCTGAGCAGCTGCGGAGCATTTCCAAGGGAACGCCGCGGGTTTGCCTCTTACTGCGCTGTGGAAAACTCTGGTTCTGCTTTCTAAAGCACCTGACAGCATCGAAGGGGGGATCTCGCCGCTCCGTTGCGCTTCCCATTTCTTTTCTCCTTTTTCTTTAAATGCGTGTGTCCTCCAAGTCCTCGGTGCTAAGAGATGCCTTAATGCCTTTTTTTGACAATCCTTGTAACTTTTGTATCTTCTGCAGACAATTTAACTGCAGGAGACCGGGGCGGGGGGTGGCTTCCCGTGCTTTGAATTCCCGTCACTGCTAAAGCTACAGCTAACATTAAAGCTCTTTACGCCTTTAAAATAAACCTGCCGTTTTAAGGAGCTTGCGGGAAGGATTGATGTTAAAAATGCTGGGAAGGCAGCTGTTGTGCCTCCTAGAATCACAGTTTGTCTGCACATAAAGGAAGATAAAGGATAAAAGAAACAGAAAGGGAAAAATTGCTGGAATGGGGCTCTTCTTGAGAAGCAAATACACTGCCTAACAACATTGCAGGTTTTGTGAAACCTGCAGCTTCACTTCCTCTTTTAAAGACTGAGAGCATCGTTCTGTAGCTCCCTAAACAATGTGCTTAAGTCACACATAATACATTAAGAGAGGGTCAAAGCTTACAGATTGTACCTGGCACTCATAATCATTAATTCTTTGCTGAGAAATACTTACCTCATAGCTAAGGTTATTAATTTTGGTTTTTTTATAGAGAGAAAAGTGTGGTGTAAAAAGGACAGGTTTAAATGCTGTTATGGTAGATGTAGAACAGCTTAGAAGAAAAGGAGAAGTTACTCTTGAGAATTCTGTGTATGGAATGAGCAATGAGTAAATGGGACTGTTGAAAGGCTGAAAAGTCTTCCAGCAACTCTTAGAGTGTGGAAACCGTAAAGGGAAAAATAAGATAAAAAAGGAAAACTCCAATTATAGTAGGAAAAAGCTTCTGATGTTAACAGTGATGTGCAATAAGAATTTAGGGCTGCAAAGAACTCTTAAATGTGGGTCTGGAGCTGTTCAAGTGCTTGTGCCTGTGCTTGAACATGAGGAAAAATACTGATTTTCTGTCTTGGAATGTAGAATTTGAATAGGACACACACAACAATGGAGTAACTGATCAAAAGAAAACAATTCTTCCTTTCATTTAGTCTTCAGTGGAAAAAACATCATTGCACATTTAATTTAATAAATGAAAAACTGACAATATGTGAGAAACCTCTGAAGTCAGTAGGGAAATCCACTGTTGACTCGAGTGATTGTTTAGACTGGGTGTTTTGAAAGTACCCTCTAGAAAGAAGATGTATATAATGTATAGCTAGTTAAACTGGTCACAGTAGAATTGTTTTGGTTACATCCTTGTCTGTTTAAATTTTTCAGGTGCATCTGATTACCTGCTGGAAGCACTTCAAAGTCTCCACAATGAGCTCAGTGTTGATGTTGTTTTTTGCTGGAATCCTCCTCTGTTGTGCTTGCTCAGCTGGTGACTCGGTACCCAAGTTGCTCCTCGTCTCTTTTGATGGCTTCAGGGCTGACTACTTGGAAACCTACAAACTTCCCCATCTCCAGGAATTCATTGAGGATGGTGTGCTTGTAAAAGAAGTCAAGAATACTTTCATCACCAAGACCTTCCCAAACCATTACACCATAGTGACAGGTTTATATGAGGAAAGCCATGGCATTGTGGCTAATGACATGTACGATGCAGATGCCAAGAAAAATTTTTCACAGTTCAACGATTCAGATCCCTTCTGGTGGAATGATGCAGTTCCAATTTGGGTAACAAACCAACAACAGGGAAAGGGAGCAAGTGCTGCTGCAATGTGGCCCGGTAGTGATGTAAAAATCAACAACACAACCCCTCATTTCTTCATGAAGTACAACTTCTCCGTGAAGTTTGAGGAGAGAGTGGAGAGAATTGTTGAGTGGCTGAACAGCTCTGACCCAGTGGTCAATTTTGCTGTGCTCTACTGGGAAGAACCAGATGCAAGTGGGCACAAGTATGGCCCAAGTGACACCCAGAACATGCACAGAGTGTTGGAAGAAGTGGATAAACATGTTGGTTTCCTTATGAACAAGCTGAAGGCCTCGGGCCTGTGGGACACTGTAAATGTCATCATAACAAGTGACCATGGAATGGCCTCCTGCTCTGCAGAGAAGCTGATTGTCCTGGACGAATGCCTCGGGCGCAATAACTACACCCTGATAGACAGGACTCCTGTTGCTGCAGTGCTGCCAAGGCAGAGTATGTTTGCATTTGGTTATTTTTTAAGGCATATACTGAGAATTAAATCTTGTTTATCTTGCCTCTAAAAAGTACACAGTATGCTAGACTGTTCTAATCTTTTGCAAAACCTATGGAGTTCATGTTGCAAAACTTTGACATAAGGAGTAAGCTAAAGAATGATGGTTTATTTTTATTGGGAAGTTTGTTTTGGCAATCAGTGGGACAAGGAGAGTTTCTTGTGAAATTGCTGTGGCTGATAAGGATGACCCTGGTACAGGTGGTTGAGAAAGTAGGTAGGTACTTAGTTTGCCTGCTCACTTAGTCTATGCAGCTGTGATTCACAGTGAGCATGAAATAAACCCATGTGTTTATTCAGAATAAAAAATGTCATTGTGTAAATTTCCAAGTAAGAATCTAGTCCCAACTTTGCTCATTTTACCACTTCTGTTTTTGGGAGTGAAACCTAAGATTTTGTACCATGAATTAAAAAAAAATAAAAGTACTGCATTGGATAAAATATTGACTACTTGAGGGGGTGATTGCTTTCTCTTTGATTTTCTGCTTGAATTTTGCCCTTCAAGCCCAGATGATGAATTGAAGGTCCAAACCCACATCTGGGAGGAGTCTGATTTAAAATGAAAGCAAATTTTGAAATTCACCTCAACCATTGCAACATATTTTAAGGGACACAAAAAACTACTTTTCTATTGTTTTTTTAAAATTACTATTAATTATTTTGAAATAATGGATCTTGGGTTTAATGACAGATAATTGTAGTAAACAGGAGTTCATTTCCAGCTGTTTCACATGCAGTATTTTCCTTGGCAGACAAAGAAGATGTGTATAACTTACTCAAAAATTGCAACAGTCACATGAAGGTTTACCTGAAAGAAGAAATTCCAGACAGATTCCATTATCGCCATCACAAGAGAATCCAGCCCATAATCCTGGTTGCGGATGAAGGCTGGACAATTGTACAAAACGAGTCCCTTTCCAAGTGTAAGTGTGTGTTCCTCTGTGGTCTGTGTGGGTAAACTGCCTTGTTTCTGTTCCAGCCAGCTGCAGGATGGTTCTCATTTAGTGAGGGGAGTCCTGGCACTGTGCAGGTTTAGGAATAGTGCAGTATTTTCTAGACTATTCTCAGCCTGAGCCTGGAGTGTTTAACAGATGAGGAGGAGATGGGGAATATTCTATTGGCTGAAACACTTTGACATGTTCGACTTAATAGTCGGAGTTATCTTAGGCAGGTTTGCAGTCTGTCTCAAGCTTTTCCTGGAGTGTGGTTTAACTTTTTATTGTATATAAAATACATATGTAGGAGTGCATAAATTGAATCATGCAACACACAACATTTAATATTACAGTACGTGTTCTAGGGAATGAAAATAAATGGCAGGAAATACTAAAAATAGTAGGAACACAGCAGCATGTTTGAAAGACAGAACTCAACAGGTGTCACTTCTCAGTGTCTTGCTATGCTGTGCACTTTCTTCCTGCTGGAATGTCAAATTACACATACATATATATGTTTTTGTATGTGTGTGTATGTATATGTGTATATATTTCCAGGTGTTCCATATCCAGGGTTTTTTTTTGGCAGACAAGAGGCATGGATAATTTATAGAAAAAATGCAACAGTCACATGAAAGCGTATCTCAAAGAAGAAATTCCAGATCGATTTCCTTGTTTTAATAGTATGAAAATTCAGCCAGTAATTCTGGTTGCAGATGAAGGCTCAGAGTGTCTGTGTGTTCAGAAAGTGATTAGACAGATTCTTGGTAGAAAAATCCATTAATAACAATTAAATACAGAAGTACCAACTTCTGGGGAAGTTTCTGAGCAGTCAACAGCTCGGCCTGATTGGTAGGGTCAGGGATATCCCTCCTGGATACTTCCCTGTTCAACTGCTGTTAGACACAGGGTGTTGAGTGGTGTAAAATCCTGGTTGCACCCAGTTTGTCTGATTTTACTGTCTGCCCTTTGCAGAATTAAGTTCAGGTTTTTTCAGTATTCGTATAGAAGTACTACTTCTTAATGCAGGGTGTGTTTACATTTTAATTTCCCCACAGAATTGCTACAATTATCTTCAATTTGGCAACACATAGCACAGGTGTTCTCTGATTGGAGTTCTCTTTTTCTTGTTTCTGCTTAGATTCAATTTCATGTACTTAAAAATAGTTAGTAATTGAATATTTATAAGGAACAGCATTGTATCAGTTGAAGTAAATCTCTTTTCAAAACAGGTTTATTTGTGAAGGCTTCCCAGAATCAGGCAGGGGAGGTTTTAGCCTAAAAGCCTGTTTAAGGTTTATTGTCTTCACGGACAAAGTGGCAGCACAGTGCAAGTGTACCAGTAACTCCTCACACCAGAATCCTACTTCAGAGGTGAAAAAATGGGAACGTCATTGGAGAGGGAACTTGGAGTTGCTCTGTTCAGAACAAACAAGTAGTAAAAGGCAGGGAAAACAATCTAGAAACGTGAGTCAAAACAAACAAGATGTGGTACCAAACAGAATGGTGGAAAACATTAAAAAGGGCTAGAGGAAGCTCACTGAAGTGGTGAGTGTGACATAATCAGTTGTAATCTGGATATTTTGCATCAGAAGCTTCAGGGACACACCCAAGGAAACAGTTCTCAGGGATATTACTGCACTGTTACTAAGAAATGGACTCAAATGCAGTCACTCAGATACTGTGCTGTGAGACTTCTGGCACCTTGGACAGGTTTTTCAGGAATGCTGTTAGGAAATTTGACAATGGCTGCTCTTTAGCTGTTTATAGTCTTAGAAACCTACCAAGATGTTCAAGTTCTCCTGACCTTTTAGCCACAAAGGTTTTGCTGTGTGCCTGCCAGAGGCATTGATTCTTTGTCTTTTGGTTTTGACTCTCTGGGTGTCCCTTCAGCTGAAGTACTTTTTCTGATAAGCATGAATTGAGGGTATTTAATATGCTCAAACTGAGCACTATCAAGGGAAAGGTGCCTGATTTTTAATAAGTAATCAAAGCATCCACTCTGCAAGGACAGATGACTTTCCAAAATCTGAGGACTAAAAATTTGCATTCTATCTACTGACTCCTTGTGGAATGGCAACCTCCTTTTCAACTCTGGCATGAAAAACGGAAAGGGGAACACTGGAAATGTTAAGCACTGAAAGGAAAAGAGATTAATAGGAGGGAGAACCATGGGGAAAGGCCAGTATGGGAAAAAACTTGTGGGGCTTGGGAGAAGAGGGAAGGAACTCTGGCTTCCTTCTGCGGTTGATCCAACAGCTGCTTTTATGTTGTGCATTAACCTTTGGTGAGCACACGTGCTTTGGGGGCGGGGGAGATGGGGAGGGGAGCAGTGGCTGTGCAGCACAGGCTGTGACATTAACTGTGTGCTCTGCCCTGCTGCAGTGGGGGACCACGGCTATGACAACGCCCTGCCCAGCATGCACCCGTTCCTGGCCGCGCTCGGTCCGGCCTTCCGGCGCAGCTCCAGCCACGGCAGCCTGGCCAACGTGGACATCTACCCTATGATGTGTCACGTGCTGGGGCTCACCCCGCGGCCCCACAACGGCACCTTCGCCAACACCAAGTGCCTGCTGGCTGACCAGTGGTGCATCAGCGTGCCTGAGGCCATTGGGATCGTCATCGGGGTTTTCATGGTGCTGAGCACTTTCACCTGCATTATCATCATCTCCAAGAACAGAGTGGCTCCCTCCCGGCCCTTTGCCCGGCTCCAGTTACAGAGCGATGACGATGATCCTTTGATTGGATAGCGCGGAGGGAGCCAAGCCTCACTTCCTACCTTGGGATTTCAGGAAAACAGTTTCAATTTGCACTGGATGGCATTCTTTGTTTATGCACTTTATCTGTGTAAAATACTGTACAGCCAGACCCTGCTGATTTGTGTGACTAGTGTAATATAAAAATACTTTCATAACCAAATGGTGAACAGGCGGCTTTTTACTGGAAGAGATTCTTAACAAAATAAGGATGCTTAGTTTTTCATTTAAGCCTCTGAACATTTTCAGAAGGAGACTCCAGAGTGTGACTAGCCAGAATAGAAAAAGTGAATTTTAATATTTGTAAATGAGAATTGCTTTTTTGTATTAAATTAATATTGACTACTTTTAGTGTTCTTGCACCTGTGTTGGAAAGAAAAATTTTGTTGAGAGTTAGGAGTTAGCTTTGTTTAGAGAGTATATTCTGATGTGCCCTTAAATTTGGGGAAAGAGAAGATGCGAGACTTCTGTTTCTAACCTAAGTCAGCAATATAGTAAGAAATTTCTGAGAAAGAAAATAGAAGTCAGTGATTAAAGAACTGGTGCATATCTTTTCTATTTGAGCAATAAACTATGTGGTTTAGCACTTACAAGCCTGGGCAAATGGCTCTGGCATTTCTGGATATGTGTCTTTGGATGACTTAGATGCACAGGTCCAGCTAGGATGGCACTACTGCCTTATCTCAAGAAAGTCAGTTTAACCTGGGAGTCTTTGAATTACCCAGTTTCATCACCTGTAGTGTAAAATCACTGCTCCTGAACCCTATCAAAAATTTCTCAGGAGTAAATTCTGCTGAAGGTTGTCTTGAGATAAAGGTGGTTCTGCCCTGTGTACCAGCTCATAACTGTCTCTTGAAAGCTGTTGTGCCAAAAAGCAACAAGTGAAAGTTTGATGTGCATGTCGTCAAGCAAGGATTTCAAACTTACATTTTAAACCTAGGAAATTAAAAGGAGGAAGTTAGCAGATCTTAATTTAAAAATAAATTCTCTATAATGCTTGAGGTACATAGATGCAAATTCCTGCTGAAGACCGGAGCTAACTGTTCTCTTAATTGAGACTCTTGATTCTTTGTTAATGGTCAACTTGCTATAAAAAAATAGTTTGATTGAGAAAGCCTTAAATGGTACCTTATCTTGCAGTGAGATAAAATTGTTATTGCTAACCCAGAAAGAGAACTACAGTTATCAGGTCCTTTTCCTACAAGTCTGATGGCTTTAAAAAATAAAGTGACAGAGATACTTCATAGCAATGGGGTTTCTCTTTCACAGCTTCAGATTCATTGCATTTTGGTGTTGGCCACAGCCTTTTAGTGATCCAGCAGGGAGGGAGCAGGAACTTTGGGAGGGAAGGAGTTACTTTGAACTGCCCACTGGAAAAAATAAACTTGACTTTTACAAATGTGTGGAAGTTTTAGTAATGTGTGTCTTCCTCTCTAGGGATTACATTGTACTTGATTAAAAACACAATCCAAAACCTAACCACTTCTGCTTTTTTTATTTAATAACTACTAATTATTACTTACTAATGCTTTACTCGGAATTAATCTGAACTTGAAGGAGTTCAGATTACTTGAAAAAGGCTCAGGCCCCTTGAAAAATCTGTGCTGTTACTGACAGGGCATTGGATTTTAGCCTGTTGATATTCTAGAGCAGTAGCTGGACTGAACACAGAGTCACTTCCTCATCCTGCCATATTTAAATTAATTACATGCACCAAGAGGTCAGGTTAATGAGTAACTACAAAGGGAATGTGCTGCAGGGAATGTGTCTAAGCCTAGAACCTAGGCTTAGACATGCTGTAAAAGGGAGGATGCTTGAATTCCCATGTTGGAGAGAGTTTTGTTAGGTTCTGGTAATTCTGCTAATCCTGAATGGGATCCTCAAAGGGTCAGTCAGAGAATTACTGGAGATGCTTTGCATCACCTGTGTTTGGAAAGGCTTGACTGACTTTTCCTTTCTGGCAAACATCCTGTCCTCTACCTGTGAGTTTGGGGTTCTTTTCTAGAAGCTAAAACTGACTAGGACAGTACTTTCTCTACTCTGTTCCTTCCCCCAGCAGCTGTCACACAGAGAGTGGTTGATGTGCTCTTGGTTCCTCTGTGCATCCCCTCCCAGGCAGGTGGCAAAGCTACCAGCAAGGCTTTGGTGACCAGAGCTGTAAATGCTGACTGAAGCAGGATGGCAGAACTCTGACCTGAAATAGGAATGTTGCTACAGCTGCGGAAATCAAGGTCTAAATGCATTTCTCCTCCTGGCTCTAAGGCAGCCCCTTCTGATGAGAACTGCTACAGGCACTGAGCTCCTGTGAAACCAGCAAGTGGCTGTGTCTGATGGAAATCCTTATCACCCTCTGTTCCTTCTCCCTTCAGCAGGATGATGAGACAGTGCTACTGTGGAAAGGGTTTAAAGAGGAAATTTAAGTGTTAGGTAAGATAAACTATATTCCAGTAGCACTGCTGATTATTTTCATTTTCAAAGGTGTGGAGTGGTCTGTAAAGGTGCTGAGTGTTCTTCCTGGCACAAAGGGTTTCACAGTAGCTCTTGTACATCCAGTTTCATACAGATCATGTAAAAATCTAGAAAAAACATCTTCCTGTCTTTAAGACATGCAATTGATTTATTTAAGGATGATTATTTTTAACAACAGAGCCTCAAACATGACAAAACATTTCCACTGCCTCATTCTGGTTTGTGTGAAGTATTTCTCATGAAAGCCAGGGGCTGATTTCCTTCTGGGCAGCCAGTTCAGAGCAAGTACAGCAAAGTTGTGGCTTGTGCTTCCTCAAGGCTGTGATAAAGGCACAGTAGTTTGTGACAACATTTCATGACTTGCTAAATAGACACAACTCAGCAATGGTCACACAGGGCAGGTTAATTCAAGGGAAGTTCCTAACCCTTAGCTGGCTTTGCAGTTTGGAGGGGAATAGGGGATATTTAGTGACACTTCCAGTACTGAAAGCAGATGTTTCATTACATTGACTGCCTCCATACAGGAACGCTCCACGCTGGGTACAGGAGCCCTAAAACAAACCCCTCTGGGATTCTGTGCTTTTTGGGCATTGGCATCACAGAAACAGTTCCAGAAGTGAGCTGATTTTACCTGACTACAGCTCTGAAACACTGCTTTCAGTACCTTGCTGCCTACACACTGCCTGTGAAAATAAACAAATAAACCAACCTTGTGTACCTCCAAGGACCAGACCACAGGGACAGATGTTTGCTGTAACATGCATGTTAGCATCTTTTATTGCAAAAAAAAAAAAAAACAGTAATAGAGGTTTGTTAATAGGATTCAGATTAGGATTTCATTATGGAAAGGCTGGTACCACTACTGAATTTATAATTTTCATGTGCTTGCAATAATTTTTGTAGTTTACTATCTAATAAATGCTTATATCACCTTTACTATAGAGCAAACATACCATGAAAGGTTTAAACAGCAGCACAGATATGGCCAACACAGCATCCATGGCATTATTTAAGCAGGGAAGGAGACTGGGAAGTAAGCCTGTTAAATTTTCCATTTTACAAAACAACAGGTCCCAACCACTGCACATTTGTCCTTCTCCCACCTGCAGGTCAAGATTGTGCTCTTCATACTTCTGACAAGAGGTCAGGGGAGCAGGGGGGTTGAAATGAGTTGATCTTTAAGGTCCCCTCCAACCCAAACTATTCTATGATTGTTTGAAAAGTCCGTTTGTACATTTCATCTTACAACAGACTTGACAGTTCTGGGTTAATGGCTGGACTAGATGATCTTAAAGGTCTTTTCCAACCTAAGTGATTTTATGAATCTGATTTTTCTGCTTTTTAAATTTTTTTTGAGACTGCATTTCTTGTAGCAGTATTACTGCAGCTCTTGACCAAAAAAGTCTTGAAGATTTTTTTTTTTAGTAAAAGAAACTGGATTCCCACTATTGGTAACCAATAGCTGGTTTTTCCATATACAGCAGCAAGGTGGGAAACAAGAAGTCTGTTACATAAGAACTGTGACCTAAAATTCCTAACTTCTATCACACTTCCAGTTATTTTTAACAAAGGCATATACTTTGCAGAGTCCAAGGAATATTTGGGGTGCATACAAGTTGAAACCATTCTTCCCCAGTCATCTCCCCCCAGTTCAAGTTTGTTTTCCAGAAGTGTTTTCAATGAAACCAGCACTCCATGCTTGACAGCATTATAGCAAAGATGTATTTTAACTTCAGCATTTCCAAACAAAAAGAAACAAAGAAAACATTTCACATCTGTATGCTCCACAGGTCAGTAATGAAACACATCATGCATCATTCTTGGTTTCAAAGTTTAAGTTACAAGCAGTACACAGTGTACTCAAATTCTCTCTCCAATAAACTTGTTTGTACATCACAGAAAGTATCATATACACAGAAACCAAATCCCACGTCCCCCCCACCCAAAAAGGTGTCTGAAAAAATGTCGCATCAGAGAAAAAGTCGCTGCTTTTCTCCAGTGGCATCATCTGTGCTTTCAATTTCATTAAGTTCACATCCAGTAACTTAAAACAGTTGGGCAAATGTCCTAACAAGGAACTACCCAAGAGGTACCTGCAAATACACCGAAGACTAAAGGAAATGTTTGACCCTAATCTGAAATACCCAAATGCTACAAGTTTCCCTTCATTTTTTACAAAGTTTTATTTTGCCCTCCTCAAAGAAGGGCCTCACAGTGCAATACAGAACAATAACATCAACAATTCTCACATTTGTGTCCCCAGCCTATTCTGGTATTATTGTTACCAAAGCCTTTGTTGGGGGAAACCTACTGCTCTGTCCTTGTTGCATATTTGGGCAGGTATGTCTAAGTCCCAAATGACTGATCAACACTGACAAACTTTGCCCCCTCCTTAAAATCAAGGGTCAGTTTGGCTGATCATAGAACTACACTTGCCACAATTAAAAGTGGGGTTTAAGGAAAAGCTCTGAGATTACAACCCAGTTATTGTTACATCTGCCATGATCACTGCTATGAAATTACTGCAATAAGAAGAATTTCTACTAAAGCAACATGTTCCAAAGTGCAGAAGCAAGAGGTGAGGGTTATGGCATTGTTATGACAATTGTCACTGTTATTGCCTTATCAAAGTCTGCAGATCTTCCTTTAAACACAGAATACCATTGTGCTATTCATTTTTAAGCTGCAAATAAGCAAGAAAAGGTGGACTCAGTGCATCAGTTTGCTGTGTGCCATCCACTTTTTGGAATGTGGGTAGGGGAGGGATTAGTAACAACTCAGAGGTTTGGGTTTTGTGCTCAGACTTCCCTGGTCTCCTGAAACTGCTGTGAACATGTTACTGATGGCATGGTTCAGCTGGAGCCCCTGCAGCACTCAGTTTTACCTGCGCCAGCAAATTCAACTTCAGGCACAGCTAAGGGCCAGCTGCACTAAGAATCAGCCTTACAGACCTTTTCCTTCAGTGTTTTCTTAAGGAAATGGTAATGCAGGAAAACAAGGCAGTTCACAGCACAGTAACAGCACTGAGTCAGCTGGAGTTCACAGGATTTCACATACATCCCCCAAATCAAGGGCTGTCTTCCAACAGAGCTGTACTTTTCCTGCCTTCCTAAAGTTACTATTACAGCAGAACTTTCAGCATAACCCTTAAGTTGGGCTATTTCATTGCCTTCCCTCTGAAGCATTCCCTGCACCCAAATGTGGCCTCTGGAAATGTCCACATCTGTCTGCAGGACAGCTTGGTGCAAAGCAAATGTCCCTGCCATCACAGATGACCACAACAGATCTTCATTAAGTCTGGAATTTAGCCCAGCAAAAGGAGTTTTGTACCCCAGCCCTCCCCTTGCAGAACTGACTGTCATGCCCTTGGTTTGGCAGAGCACATCCAAAGCCGAGGTGTTCCCATCCTTGCCCTCTGCTGGGGGCTGTGGATACAGACATAAACTGCATTTAAAAATACCCATTTAGTACTTCTGCACTAATTTTGAAAGCTTCTTTCTCCGTCAGGCATTGTACTCAGCAACAAAATGCTGAGAAATACTCTCTCATCTCACAGGGAGAAGAGGAGGAGTCCGACAATAGACAACTTTTCTCACTTCAGAATGTTTTTCATACAAAATTTAGTCAGCAGATTCTCACCATTTAAGTCAGCTCACAAAAAACCTCACAGCTACACTAGCAAGATTTATTGCCACACACAATGAGAATATGTACCTTTGTTGACTCAGAATTAGCATTTTTCTCTGACAGAGGTTTTCCTCTGGAAAATTAAACTCCAGTCTTACACCTTTTTTTTTATTATTATTAAAGTGTGCTTTTTCAGATTTAAGAACATTTATGCCTTTAGATTTATACAGCTGCCCCTTAAACTGCATGTGTAATCCTGATCATCCCATTCCAAGGCCTACCCAGACAGAGCAGATAAAACACAAGTCACAGGTCAAACTCAGAATCTCCAGTAGCAGACCAGGGACAAGCCTGACAGCACTCTGAAACCAGCCTGAGCAACCTTGTTCCTTAACTTATTCACCTCCCTTAGTACCACAGAAATACAAAAGACTCCATTTGGATATACAGGTGTGGTGCTTGTACATGTCTTTATCCTGCCAGCTGCATAGAACTCCTAGAAAATTTAGTGTAGTGCACAGGAAATTTGAAAAAGTAAAGACCTACATTTACCTGAAATCATATTTAAAGTGGTAAAAACCCTTATTTACTTAAATCAATTTTTAAAACATTAAGCATCAAGCAGTTTAATGCTGATTGCTAAAGGCAATACCACTTAAGATTTGTATTTTGGGGCTGCAGTTAACACAGTAATTTGAAGAAATATACATAACGAAACTTGGACACCTAGCACTGCATGACCTAGCTGAATAATCATGTTCTTTCCTGCAGGATTTAACCTGCCAAGTTATCTGTAATGGTGATCTGTGCAAAAGGTTCCTTGGGCAGGGAAGGAAAATACTAACAAAGAAGTTTAGTAGTATTCAGTGACTTGTTAAAATCAAAGAGACTCAAAAAAACCCTCAAAGAATAAAACAAAAAAGAGGGTGAGAAATGAAATCACCTTTAATAGTCTGTGAAGTGCACCCCAGTTGATGTTATTTCCCTAAAAATAGCCATTTTAAGGTACTTGAGGTCTACTGTCACTACAGGTCTACATACACACAGAGCTTCCCAGGTTTACCTAGGATATCTTCAAGCCCTGGAAGATGAAGTGGCTGCAGTGTGAAACAGGAACATGCTCTCTCTCCATCCCTGGTTGCAATGGATCAGCATCCATCTCCTTTCACTCCACATATTCATGCTAATCCACCTCCATTGTTTATTTTCTTTGTATAGGCTTATTTTAAGCCTCAAAGAGGAAATAATCCCAGCTGTTATTAATCTTGCAGCAGTGGCTGGGCAGCTTCAGTGTGTCGGATTTGCATGGAATTTGCTTGGGCAAGGACAAAATGCTTAACAAAAACTGCAGTAAAAACAAAAACAAGCAAACTGCCCAGGAAGACTCCTACCACAGTGGAGTAGGAATCTGCACTACGGGCTCCAGGAACTTTCTCAGCAAGTATATCCTTCACAGCATTGAAGGAACCATTGTTGGGCAGTGGGCTGATGCCCAGCAGATGGCACAGTAAGGGGTACAAGTCCGTAGCATTCATGAATTGTTTGGTGGCATTCTTTCTGAAAGCAGGCCCAACTGCCAAAAAAATGGGATGCATTTCTGGTACAGTGTTGTCATATCCATGATTACCAACTAGAAATAAAAGATAGATAAAGGTCAATATTCCAAAGTTGCAAAACAAGCACTGAACACCTTCCTAGAGTTAGCAGAATGCAGAAAAGGCACAGCAGCCTTAGAGAGGATTGTTTTGACAGAACAAATGTCTCCTAGCAAATACCAAGTCTCAGAACTACAAAGAGAAAATACCTAAAAACCCACAACAGAGAGCACTGAGAAAGAGGGGGGAAAAAAGTGAGCTCATATGGCAGTAACAGCATTGTCAATGGCACACTGTGTACACCCACACTTCCTTGATTTTCCTTAAGGAAAAATACCAACTTTGCAACTGGCCCAGATGTTTTAGAGAAAATAAAAAAAAAAGAAAACATGTAGAGACAGACTGTCCATGTGACTCCAAGGAGACACTTTTGAAATTTTGTCCAATTTTGTGCACCGTCAACTCCTCAACAAGGAAGAACTCACTGGTGGATGTCCAGTGCCCACTCCTGACAGAGGCATTAAAAACTGGGAACGTGTCAAACACAGGCACAAGAAGGTGCTCTCAGCAGCTACTGAAAATCTTGTTAAGTCTTGCTGATAACACACTTCAGGTTCACAACCAGCAGTAAAGCTCAAAAGGTTCTCAATTAGAAAAGTAAGAACTGACCATGTAACACTTGTATTTTAGGTTACCAAAAAGTTATAGTTCACTGCCTCCATGCTATCTATAATAAACAGCAAGGTGAAGAGCTTCAAAGCATTGGGGGTTTTATTCCTCCTAATCACCTAGAATGCATTTTTTCCTCCAAGGCAAATGAAAATCACTGGTGTGAAGTAACACAATATCCAAAGACTCTTTGTAGCAATAGAATGAGGTTACTCCAAGTGTAGCATCCAGACAAGCTGAGAACTTTCAGAAAATGTTTTTGTATCTTCCAACCCAACCCTTCTCCAGTAAATAAGTAAAACATGATAAAACAACCCTATTCACTCTCTACTCAACACATTCAGTTGCAACTTTCTTTTTTAATCTCTCAGGAAGTGCTTGTTGGTTTGCTACATCCTGAAAGACCTCAAGTATGGGGCCACTAAAACATGCGTGATTGATCTTATCTCAGCAAGTTTAATGTTTAAAGAAACAGTAGGTGCAGATCCTCCTCCCCTAACAGTAGGGTGCTTCCCATCCCATCAGGGGGAAGAATTATAGATTTCACACCCTTTAGTTTTACTTCCAGCCGTAAAAAAAAAAAAAGAACATTGGTTGCTGATACTAGGAGATAAAGTACCACATAAGGAACCTGCCTTGGAAGATACAGCAAAACACTATAAAGACAGAATACTTACGTAGAAAACCATCAGTCTTGTTATGTACAATTTCCCATCCTTTATCAGCCACTGCTAAGATGGGCTGGATTTTACGGTTGTGTTTGTAATGAAATCTATCTGGAATCTGCTCCTTTTTATATACAGTCATGTTGGGATGAGCATTAGCCAAAGCTTCATATATTTCATCCAGTTTGCCTTCAAACAAACAAAAGAGACAAAAGACAAAAATTAAACATATCAGTGTGTTTGCTGAACTCATCAGTAGTTGAAATACAGCTGAAAGAAGAGGGCAAAATGTACTTTCCCACAAGTGAATTACAACTGTAAGAGACAACAGTGTGTGCACAGAAGTTCCTGTGAGAAATCCAGAGCCTCAGTCACAGTAAGATCCCCATCAGCACCAGACTTCACAGCCTGTTCCCAAGCAATAACTGCCTTGCTAATTTTAGAAAAATCCCTCATTTCACAGTTATCAGAATGTAAGCTTCTCACAGGAATGAGTTAGGAAGCATTCGGTTGTCTCCTGGAAAAGGAACCAAACCCTTCTAGCTTTGTGCAATGCCTGAAAGCAAGAAGACACCTCCTAAACCTGTTAGTGAGGTAATGGCTGCATTCAGGACAAACTCTGTCACCTAGCTGGCTGTGACAACAAGTGACACTTTTCATCTATTTTAAAGCAGTTTGTTGCTTTCCTTTATTATTCAATAACAGCCAACACCATGAGCTACTCCTCTGCATTCCCAGTGCCTGCTCCTTTCCCTTCCCTAGTCACAGTGAGCACAAACCCTCAGGAGCTCTACTGACACTGAATAAATAGGCATTTTCCACCCCCAGTTCTTTATTTGCTTATTTCCAGTTTCTGAGCTTGCCTTTCCAGTAAAAGCCACTGAAGAGCCACAACCAGTTGTTCAAGCTGGCTGGAACACCGGTGCACAGAATGGAGGAACCAGAATAAACAGCCAGGAACACAAAAGCAAATGCAGGAATTGACATCTGACCAAATTTCTTCATTCCCTGCCTCCACTGAAGGCCAGATTCCTATTGAGAGCCATGGAGTGCACACAAGAGACTCCTGTGACACATCAAATCCTCAACTCTCTGACTTAGGGAAGTATTTGTTTGACATGCAGCTGAATGCACTGTGTGTCTGCAGGCCCCTTTCAGACTGCCATTCCAGTATCTGTGGAGCTTTGAATGGGTATCAGTGAAAAAAATTTGGGAGAAAGTGGCCAATGTTTCTAGAGAAACCATTTTCCTTTTCCCCCCTCAGTTCCTAGAATTCAGTATATAAATTCTGAAGGAAAACACATTAATGTTCTTACACAATAATTCGTTATCTCAATCTGGCACAAAAAAAAGATCACTAAATTAAGAAACAAAACAAAGGTCAAGATGAGACAGCAAAAGTGAAGGTATCAGAGATAGTTACAGCAACAAGAAGAGGGACTCTAATGCAGCATTTCTAGGACTATATTAGTAAGAAAGTGAATTTTGCTATGCCAGCTTTCTATATGGGCTGGCAGGGAGGAGAAGCCCCAGATATAGCAAATTTAATTTTACCCTAATGTTTTGAATTAATATATTTATAATAAATGCAAGAAAAAGGCCAGCATCACCAGCTGTGTTACAGGTACAGCTTCTTTGTGAACATCTAGTTCCCCACACACACTAATACACCAGCATGGTTAAATAATGGCTTTAATCCATCTCTTGGGGAAGCAATAGACAGCCAAACAGTTAAAAGAAATTGCAGCGTTTTTAAGTATTCAAACTCTTCCTCAATCTCACTAAATTTTACCATTCTCTTGGTTTAAGAAAGACAAATTGAATAGCAGGTGAAGAATCAGTGTTATGTACTTAAGTACATATTAGTTCATACCTGAACTGACAGTGAAACTCATTGTTTTATAATAAAAATCACATCTGGTACCACTGAAGGAAACAATTTTAGCTGTGCTCAAAACTAATTCTTGTTTATTGGTAGTGTAATAAATACCTGAATCTCTGGGCAAAATCAAATCCAAGCTGTTCCTGAAATCAACTGAAATGGCTTTTTTACTGTTCTGTCATCTAATTGCAACAGAGATGCTGTTTCTTCTCAGCATTTACCAGACAGGAGAATCAAGTTACACATCTTAAAGTTCTCCTTTACTGCATTAGGGACATGCCAGCACTGAAGTTTACTTTTACAGCTTCTTTATTTGCTAATGAGAACATCTTGGGCAACCTCTGCGGAGATAAAGCTTCCAAACTCGGCTCTTTTATCACCACAGAGAGAAACAGCACCCAGCTACAGGGCCTGACTGTGCTCAGGCAGCAGAGACCTCAGTTTGGGCATACTCATATTTGAATCTGGAGTATTCTTCAAATTAAAAATGACAAGACACATTTGTTCATGCTTTAATTAAGTGACTTACAGGTTACTTAATCTGAAAATACTCTCCCTGCTTAGGCATTAAATACAGACTACTGTATATTGATTACTCATGCAAATGTTACAGAATTCTTAAAAAACACCTTTCCAGAAGGTCACCTTTAAATTCAGCTTCCAAATTAGCACCTTTTTGTGTGGGAGAGGTGTTATTTTCCAGGTTTACACTTTTGCACCAAGTAGTTTACAGTACTTGATCATCAAAATAAAACGCAGATGCATTAGTAACACTGAACATACACCTGACACCTCAGCAACCCTTCAGTGACTGCAACCAGATTTCAGATTTTGATTCCAACATTGTTCTTGCCCACCTGTATCTCAATAAAAATGGTATAAATGTAACTGGTTGGCTGTTCAGGGTGACAGGGAGAAAAAAACTCAGTGAACTACAATAGCTGGCAGCCAATCAAATAGCCAACACAGGCTTTCTTTTTATCAAAGATCCCCATCTGTTCTAAGTTTACTGTTTGAGTTAGAAATATAATTCTTCCACTATGGCTTCAGCATCTTGATGAAAGGCAAGATATGTAACATTCAGGTGTTATCTATCTAGAGCGCCATTCAGCCTTGATAATGCCATTAGATTATCTTACTTCTCACAAGGACTAAAGGACCCTTGGCAATATTAGCCAACAGCAAACAGATTTGCTCTCTTTTCTTTTCTGAAAGTTCATCCAGGCTTTTGGCAGAGCCCACAAAAAGAACAAAGGAATCCTGCAAGTACTCCTTATTCAAGGCTGATGTCCTACTGCCATCAGTGCTGCTACTACCAACTCAGTCTATGAAGTTTGGATACTCAAGTACCTCCTCAGGAACATTACTGCTGTAGCTCCTACCTTCTTTTGGCAAAATGGCTACTGCAGGGGAGTGGTCGATGACTGTATAGAGCTCTCTGCTCACGTACTGATCAAGCTCAATGAGCCTTTCTGAGGACGACTGTGACATTCCGTGATCACTCGTGACTATGACATTTATCACATCCCACAGCTTCGCTTTCTTCAGCTCAGAAATGAGATATCCCAGTTTTCTGTCAATGTCACTGATTATCGCTCCCATTAGTGGGTTTTCTGGGCCCAGAAAGTGTCCAGACTCATCAGGCTCTTCCCAGTACAGGAGACCAAAGTTGATGGGTTCTTCTGATGTAAACCACTCAATGAGCTTTGCTACCCTGTCTTCAAAGGGAACAGATTCATTGTAGGGCATGTAATGTGTAGGCAAGACTCCATGTATCTTCACATCTGTTCCAGGCCACATAGCAGCACCAGATTTATGTCCTTCCCTCTGGTTTGTCACCCATATTGGACTGGCCTCTTCCCAGAACTTGGAGTTGTGGGTGTTCATTTTGTTCAGGGAGAAGGTTTCATTCAGGACAGGGTCATACATCTCGTTAGCCACAATGCCGTGGCTCTCAGCATAGAGCCCTGTCACCAGGGTGTAGTGGTTGGGGTAGGTCTTGGTGATGAACACGTCTGTCACCTGCCTGACATGCACCCCGTTCTCCATGGCATAGTGGAAGTTGGGAGTGGACACCCTGTAAATGTAATCCCAGCGAAACCCATCGAACGACAGCAGCAGCAGCCCGGGCTGGGCTGCCTGGAGAGACAGCGCACTTGGAAGAGAGAGTAAGAAAATTCCCAGGACTTTCCAGTAACTGCTCATGGCTATTCTGGAAGGCATCTGTCCCCTCCTCTGAGGCAACATGGCATCTGTTGAGCAGAGGCAGAAGTTGTCAAAGTCGTAACTTAGTTTTAAGAATGAGTGGCTAAAATATTCCTTATGTATTTATATCCTCTAAGATATATTTTACAAAAGCACGCAGTGACAGGACAAGGGGGAATGGCTTCAAACTGTCAGAAGGCAGGGTTAGATTAGATATTAGGAAGAGATTATTTACTGTGAGGGGGTGAGGCCCTGGAACAGGTCCAGAGAAGCTGTGGCTGCTCCATCCATGAAAGTGCTCAAGGCCAGCCTGGACAGAGCTCTGAGCAACCTGGTCTGGTGGAAGGTGTCCCTGTCCATGCCAGGGGCTTGGAACAAGATGACATTTAAGGTCCCTTCCAACACAAACCATTCTGTGATTCTAATTCTGATCATAAGACTCAAGGATTATGACTCCTTCTAGCTATGAAAGGCATTCCTCATCTAACAGTCCTTATTATGTCCTTATCTGACAAAATATGACACATAATTTCACTTTGTACTGGCTTGTGCTCCCCTGCCCCAGTTTCGTCCTGTTCTTCCCAAACAATTTCGTGTTTAAAACTCAGATACGTACTCAAAGCAAGATCCCTGTAAGAACCCTCACACAGACCTTCCCTGTCTGTAACTGACCTAAAATTTCACGCTAATATTCCTCACTTTTTTTTCAACAGCATCATTTAACTACAAGTCCAGATATTGTTCAATCCAATCCTGCATATGGGTGGTACCAATATTCTTTACAGTTCCCTTTAGGTTCCCATTTTTCAGCAATCCTCTGGGACTCAATCACCACTGAAATTCAGCTGAAAAACAGTGAATTTGCAGCCAATAAACCCATCTTAATACTCAGAGTATATAAATATCCTAGTGAATATAAGAAGTTATGGTATAACAAGCATCTGAATACCACTGCAACAATGGAATGGGATCTGTGGTTGCCCCATCCCTGGAAGTGTCCAAGGCCAGGCTGGACAGGGCTTGGAACAACCTGGGCTGGTGAAAGGTGTCCCTGTCCATGGCAAGGAATTGGAATGAGATGAGCTTTAAGGTATCTTCCAACACAAACCACTCTGTGATTATAGGATTCTGCAACTTGCAGGCAGTCAAATGTTACACCAAACTTGAGCGCCTCTCAAAATTAAAATCCAGGCCTTGAGTTCTGCTAAGAACAAACTGATATTCCAGAGAATTAATTCCCCTTTCAGCAAACAATACAGACCCAAAGGCTACAGATTACCTCAGATCCACCTGATGGGGGATTTCTTCCAGCTGAACCTGAAGGACGAAGGGACAACACAATGTTGTGTTCATCGGAATCCCAGCTGCCAAATTAGACATAGCCCATAAATCCCCCTTCTGGGGAGGGACATGCATAGATTGAAGTGAAATCAAGTCTCTGCTTCTGAATTTTACACTACTAATGATCTCATCATGATCTATAATTCTTTTATTCTAATTCCTTCACTGCATGCTCTCAATAAATAATAAATGACGGCCGGTTTGGTTTTTTCCAAGGCCCTCTCATACTGCTCTTCTGCAGATACAGCCTAAGCACATCTACTGACCCGGGTCTCTGCAGAACTCGGTACCACAAAACTCTGGGGACCCGAGGGGCACTGGGGGGACGAACCCACCGGACTGCCAAGGGCAGGAGCTGCCACACGGACACACGGACGGACAAGACAGACAGAAAAGCACCCCGGGCCTCGCTCGGCGACCGCCGGAGCCCAGCACACGCGAATGCCGAGCCCAGGCCGCCATTCCCCACACGCAGCGCTCGCACCCCCACCAGCCCCGAGCCGGGGGAGGCCGGGCACCCCCCGAGCCCCGGAGCCGCCGCCGTTACCTGAGGGGCCGCGGAGCAGCGGGTCCAGCCCGGCCCCGCCCGGGAGCGGCCCCGGCGCCGTCACTCAAAGCGTGCGGGGCGGGACGGCGCGGGGCGGGCCCGGCGGGAGGGGGACACGGAATTACGGAATTAATTACGGAATTACGGAGGCTTGGCGTCTTTTGGGTCGGGAGAGACCTCTGAGAGCACAGATCCAGCCTGTGGCCGAGCACCACCGCGTCAGCTGAACCGCGGCCCTCAGTGCCATGTCCAGTCTTTCCTTCAACACCTCCAGGGACGGTGACTCCACGGCCTTCCTCGGCAGCCTATTCCAGTGCCTCATCATCATTTCTGTGAAGACATTTTTCCTAATGTCCAGCCGAAACCTCCTATGGCTCAGCTTGAGGCCATGTCCTCTTGTCCTGTCCTTGTTCCCTGGGAGCAGAGCCTGACCCCCACCTGGCTGCCCCTCCTGTCACGGGAGCTGTGCAGAGCCAGAAGGTCCCCCCGAGCCTCCTTTTCTCCAGGCTGAGCCCCTTTCCAGCTCCCTCAGCTGCTCCTCCTCAGACCTGTGCTCCAGAGCCTTCCCCAGCTCTGTTCCCTTCCCTGGACACGCTCCAGCCCCTCAATGTCCTTCCTGAACTGAGGGGCCTAGAACTGGGCCCAGCCCTCGAGGTGACCTCAGCAGTGCCCAGCACAGGGGACAGTCACTGCCTTGGTCCTGCTGCCACACCATGGCTGCTACAGCCCAGGTGCCTTTGGCCTTCTTGCTCACCTGGACACAGCTGGCTCAGGTTCCGCTGCTGTCCCCAGCACTCCAGGTCACAGATGAGGTGCCCTCGAGTGGTGTTCCCTGGTACAGCCCTGGTGCAGATGTCACAAGGGTTGTAAGGGCGTTGCTACATGTCATAGAGCTTGGGCAGGGCTGGCTCAGCTGACTGTAAAACAAGGAGTAAAATTCATTCTCTGGATATCTGGAAGTGCTTCTTCAGTTAGAAATAATAATAATTTAAAAATTGCTGGTTTTCTATCAGCCTTTTTTTTTTCTCTTGTGTTCTGAGGCTCTAAATTTTTCATTTGCTTCCCAGAAGATGCTTTTCCCCACCCTTTGATGTCCAGATCCACAGCTATGCCCTGGAATGAAAATGAATTTATCCTTCCCCATCTCACTAGAATCTAAACTGCTGAGCTGGACAAAAATCCAAGCTAGGTTTCCCACCTTTCCTAGTTGAGGATCTGTGTTATGTATGAGTCCAAAGTCCGTGTCCTGTGTATGTACACAAGCGCCACCCCAATTCATGGCAGTGTAAAAAACTCTCTTCTTACTGGTGCATGGGAACACAGAATCGTTGAATTGTTGCACACAAGCACTGCCTATCTACTGAATAAATAAATAAATAAGTATATATTTATATGTCTAATTTTCTATTTTTATATGTATATCTATATACATATATGTGATACTTTTCTCCCTTTCACCATACCACCAGAGATTGTACTAGGGAACAAGGCTCTTCCAATTGTTTTCTTAATGTCTTTTGCCCCCTCCTTCATTACTGCTGTCCTGTTACAGGTGTGAGGCTGAGCTAGTCCAAGCCCGGAGAATCATATTGTTGCTGTGCCTGGTAGAACCTGTGTGGATGTCACTGTTCTGCTCTTGTAGGACAAAGTACATCATCTGATTCCTGGCTGTGAACCCCACCAGAAACTTTGGAGAAAGGGAAAAAAGGAAAGAGTTGTTATAAAACTGCACCTATGTATATTGAAATCTCTTGCTGGGTGTCCCTCAACAGCAATGTGGTGTCCCACGTTGTTACTCGTTAGCTAGGAAAAACTGTGCTCAAATTTACTGTTGGTTCAGGTTTGATTTTGGGCTCTCACTGGGATCCAGAAGTGTTGGGAGCTGCCTCTGCAGTGGCTGGGATCAGTCACTAGAGGGTACAGGTGCACCTGGATTTAAGGAACAACATGAATAGCTGGAAATTATAATATTTGCCTTGGATGCCAGAAATGGCTCAGCTGCTTAACACTGATATAAAATGAAAACAAAGCACGGACAAGGAGTTTGCTAATTCCACCAAAATGTTTAATACCATAATAGATTTTCATTGAAGTACAGCGCTAATGTGAATATTTGTACAAAATATGTGGTTAAAAATAGTATTGATTTATAATATATACAGATATGTCACATCCGTGTCAGAAATGCAGACACTCGAATGAAACCATGAGCAATGCTTTTAAATCTACAACAACATACACGAAATATTTCTGCAGCTACCCACAGTAGGACAACTTGCCAAACTGACACTTAAGGATCCACCAGTCCTTACAGATGGCATTTCTGTCAGAAGTTTCTGTACAAGAACTCTGCTCTAAAATGGATTCAAAACATTTACCTTCATTAACCCAACAGTGAAGAGAACACATCTGTGTGACACTAATGTAGACACAACTTTCTCGCACTAGATATATGATCAGTTACAATAATTTGTTAAAAGAAGGCTGATTTTCTGGTGGGAACAATAGAGAGGTTTAATCTTTCTTGCTGGATACTCTTAATGTTGTGAGTGAGCCCCCGATTCAAATGGGGTCTTAATACAGCTCTCAGGTACATGACTGTGCATCCTGAAGTCTGTTTTAAGGTTCTGAATATCTTCATTTTTCATTACCTTCAAGGCTGCTCACACTTCACAGGTTTCCCAGCCTTACTCCAGCAAGAACCTCCCTAAAAAATGTCCCTATTTAAGCTTTGTAGCTGCTGCATCAGGAGACAATCCTATATTAAGATGAGTCTTGCTGCAGCCCCAGAATCTGTGTAGTTACTGAACAAACTGACAGAAGGTGAGAGAGAATTCAGGCTGGTTTTTTTAAGCTTTCTGAGCATCTCTGCAGTAGGGACTTTCTTGGTTCTTGCCATTCCATCCAGAGTGCTGCTGCTGTTCTGCCTCTAACAGTGCTGGCTTCTCTCCCCTCCAAGCCAAAGCAAATATACTCCACACTTCAAATAGACCTGTGGGAAAGAGCTTTAACAAAACTTCCTCCCTTGTCCTTTTACCCCTGAATGCTGCAGTCTACATGTATTCAAAAAAAGAGCACAGCTACTGTTATAAAAACATCTCTTTTTAAGAGGAGCCTAGAATATTGAAATCTGCTGTACTCCCCCAGAAGATGGGTTAAACCAGGAAAAGCAGTGTTTGGGTTTTTGCTAGTATAACTCACTAATCAAGAGCATTGCATGATGCTGAGCATAAATGAGGGTTTGGCTAGGACTTTAATCCATAGCTGGTTTTGTTTTTTGATAAACCAGAATTAAAAGTGGTTTCTTAGGCAAAAGGGAATCAAGGACATGCAAAAGTATTTCTTTCACACTAGTATGTGAGAGAAAGCCTGAAACTGCAAAAAGTTGAGTGCTGAGGTGTTTGCCACTAAAGAAGGACCAAAAATAAATTCAATGAATATTTTTCAGAGGATCTGAAAGCACTGTGACTGTGATCAGTCTGGTCCTCTGGGACACAGCTCTCTGCCGTCCCCAGCTGAAGCCCTGAAGCTCATTTCCCAGTGATGTGTCCAGTGCCAGGCATGGTGGAAGAGCCACAGCCAGCATGTCACAAACACAGCATTTCAGTCAGTTGGATGAAGAAACTCACGGTGGTGGGGGAAGCTCTTCTGGTGCTCAAAGTGAAGAATAAACTAGGCTTCCTGCCTTTCACCTCTAAAAGGTGAAAAGAACCCCAGAAGAAGTTCACTATTACTAGTTTTTCTGAGTAAAACACAGAGGTTAAGGCCTGTCCTTTTCAAAGGAATTAAAGAGCTCGGAGTTTACTTCTCCAGTGAGGCTTCTAAAGTGGATCAATTTTCAGAAGGATGAACAATCATCCTTTGAGAAATGAAGATTTTGTGCCAGGTACACAGAAAAACAAATCATTTTTTAAAATCCAGATTTGAGCAACTCAATATCAGAATTTCACAGGACCGTTATCAGCAAACTCATCTCCCAGTTTCCAGTCTTTTGCAAGACCCAGCACAAACTGATGCAAGAGACAACAATAAGTTTAAATTTTTATAATGATGAATGCTAACAGACCTCTTACCCCAGCCTGGCTGGCAGCTGGATGCCATGTTCCTTGTCCAAGCACTCATGGCCACAGCATCACCCATGATTATAAAAACACAGTGAGAACCACATCAGGGGTCTGGGACATGTTGAGCTTTTGCTCACCAGGGACTGCACTGCAGCTTTTTTTTGTGTACACTGAGCCAGATCCACAGCAAGCCAGAGCAAGTTCACATGACTGTGAAACTGCAGCAGCTTAAAATGAAACATGGCATAGCCTGCCAACAAGAAAGCTGCTTTCCCCTTAATTTCTACTGAAACAGAGTTTGGCCTATGTCACATGTTTAAGCATTTTCAGTTCTAGCAGGGGTATACACCACACTACTCAGTTTATTGATATAGTTTAACTCTTTAAATGTTGCTTTTCCAAACACCAGTGCAAGCAGAACACAAAAATACTGTTGCCATATTTATTATTTTAAACTAAGCTCTGAATTATACAAGTGTAAAAGTGATTAATTAGCCAGTAGTTTTTTAATACTAAAATATGACTAAATAGATTATTTCAAAAGTTATGTACAATACAATGGAAAAGCTCATGGTATCTGTGACAGTGCTCAGACAAACCACTGGAATCGAATCCTTCCAGGAGTTCAGTCCGTTCCTCAATAGAAACAACAATCTGTATTTCTGCTGAAAGCTTTTACAGTGTTGCTGAATGGGACAGAGCAGGGGGAAAGACCAAAATAAAACCAACCCACCTCTCTCACCCAATTTAGGATCAAATTAGTGCTACAAAATTTATGCATGGGGAGAATTTTTATAACCTAAAACACTTCACAGTGGCTATGGCTGTGGTCTTGCTATACGGTTGAGGAAGGGATGCTCTTGCCATATTTTCGTGGCTGAAAACAAAGTTTACTGGAGTGTGTCTGTGTATGTTAGGAAGGGAGGAGTTTGCACACCTTGTCTTAATTACAAAAATCAAGGCCACAAAATTTACTTGTTTTGTTCCAAAAGAGCAGATTCTAAAACACTCTTTCTCCATGCACTGGAAATGTTTTCATGCTTTAAACTGTAGTGAGGAAGTCATTAAAATGTCAGTTTCATTTCTGAAGAGGTCAGAAAGGACAAGTAGGCAGCAGGCAACAGAAGCAGCAGCTGTACTCCCCTGATTTCCTTCTTTTAATTTCCAAAGAGCAGCAGGAGTCATGTCCACCCTTCAGAGGCCCCAGGGCATCACCTCCAGCCTCTCCCTCCAGCTCCTGCGTTGGGGAGGAAATTAAAAGTATGTAGGCTGTGCCACTGTGCCTCAGGAGCCACAGTGTAACACTGAGGCTCCATTCTTCCAGGGTTCCAGCAGGAGAGAACCCCTGACACCCTGTGAGAAGTGCAAATCAGAGTGGCTGACCTCAGAAAAGCAAATTCCTGCTCAAATGAGGAGGAGGGCTCTGCCTGTAATTTACTGAATAGGACAATTCCCCTTCCAGATAGTCAGCATTTTTTGGAAAAAGCATTCTTTCCATGTCAGGCAAGAACCAGCCTTTAGTAAAACACTAGTTTCTCTCAAGAGTCACAAATGCTGATACTTTGATGATAGGGACATTATTCCATAATACATGAAACACTTTTTTTTTTTAATGATGATCATTATTTTATCACATACAGGTGATATATAGGCTTTGACCATAGAGGCTGCTTTGAATTTTCAGGTTTGCAATTGTGTTTCTATTTCAATGCTCCAAGCAATGAGCTGTGTCCTGCTGCCTCCTGGGTAGTACCACACAGCTTTCCAAAGCACGGAGTAGTCACTGAATGGGGCCTCGTTTTAAATCTGTTTGAAAATGCACTTTGAGGAAAGAACATTTAAGGTCCAGTGCTTTAATTTGCAGTGTAGTTTTACATCATTTGAGGCCAAAGTACTTAGTTCAGAACCATGTCTCTCCAAAGTTTGAGGACATGGATACAAGGACAAGATTTGGCCTCCTACAGTCTTGCCTGTAAAAAAATCCATTAGCAATGATATCTGATCATTCACGTGTTTAAATCTTACTGGGCTAAACTAAACCCTATGGACATCAGTGCTGGGTGTGTTCTCAAAAAAGCCAGTGGCGTTACTCCTGGAATATCCTTTGTGTCCTAAGATGGTGTTTTCAACAGGACACATTCCTAGGCCTGTGAGTGACAATCTGTTTCCTGAAATCAATTTTAAATGTATCACTGGGAAAATAATTGACATGGCACCTCTAAGGAGTTACTTTAAGGAAACTTCACACCTCTATCATGAAGATACTAAAGTCCCATTTTCTGTTCAGTCTCTGCTGTATTTAATGAGCAGTATTCCATCAGTGTAACAGCACACAACAATGCCCATAATGCACTAACAATTATCACATTATGGAAATATGCTGAGTGCTGAGCAAAGAACTGCATCTCATCAGGAATACCGGGGGGAAGCTGTGGTGGTCAGAGGCTGAACTATGTGAGAATGACAAGTCCTCATTCCCAGATGTCCTCACCATGCAGGCTGGGAGTGCCATCTCCTGTCCTCACCGACAGAGCAACACACCTGTTGTCCTGAAGTGCTGCCAAGCCAAGACCCTGCAAGGGGGACTTGACTCTGCTGAAGCTTTGTAGCATTACTGCTAATTAAGGGCGCGATGGAACCTTCCCTCAGAAACCAGATCTTTAGGTTTTACGACAAAAATCTTGATTACAGAACCGAAGCTGACTTTTCAGATCCTAGAATAAACTTCCAAGATGTATTTACTTATTTTAAGCTGTAAAGGATTTTAAACCATAGAGGCTCGCTGTGCCATTTTATAGTCACTTTGGGGAGTACAGCTGCAGCTAATTAGCTTAAAAATCCCACCATACCTTACACATACGCTCAGTTTCTGCAGTATTAATTTCATTGGAACTACTCATGTGCATAAATTAAGCGCATGCTTAAATATATGGAAAATCTGAGCTCAAATGTCTAGAAAATATGTTCTCCAAATGACAAGTATGCCTTAAAAAAATAAATCATCATGGAAGGCCTGCCAGACAGGGAATCCGGGACCTGTCATGATGCAAACACAGAACAGTTTTTGTAACCCAGTATATATTGCAAGTGAAAGAAACATGCAGGATGGGGTGAAAAAAGGGGATTCAGTTGCATGCAGTCTAATTTCAAGTGTGTAATTATGGTCCTGTTTTCTTTGGCCTAAAAAGGAAAAAAAAATCAACTAACCTCTGCTCACCTCCACAAACCCAAACTGCATACAGCTCAAAAAGGGTTTTGAAGCACAGGACATGGGAAGGGAAAAGGGCTGAATATTAGAGATGTGCAAGTCATTACTGACAATTTCAGGGCTATTCACCACACCACTAGGAAAGCATTCAGCCTGTAATGTTACTGGAACGTTCAGCTATGACAGAGAGTAAGGAATCCCATCTTACATGAGCAGTCAGTCAGCTCCTCCTCCTCAGACCTGAAGAGAAGCACCACTCATCCCTTGATAGAAGATGAACTGACAATCCCTAGTGATATTCTGGCTGCCTTCTCTCCAGAGAGAAGAACTGACCAGACTCCCCAGCAGCTGCTGCCTCTCCCCTCAGCCCAGAGAGCTCCATCTCACATCCCTGCCACCATTTCAGACCACCGTTCTCTACAGCTATTGCTGGAAGAGGGTTGTTTTCTGTTGTTTCTGAAAATGTTGCAAAGATAGTACTCCTTACAGAAAATTCCAGGGGGGGTGCAAAGGCCACCAAGCTGCTAGTAGAGTACAAACAACTCACCTACCCCCCTTAAAAAAAAGGGAAAAGGGAAAAAGACTGTTGGGAAGTGAGGAGGGCAGATGAGCAGGCTGCTTGATGAAGGGCAGTAGCAATCCTGGGAGTTTGAATATCAAGACTGATATTAGCCTAATTCCCACCCAAATGATCTCTAGTAGTGGTGTTTCAGTATGCAAATTACAGCTGTGAAAAGATCCTCAGACTGAAACCAACCCTTTTTTCCTCAGCCTTGTTTTGTCCTTTCCAGCTAGATCTATCAGTTGGTGTGTGATATGGTTACAGGTACAAAGATCTTTTTCCTAGCCCTTTTGTTACAGAGGCTTGATTACTGTGAAGGGGTTTCAATGACATTAATGTCCCGGTGCTCAGAAGGCAAAGGCTGCCTTTCAACAGAACAAAGCAAACAAAAACCAAGAGCTGTGCTGGAGGAGAGAGAAGTGCTGCTTCTGCCGGAGAGGCTCAGTTAGATACAGGCGGTGGCACACCGGGGCGTCGAGTTTGAATGATTTTTGGCTTTGGAGAATTCTTTGGGTCCTCATCTTCTTCCATGTCGCTGTCACAAACGTGCACTACCACACTGGGAGTGGACTCTGTTCCTGCGTGCAGCTCGTATTTCTCTCCTGGAAGCAGAGAAAAGCAATCACATCAAACCATGGCAATCTGAGTAGTAACACAGTCCGTGGCACTCCTGGAGTGCAGAACACTCCACACCTGGGGAGGGAACTGAGTGTATGCTGCTCCTAAATACAGGTGAGCACCAGCACGGCTGGACTCTGTCAGCTGCCACAACACATCCTGGGGATCCTGCCCCTGGAGGCAGTTTGATCCCAGGTCTATAAAACATCATAAAATACACACATCCTCGTGTCTGTAATGGGTTTTGGTACTAATATTGGTGGCCAATGGCACTGAAATAAACCCCCAAAGTAGGCAGAGGAAGAAGAAAGAACACAGAAGTTCAGGGTTAAAAAGATGAACTGGAACCCAACCTATCCAACCTGTGGTCTGAAGTTATTTCATACCTGTTAGGCTGGGATTATAATTTATTTTTGCTGTGGCTTTCCTTCAGACCCGTTTAAAGCCCAGTTGTTGCTCTTATATTTCAACACTTAATCTAATTTCTCCAGAAATAAATTCACCCATATCTCTGCTGCAGACAGATTTTGAGTTTCAAAGCTCTTTAGCTGGGGCTGTAACAAATTTTGTCTCTACAGATGAGATTACAGAGCAGTCTATAAATGCTCACTAGAGCAGGCTGAACGCCTAAACAGTACATATACTTTCTAACTATCTACATTCCTTATTTAAGCTTCAACACAGTACTCCTCTGAGGAAGATGAACATGGCTTTTTTTTTTTTCACACAGAAAATATTCTGAATTGGAAAGAACCCACAAGGATCGGGGAGTACAAATATTAAGAGACTGGTCCATATGGGCTTGGGTGGTTACCTACAAAAGTCCATAAGCAAAGGATCAGCTGGCACTGCATGTATTCTGGATTTTACATGGGATACAAGTAGGTATTGGTAATTAAATTGCAAGAAATGAATTTAAGACTTTAAAAAAAAAACAACTTTGCCTGCAAAATCTTTTGAGATGAGGAAGGTGAGGCCCCAGCAAATCCAGCTGGCCTCTGTGGTACAGTGGCTCCTAAATGCTGCACCACTGGCAGAACCCAGCCGTGCCACATGTTGTACCATGGGAGCAAACAGCAGTCCCTGCCTCAAAGCACTTACGGCTTGCTTGTGGTACTAATTTGGAGTTTTATTTGTTTGCCACTTTGTGGCTGAGTAATTTATGTGAAAAAGGGGTTTCAGGTTTGGCCCTGCATTAGCACATGCAGTCCTGGGACTGAGCTCACATGCTGTTTGTGCTGACAAATTCCTGGTCCAAATAAGCCTGGGTGGCTTGAGACTAGAGGACACACTGTATTTTTGCCTAAAAACAAGAAGGCAACTAGTGAATAATAGCTATAAGCCAGGCATCTTGCTGTGAGAAATATTTTACTGCTGTGATACCATTAATGTTGATATTTAACTGCTCTATTTTTGGCAACCTTTCCTCTGAATCCAAATCGAGCAAAGCATTACAGGTCTTGCTGATAGGCTAAAATATAAAAAGAGAAATAGCTTGGTTGTGCTGCATTGAGGAATTATATGTTTTTTCTTTGCCCATTTTCCCTGCGGGCCTCAGCTAATTTCTCAGCTCTGGGCTGACGTCAATGCCGCCAGGCAGCACCGAGGGCTGCATTGGTCACTGTCACCGCGGGCGGGCAGCTCCCTCCGCAGTGCTGTCCTCCTACAGCAGCACCGCCCAGGAAATCACACTCACTGCCCTCTTAAAAGGTAATAATGCCACTTCAAATGCCACATTCTTTTACTGCTCAAATCCCTCCCAGAAGGACTCACTCTTTCTGCTGAAAAAGAACAGTGAAAAAAGTACAGACGCAAGGAAAAATATTCAGATGCCTCTGGCACAAGTAACTGCAGCAGCAATTAATGTCACTTTGCAAACCAAAATGTGATGCACTCATAAATTAGGTTTTTAAGGCATAGAGTTATTTCTGAGCATAAATGAGCTGCAGACTCTGTTCTGTAAGCAAACAGCACAAAACCTTTTCATGGCTGAGTTAGGAACAGGACAGCAATAACTCTGGGACTTTTGTACAGCCATATCTTGTTCCAAACGTAGTCACTGTTTGCAGAAATACACTAAGGTGACAAGCACAAAATAATCCAATAGATACAGCCAGATTAGCCCTTCCCTTCCACTGCTTCCTTGTTTCTTTGTTTTTTTTTTTTTTCTCTTAAACACAATTTCTGGCATTAAAAAAAAATAAAATTAATGAGCTAAGTCTGCAGCAGTTCAGCTACTGAAGCAATGGTTGAGTCACTGGAGTGACAAGACCTAGGTTGTTACAAGCTATGAGTAGCAAGTTGAATTAACATAGGTAAGACTCACCAATTTCTGTAATACCACCCAAGCATTTCTCCAGTGGCTGTCTCTGACATGGCCTCTTCTGTGTTCCCAGGCCCTACACTGATCCCTGCTCCTGCTTCTCCTGCTTGTCTGGAGAATTCTTACAGGCTAGCTAAGCCAAAGGATTCTTGGGGACAGAGGCCTTTCTCCTCCAGCTGTCTTTGGCCTATCTCTATCCTGTAATAACAAATTTAAACCTTTACATAAGCTAACAGTGGCAACTCACATAAATTTACTCAGAAAATTATCATAAAATTTGTCAAATATACTCTGCCCTTCAGGGAAGAATTCAGCTATGGCACATCCACTATATTGATTTGTCAATAAAACTTTCTGATAAGCCCCTGAAAACAGCAGTGATTCCTCTCTAACCATTTGCTTTGCGTAAGATAACCAGTAAGAATTTGAAGTCTTCTCCCTTATCAATGAGCACAGCTGCTTTTATGTCACTGGGCCCTACTTTTTGTGACCACATGAGCCAGGAGTAAACCCACAGCCTTGGGTGATGCAAGAAAGATGAGCACAGAAGCAACTTATGATATTTCAGAATTAAAAATAATGGTATAGGATTTTCTATCCCTTTGTGAGTCAGTAGTCTGACCTTTCCTTGATGGTGCAGTTCCTGTCTAGCAGGGCCCTTTTGTCCAGCAAAGATCACGCTCATATACATAAAGAATAATGTAAAAATGCTAATGATAATGTGTAGCTACTTCATCCCCAATTCAAACTCATGAGCAAAGGTTAATGAGTTCAGAGCTGCCCATTTCATGTAAATGTGGCATTAGCATCATGAAAATACCTTCCACTTACAGTGCCTTCACCCAAGTGCTTTACAAATAACAGGATGAAAATAACAGGAGGTCCTTTGTATGGATGCATGTTTGTGACAGAAGAGCTACAGCCCATCCCACAAAATACCTCCATAAAACACCTCTACAGCACAAATCTGCCACAGCAAAGTGCAGGAGCTGCTCCCTGGAAGGCCATTACTCATGTAAGAGCTGGGCACCGTCCTCTCCCAACCAGAGGAAAAGTTTTCTCTTACTAGGGGCAGGGTACAGCTCTCCTGTACCCTGCCCCTGGAAAGGAAGGGAAAGGCAAAAGCACCCACAGAACAGCAGGGAGAGGAAAGACAGAGGTGAAAAGTTTTGTCTATCACCATTTGTTTGCCCCTGCATCCCCTTTTAATCCTCCCTGGGAGTCATATGAAGTATTTAGTATCTCCTTTGACTCAGTGATAACAAACATGAGAATTTGAAAACACTTGGGCACAGAAAATCTGCCTTGAGATGGTTTGAAATCCCTATCTATGTATGGCATTTCCTGGGCAGGGTCCTGGTCTCATCCGTTTTCCCCTCCCCTAGGGAAGGGTAAGCCAAACCCAGGGCAGAGCAGGGGCTGAGGCTGGCAAGGGGAAGTCAGGGTGGCACCTGGGATCCTGGGGAAAGGCACTCTGGAGTGCAGAGTTAGAAATGAGGGGGTACAGGGCAATCTGTTGTGAAGAATGAGGCAGTGGGGGAAGGAGAGCAGATATAGGCAGGCTGGGGAGTGGGAGGGACTGCTTTCCAGAAAAGAAAGAGCATATTCTAGTGCCAAGAGGATAGTTTGCAAATCACTGCACTAATAAATGGCAAACAGCTGCCTGTCCTTTGAGAGGAGCAGCTCTGCTGTAGACACAGGCTGGACCTGGAGACTCCCTCTCCCTCCACTTTGCAAAGGTTTCTCACATAAAATATGTCTGCAATGTGGGGTGGTTGTTTGATTGTTTACCTGTCAGGTCCAGGTTGTATCCTCACCTGGCCTAACCTGGAGCTAGCTTTTTCGTACAGGAATGCTTGCAACCTGCCAGGCTGTTCTGTAGTCCAGGCCCTGATGTCTGCACATCTTCATCAGCATATCAAACTGCTGAAAGTTGTCTTGACAGTGGGAGTGTTTTCCATCAAACTGATTAACAATTGCACTCCTTTATTTGCAATATATTGAAAAGATTGTAGGCTGGTGGTCAGCACCAGGCACAGTCATGGTTCCTGCCTGTTCATGCCTCATTTAAAGCCTAATTTCTGCATCTGTAGAAAGTGAGAATATACATCAATCATCCAGGAACTTAATTAAATATGCCACGACCTTCCCTAAGGAGTAAATGCACCCTCACCGATCTCAATTCCATGTGAAGAGGTCAAAACCAGCTTCCTTTTGAGCACAGAAAGAAATCTGTTCCATTAGATCCCCAAGATGCCAACCTGTCAGTGCTGCAGCTAAAACACCTGTCCAAAACTGCTGGCACGTGGCAAATCTGTTAACTCACTTCCAGCATACTCCTTACACTCTGGAGCAAATCTCCCAACATTCTGCAACCAGGGACAGTTTTGGTGTCTAATTTTATGGCTATGATGATTATGGCACCATACTGTGGCAGGAGATGACCCGGATTCAGGGAATGGGAAAGGAGCATGGGTCTGTGTCCAGGTGGTACATCTTGCATTTCCAGTGAAGTAGGACAATAAAACTCATCTTATGCTGAGGGCATACAAAGACACTGTTCACTATTTAGAAGCACTAATGAGTCTTCCTGGTCCTCAGATGCTTATTATACCAAATGACTGCATTTAATACAGAAAAGATTCCTCACAAGTTAAAGACATGGAAGTCAGATTCTAACACCCAGTTCTGTAAACAACTGTGCCAAGTGCGTATTTTTCGACAGCTGATAAGCTGTAGTTACATTTTTAAATTGTGTTTTTGAACGAAAAAAAATCTCTTCTCTGAGGCTACCAATGCTTTTTGATGTCCAGCAGTGTTTTACTGCTGCAATACTGAGAAATGAGTGTTAGTGGGATTTGTTTTTCAATGAAATTCTAAACATAGTAAATGCACAACTGAGAACAGCAACACTATTTTAAACCCGCCGCTGCAGTTAACTAAAATTGATCCCTCTAACAAGTGCTAAAAATAGAAAGAAGAGAGCACACAATGGCTTTTCATATTGCTCCCTGCAGGCTCCTTAAATCCGGGTGAATTTGACCTTCACGCAAAGCTGTCCCAGAGTGTGGGACAATGAGTGATATTTCACATTCCACTGCTCCAGAACAGGAATTGATTTATTACCCAGCTAGCTCGGGAATTCGTTTACATGTTTCCATTTATAACACTGCTGCATCAAAGGGGAAAAAAAAAAGGAGGTTTTTGGTTTTTCTTTTATTCAGCATTTTAGAAGCCAAGTATCACTCCTGGAAATAATAATATGCAATATTGTATGAAGTCTTTCCCCTGACTGCCTTTTTCCTGCTGAAGGGGAAAAAACCATAGGAATCTCCTGATGTGTATTTTCCTCTTGTGAGAGATCCCATCTGAAAAAGACAGGAGATAATCCTGCAAACCTTGTGAATCAAGAAACATCCTTCTGGACCCCATGCACTCCAGCTCTGAGTTCCTTTGGTGCAGTTGCACAAAAGCCCCAATGATTAGATGTCTGCAATTGGAAGCTGCTCTCAGAGCGAGCAAGCAGCATTCCCAGTACAGCTGGGGAGAAAACAATTCTCTCATCCCACAAGAATTTCAAAAATAAACTGCTAAATTTTCATGAGCTCACCCCCACAATTGTTATTAGATTGGATATGAAATATTTTATTTTGGTATGAAGGTAATTTAATAGGCTATTTTTTCCTTGCAGCTTATGAATGTAAATTAGATTAATTTGTAAATGATACTGCTTGGACCTGAAACTGGAACCTTTCTCATTTTGAAAATTCTAAAACAGGATGCTTTAACAGCTTTGAAAGGAAACTATTTGTAAAGATGACTTAATTAAATCAAAAGTAACCCTCTCCTATGTAAAGTTTTGGTTTTATCAGATGTGCATTTTCCAAGGGAAAGCATTGCTTGAAAATCCCAGCTGGCTGCAACTCCTGGCGTTACCTGAAGATGGGAAGATGGAAGAAAGCCTGGATGCATTATCCATTGACATTTATCTTGTGCTAAGGGAGACTACAACTTATCCCATTCCTCCTGCACAGTTTTCAGCAGGAAATGAGCATTCCTAACAGAGCAATCCCACCGGGACTGGGGACAGTAGTTCTCTCTCAGTGAACAATGTGAGAGATTCTCCACTCCAGTGAATGTGCACTTTTTCAAGTGAGAAATCCCCACCTTGGAGTGCAGAACTGAGCAGATGTCATGGACAGCAAAAACTCCTTACATCCACAGCCAAACATCTATCCAGTCTCCACCTAAACCATCAGCTGTGTCATCCAGACACAAACCTCAGCACACTAAATGGTGTAAGCAAAGCTTTGATCAGCTCTCACAAGCTGCAGGTAACACACAATTCTGTGCCTAGACATGGCAAAACTCATTCTGAAGCAAAGAACCACGTGACATGCATCAACTGAAATCCAAATTTTAATGCAACTTCCAGCTGTATGCCAACTCCCTCTACAGTTATTATCTACACTGGAATTTTTTGTCTGCTTTTCCTGCCACGTTTTCACCCAAGGACCACAAGCTTACCTGGTCCAAGCTTAGAAACTGCATAAAGGAGGTCGTAGTTGATGACAGGTGTTGCATCATCTATTGGTTGCCACCCTACAGGTGGGGAGGCTGGAGGCGAGATGAGAAACTGTTTTGCAGGCTGTGGTGGTGCCAAATGAAGCTTGTCTCCATCTGTCTCAGAGGTCTGAATCTTTAAAGCATAACAAAGACACTGTTTAGTACAGGAAAGAATCACAGAATGGTTTGGGTTGGAAAGGACCTTTAAAGGTCACCTCCTCCAACCCTCCTGCCTTGCTCAGAGCCCCATCCAGCCTGGCCTTGAATATTTCCAGGAATGGGGCATTCACAACTCCTCAGGGCAACCTGTGCCAGTGTTTCACCACTCCTACTTTAAAAGATTTGTTCCTTACATCCAGCCTAAAGCAACCTTCTTTTAGTTTAAACTGCTTTCCCCTTGTCATATTGCAACCGACCCTGCTAAAAGATCCATTCCCACCTTTCTTGTAAGCCACCTTTGAATACTGAAAAGCCACAGTGAGGTTCTCCTGAGCCTTCTCTTCTCCAGACTGAACACCCCCAGTTCTCAGCCTGTCTCCACAGCAGAGGGGCTCCAGCCCTCTGAGCATCTTTGTGGCTTTCTCTGGCCTCATTCCAACAGGTCCATGCCCTTCCTGCATTTGGGAACCCAGTGCTGGACACAGGACCCCAGGTGGGATCTCACCAGATCAGAGGCACGTCCCTCAGCCTGCTGGTCATACTGTGGGTGATGCAGCCCAGGATATTTGGGGTGCCAGGGCACATTGTCCAGCTTCTGATCCGCACAGGATGGCTAAATGGAATGACTGCTCAAATCATACCCTTCTCATCCCAAATGCCACCCAGACAGGGTTTCAGCATAAGTCTCAGAAGAGAAGGCCTGGAGCTGAATTTCATCTCAGCCTTACAGATGGTGCCTCTGCAGTAAATGCACAGTGTGGGGCTGTGACATCAGCAAAGCTACAATGTCTGTGCCTCTTGTGTACGTTCTTTCAGGAAAAAACGCAAAGGTTTGATAGACCCAGCTGCTAGCTCAGAAATTTTTGAGGCTGTAAAGGTACTGTTGTGATCTGGTCTAAATGCCTAAGTAAAAAGTGACATCACACAAGTAACGCCTGCACCAAGGCCTTGTAACTAACTTCAGAAAGGTTTCTATAGATTTTATTTCTTTAGTTGAAGTGAAAAAGGAATCTACGATGTTCCTTAGTCATTTGCAACTGAGTGCCCTTATTTTATATCCATCTTGAATTATCTACTTTAATTCCTACTCTTTTCTAGTATGTTAAAGAAGCCTTGATATAAATTAATTGTAGTGCAGCCATACCTAAGCAAGGTTACAACCAGCTCGAGCACAATAAACTCTATTTCCATGACAGCAAATATGGGGTTTGCAAAGAACCAGTCTGAATCTCTCAACTCCATGCTCCCCAGAACTTGTAGGTCTGGAAGTGGTTATTCAGCCTGGCTGAGGCCAGACACTGCTCCAGACACTGCTGCTGCCACATCTTCACGCCCTGAACACGACTAATAAGCTCTTGTAAGGCTCAGTGTACTGGAGAGCATAGTGCAGGTACCAGAATGGCTCTGCAGGAAATCAGCTTAGATAGGGAGACTAATCACTGTTGTGCATTTTTCTTTTTTTTGTTATCCCAAGTTTTCAATTAGCCTCCTGAATGTACAGTTAGAATGAAACCATTCTCAGTTCTGCCTAACTGCAGGTTTTGAAACCTTTCAGAAAATTCAGAGCTAGATTTAGGAGATCAGGGCATAGACAATGGGATTGAGGCAGATTCTTAACACCTAAATCCAGCTGTAAGATCTTCTGAGCTCATCTAACTCATTAAGCACATTGGTTTTTTTCACAGCTGTAGCTTCCCATCTTCCTGTGGTTCTGCTCCTGCCTAGGCTCAAAACAGTTCCTATTCTGACCAGGATGAAGAGGCTCATAATTTAACACTGTGTGTTTGCTTGATACCTTGAAGTGAGCCAGCCCTTATCCTCAGACCTCTGAAGGGCCAAGCTGGCAGCTCAAAGCACACCTATATTGCTTATAACCACTAGTGGTTATCTCACAAGCCACAGTGACCACATCAATTTATTAAACTGCATTCAGAAGAGGTGGTGGTTGGGTTCTCAACCTCCTTCAACTTTCTCTATCCTAGCTGAGGCCCAGCCTGCTGTGGGAGATCTATGTTCTTTCTCCCTTGGCCAAGGAGAAGTGAACACCCACCTGACAGTTCCAATAGATGGATATAATCACCTACAGCCCAGGCTGGGAGTGTTTTTCTTCCCCTACCTTCTTCCTTTGACTTGGACTAAATAAATTCCTTTTAGAGAATTCAGTACTTTGTAATTCATGTATTCAGTAAGGAAAAGCCAAAAAGGCAGGAGGAAGCCTGACTGTGACTCAGGGTGGCAGCCAAATACGTAATCCAGTCCCACCTTTTTTATTCACTCGGATTCTTTACATTAGCACTTTCTTGTAGTTAGTTAAGAGAGTTACCCACAGACAACACCCAGTGTTGTAATTCACCTCTCAGATACATAATTCTGTGTGTTGGAAGAGCAACTTTAGTCCTAAGTGGTCTTTTAAATTTACTGCAGACCCTCAGGGCAGAAACAGCTCAGTCAACACAAGGTTTAAGTAATCTTCTATCAGAGAGATTGGGCATGGGAGAAGCCTTTATTACTTTTATTCAGTGTTAGTGCATAGCTTTTAAAGAAATATTGCACAGAAACACAAAAGTAGATTCCAGATTTCATTACCTGTGCAAAATACAACTTTAACTTCTTCCCTCTGAACTGTGTTTCATGCAGCTCTATTCTGGCACGAGCAGCTGATTTGGGACTGCTGAAATTTATCCGCACACGCCTGAAGCTTTTGAACAGCTGGAATGTCACGCAGTCATCATAGGCACGGAACAAACCTTCGAATTTCTCCTGCAAAGCAAAAAGAAATAATGCTGAAGATTCACTTTGTGCTCTGTCACATCAGTCTGAGTCAAACAACAATCTGAAACTCGACAGTTGTTTAAGCAGGAGGTTTCAGCCTGTGGCCTTTGGGGACAGGTGTCCGTAGACAAATAAAGGCTCTGTGAAAAGAAATTAAGGGAAGCAATGGTCTGGTAGTGCTGAACTCTGCAAAGGATTTAGGGGAAAAGGTCTTCAAATTGAGAACCCAGCAGCTATTGAACTTCCCTTAAAAGTTGAGCAAACCTATGACAATGACATGAAATGAAGCTGAAAGGACACATGACTGAAAACACCAGACAACAGTGGGCTCATCTGCACAGAAGCAACCATTGTGCTGAATTACTGGTCAGCAGACAAAGGCTGCAGCTGAGGTTTACATCCACATCAGCACTGCAGGGTCATTTTGTATTGCATGATATGTTTTTCTGGATGTTTTGTCATAGATACTTAAGAGAATACACACTTGTTCTTTGAGAGGTCCTGCAGCATCTGGAAACAAACTGGACAACTGAAAACAGTGATCTGTCTGAAAGAGAAACTTCAGGCTTCAAAATGTTTAGCTGTAGAAATACGTTCCAAAGCTCACAACAAAAACAGGGATATTTTAGCATTGTAAAAGGAAGGTCTGAAGTTTACCACACCCATGGACTTGGAGATGAACAGAAATTCAAGGCACTTTGGCAGCCTTGGAGGCTCAGACTCCATGATTTCTCTGCAAGCTGTGAGCACACAGAGGACTAAGTTCCACACCATCAAATAAACCCAAAGTCCTTAAATCAATTCTGACACTTGCACAGGTCTTTTCATTCAGACAAACACAGATTCATAAAATGCCAAAGCTGAAAGGGGGCAGTTATTATTTAGTCCAGCCTTCATGTTTACTCAGTTTTCAGACTGCTATCCAGTGAGTCACAAATCAAATCTGAGCATTTTAGCTACTGCAATCAAGACGAAGTTTTGTAAGATAGAGAATCAGCCAGACCAAAGCCCCTGCTTTTAGGAGTGCTTTATTCTGGAAAAAAATCACTGGTAAGATGATTTGCCACACCATTTCATATACACTGAGGGCTGTTATGTCAGGGTTTGTATAATTACAATAACCTAATGTATATTGACAATAACCTGATGTAGATGCCACATCCCTGGAAATGTTCAAAGCAAGGTTGGATGGGGCTTTGAGCAAGCTGGTCTAGTGGAAGATGTCCTTCCCCATGGAGGGGAATTGGAATGAGATTATCTTTAAGGTTCTTTACAATTCAAACCATTTCAGGATTCTGTTTTCTTTGCTATCTCTGTAAGTCCTCACATTTTTACATGATTTAAAATACTTCTTTGTTTCTCATCCAGAAAAACAATTTCTTTTCCCTTACTGTGGATAACAGACTACAGAAGACAAAAAAGAAAATGCAATTTATGTAATCTCATCAATACTTCAGTTCTCATCTATTGAGCTTACCTGCAAAACAAAGAATTCAGAACTTCTCAGAAAAGTTCATCCAGAAGCACAGTGCAGCTGCATCAGGGAGCACTAACAGCACCGTGGGAGTAACTACTGTCAGAGTGGGACATTTACTAAGGAGTTAACAGGGAAGCAGCCCAGTTCCACAGGCAGGGCTGTGACACCACGGTGCATGTGCCCGATCTCCTTTCATTCACTGCCAGCTCTGTGGTCTTCCTCCCCATAACTGATATTCCATTGCTGGCACCCTTTCAAAGGAACCTCCCTATGGTCTATTAAGCGTTCATGATTTTCATTTCATTCTGCCTGACTTCACTCACCTCTTCCTCTCACTGCAGATACTTTGGAGGAATGAAAAAGGAAAAAGAAAAAAGGGAGGTGAGAGCTCTGTGGTTTGGCAGAGGCTGACTAAAGGCATGCAGCAATCCCCAAAACACTTGAAGTGCATAGGTTTGTACAAGCAGGTCTAGTCTTACCACCCAATGTCCAAATTGTTACACCTCAGTTATGCTTTTTATCTGCTTTGCTTATATTTTTGAAAATTCCATTTTCCTGAGCAGAAGCCTACATCCAGTGGCATTTGTATAAAGGTCAGCCAAAAGCAGCAGTCATCTCAGTCCTGTCCTGATTGGAATTTTGATGCTACAACCTTCACAATGACCAGGGAAAAAGGGCTGGGGGAAGGGAGAAAAAGGGACAGGGGCCCAGTGTCTGTGTAAAGTAGGACTCACACAGCATTCAAAAACATAGCTAATTAAAGCTTGTGTCTTCATGTTGGCTTTATTACCTACTTCAGACCTCTTCAGTACATTTTTTAAATGAAATAAAGAATTTTAAATACATATTAGTGGGGGACTTGGCAGTGCTGGGTTAACAGTTAATCCTAAAGGTCTTCAACCTAAACTATCCTATGATTCTATGAGAGATAGAAAGGGGTATGTGTATATATCTGTGTGTATATATGTGTGTATATATATATATATATATATATATATATATAATGATCAAGTCTCATAAATCAAAAATTAGCAGCAAGGTGAACATTTCCCAGTAGTAGCTCAGTTTCTCTACAAGCCGACAATAAAATTCATCATATAAAAAAAAGTTTCACCAAGAGTGGAAGGAACCATGCATGGACTTGTGTGGACACTGGGAAGTATCTATTCCTACTGACTATTCATTAATAAAGAGATGCTCCGTGTCTGGATGCAGCAATCAGGGCTGTGTGCTTGCCCCCTCTGTAACACAACCCGGAGCCCAGATCTTGGTGAGGGACCTAACACAACACTAGGGAAGACAATTTCAAACGTGGGCGCAAGAACACTGAGCACAAGGAATGTGCTGGGCACATCCCTGGGCTACACTGAGACTCACTCTGATTAGGCACTGAAAGGAATAGATGGAGAACTGCAAAAAAGCTGATTAAGTCCTGGATGCTGTTGCCACTACGGGAGAACTTTAAAGCACTATGGACTTTATTCTGCTTGCTTTTCAATTTTATACTGGCACAGCTTTAGAGACCCAGCCTTGATTAATGCTCCTGAAAATGCTGTGGGGAGGAGGGAAATCAAGCCCTGTATTTGTTATTATTAAAGGGCAGTCTATCCACAGTGGGGGCACTTCCACTGCACTGACTGAAACTGCAACTCCCATTAAAAAGATTCATACATCTGGATTTTTTTACGTTTTCAGCTGATAATAATAATGACCTCAGCAGAGGTCATTAATCATCAAATGAAGTTAATGGCCCTCAGCTGCATTTTGAGCCATCCCCACTCCTCCGAGCTTGATATCAATTCCCAGGAAAAGCCTTATGCCTTAATTGCTATTGCCTGTGACTTCTAATATCTGCTGAATGCACTCATCTGGATAAAAGTCTTTCAGAGTCATTCCAATCTATAAGAAAATTTATCATATACATTATAAAGACCTAAGAAAATTCTTTCCCTTTCAAGTTTTGTGGATAAATTATTCAAGACTCATAATCCTCTCAATTCGAGACTTTTAAAGTGCTTTTAGGATTCAGTACTTTTAAATGCTTTTAGAAAGTAAGTCTTTGAACTTTCAGAGCACTTTGAAACTTGTGTGGAAAAAAAGGAAACATCCAAAGTTAAGCAGCAGTGTTGCTATTCTTAAAAAGTCAAAATGTAGAAAGTCATGAGTTATGCATTTATTTCTGGGATTTTGGAGTGTCTTCATCCATCCCAAGTATGTCTCAATGAGGCCCAATTAATGCTCTGGAAGATATGAGCAACCTTTACTTCCCCAGGTTCCCACTTCTCCCTCCCGGGCCTCGTGCCCTCTCTTCATCTCATTATTCCTTTGCCCAACACTGGGCACCTTTCCCCAGTTCTTTCCTGTCACCTTCTGTCAGCTCCCATCACTTAGTGCCTCTAGCAGTTTCCAAAGTTCTTTTCTGTTTGTTTTCTAAATTAATGAAATTAGCACAAAGTAGGACCATACTAATTAAAGCTGCTGATTACTCCAGTTTGATGGTTATCATTTAGGACAGCCAATGCTGAGAACAAACAGAGCAGCATGCAAGGAAGAAATGAGCACTGGAGTGACAGACAGGAGCTAAAAGCCTCTGAGGACAAGGGCAAACCTATGCCCTCCTTGAATCAAAACTATTTCTAGCACTAAATGGGAGCTCATCTGGGACCAAGACCCTGCAAGTCACATGGTGACAGAGATCAGTGAAATGCAGCCATGGGGAGGTAAACAAGATGCTGGGTATATTTGGAAAAGTATTTCCAGTAAAGCAAAGAGAGTATTAAGAGCATTGTATGGAGCACTGTAGCAGCTCATTAAAAATGCAGGGTTTGTTGCCTGTATCCTAAGCAGATTAATGGAAATAGATCCAGATAAACGTTACAGGGAGGTGCTGGAATGAGTCCAGAGAAGAACAACAGAGCTGGGGAAGGGTCTGGAGCACATGTCTGATGAGGAGCAGCTGAGGGAGCTGGGAAAGGGGCTCAGCCTGGAGAAAAGGAGACTCAGGGGGAATATTCTGACTCTGCACAACTCCCTGACAGGAGGGGGCAGCCAGGTGGGGGTCGGGCTCTGCTCCCAGGGAACAAGCAACAGGACAAGAGGACATGGCCTCAAGCTGAGCCAGAGGAGGTTTAGGCTGGACATTAGGAACAATTTCTTCACTGAAAGGGTTGACAGGCATTGGAACAGATTGCTCAGGCAATTGGTGGAATCACCATCTCTGCGAGTGCTCAGAAGGCAGGTGGATGTGGCACTTGGGGACATGGATTAGTGGTCATCACAGCAGTGCTGGGTTAATGGTTGAATTTGATATCTTACAGGTCTTCTCCATCTTTAACCATTCCATAATTCTATGAATTAACAACGTACTAAATAAGAAATTTAAATGCTTGGCTTATTTAGCAAAACAAAACAAAGCCTGAGAGGAGATGGGACGGACAGTCATCAGTAATTTACCAGAACTGTTCAGAGCAAGGACAAATCACACTGTATGGTGTAAATCTAAAAGACTACATTGGCATAAAATGAGTGGAAACAATTGGCATAAATAGGTTTAGTCTAGAAGTTAAAGAAGGTTTCAAACATCAGAGTAATGATCCAGAAACAATGTTCCAATTACAGCAGTGGCAGCAAATTATTTTTTTAAGATTGAATTTGGTTAGTTCATGTGAGGGACTATGACAAAGTATCGACACAATGAGCATTGTAAAACATGACAGCCATAATTAGCAAGTGAATTGGGTTCTGACACAGCAAGTTCCTGTGATTTATTTCCAAACATTTCTTTCATGAATAGCTCCACTGGTATTGTGTTCATTCAGGACAAAAGCCAAGGCCTAATTCAAATCAATGGAAGCCTTTCCACAGACATCAGCAAGCTTTGGATTAGAGCCCTAGAACTCAGAACCCAAATTACATTTTATTATTCAATGTGTTTACACTCATTATCACCCTTGCTACACATTTGATTTAGGATATGGTTGTGATTTAGAACTTTAGCCAAATGCTTTTCCTAGAGTTTTGCAAGCAAATAAAGAAAGTATTTTTCCTGTTTTAATTTTTCACATTCATTCATGTAAAAGATACTCCAAGGAACTAACCACAATAGGGAAAGGGATATAATTCACAATTATGAAATTAGTTTCTCCTGAAATTAGTTCTGTAGTGGATATAAATATCCCTGTAAGACATAAACTCCTATCTCAGAGTTGAATGTATTCTGTTTCCAGACAAGCTACAAAGCTCTCATGAGGCACAAGAAAAAAGACAGAATCTGGTAAAACTGTGGAAGTTGTTCACTGAAGAGTCTTGTAGAAAAAACAATCTAAGAACAGATTAATTCCCTGCTTATACCAAAGAGGATGGGCACACCAGTTACTTCTAGACGGATAAAGGAGTCACTAAGGTGACGCACATTTAACAAAAATACTAAAACAGAAGCCTAAAAAATATGAGCTGAAGTGATTTCAGCATTGAGATATGTCAATGCCATGTGAAGGGTATTGTAATGACCTTGCCTGGAAATTGTGTGTGGCTCTTCTCATCCATGATTAAGGAAGATGGAAGCAAGATGGAAGAGCAACAAAAGACTGCAAGGATGATCAGAGAAGTTGTGAACCTGTCACAGGAGGTGAAGGTAGATGATATCCATCCCTGGAAGTGTTCAAGGCCAGGCTGGACAGGGACCTGAGCAACCTGATGTAGTGGAAGGTGTCCCTGCCCATGGCAGGGGCTGGAATGGGATGGTCCCTTCCAGGTCAAACTGTTCTGGGATTCTGGGATCTTGCCTTGGGAAACAGAACCCAAAGTATGAGGTGTTTCCTGCTGCATCTGTCTGTAAGGAAATCAATAAATAATGTAAAAGGAAAGAGATTAGCAGAATTAAAATAACCAACAGTGTTGGTATTAAACAAAGACTGCCTGTTAAAAGATTTAGACTTAAATTGAGGCAGTTATTTAGCACTAGACCTGAAACATATCAAAATGCCACTGGCCCAGAAATAGAAAAAAGCCTAATTGCTTTGATGAAAAGGGTAAGAAGGAAAGATTAGAGAAGAGCACTATGCATTTCTGTGGTTCTCAAAGACCAAAGGAGAGGAGAGACTAGAGGAAAACAAAAAGAGATCCTGATTTGTCTAATGAAAACTTAAAATAACTGGGTTCATCTGAAGTACTTTTAACAATTATTTAATGATCCACACAAAACAAGCAAGCAGCTTGATACAATTTACACATGAAAATTCCTTAAAAGCAAGAACTCCCACAAGTAGCCAGGGTAAGCAACAGCCTCTTCAAATTCTCTGCTTCTAAAAAGATGAAACTCATTGGGAAATCCTGGTAGTGCATATGAAAAACCACAATTGATTCTCAGTTAAAATTCCAGGAGTGCTATAAATAGAGGAAATATTTTAAACCAGTGATAAATAGAGACTTCCTATGGGCTTGTCCTGCTGTCTTTAAGTAATGGCAGGAGAATAAAGCGAATATTTATCATTTAGAGATCTCCTTAAGGCAAAGGTCTCCAGGTTGTAGCTTTTTATTTCACCTTTCACTGTAGGTAGCTGTAGCTGAGAGTGTGGGATTTTCCTACTCCCTTCTTACAAGAGGGGGAAGGTATTATTTGAATATTCACCCTGAGTATTACTGTCTGAATGTTGGTTTGCAGAAAGTTTCTTCTGTTACCAAATGAAATCTCTCAGCTGGCAACAGGAATGGAAAAATGTGTCTTTCCACCTGTCATTCACCAGGGTACATTTTAAAAGGACATTTCTTCATGTGAGACATTTTGAAAGGGGGGAAAACCAGGGAAAAGTGGCTATTTTGTCAAATAATCAGAATCACAAAGTACTCTGCAATGACCTCCTGGTTACTGTATTGTCTCAAATGTGTTCCTTACCTTGGAACTCAGTGCACAGCCCTGCTGATTTCTTCATGAAGTTGGATTAGAGCATTAAGACAGGGCTGGAAAGAGCTTGGGTTTATTTACATTAAACATGGCAGTAATTAGCATATTCCAAAATTGAACAATTCTCTCAGTACGTGAACAAACCAATCCAGTTTGCTAGCCCAGTCCATTCAGTTTGCTGTTCTATGCTTGGCTTTCTCCTGTTTTCAAGAGGTGGTCAGGTAAATTGTGAATCAGAGATGAAATAAAACAGTAAAGCAAAAAAAAAATTTTAAGGCTGGGCTTCAAGATGGGGGGCATTACAAAAAGCATTAAGTCTTGCTCTCTCCAGTAAAATGAAGATTGATTTGCCTGCACTACTGCAATCCTTTTAAAGGGGAGCCTAATACCTTTAAGCTTTACTATGTAAAGAATGCACAGCTTTACTATGTAAAGAATACAAAGAAAGTTTGTATTTCAGAAGTGGTGCTCAGTGGCCTTGTTGCCCTGCAATTTGCAGTGAACCAACCCTAAACAGGAGCACACTGGCAACAAAACACAGCCCTGGCCCATGGCTCACACATCCTGCTGTGTTATCCTTACACACTGGGGCTCTTCACAGGCATCTGCATAGAACTTAGATCCTAAAGGATGCATTGAGTGTTCTGTCCTCCACATTGTGCCAAAATAATTCTGACAGCAGAAATATTTGATGTGATGTTTACTGTTTACAGATCTGTCTTGGTCCAGAGAGTGACTTTGAGAAAGTCTAACAGACGTTACACAATGTTGTAGAGACATTTGTAACTCATCATCTCTCAAAGAGCCCTGATGGCAAAAGTAGGTCAGGAGCTGGAAGAAGTTTGCTGGTCCCACCTCATGCTGGCAGGAGGAGGCATCCATCCCTCACAGCCCACCACAGCATGAGAGCACTGCAAACATCCTGGTGAACAGAACAACAGAGATGTCCCTCTTGAAAAATCAGCTGAACCAAATAAATTTTCCTTCCTCTTCCAGCTCATCAGCACAACAAAAGGTACAGAGATAATATCTGCCCCAAAGCTTAATGGGAATGCATTCACATTTCGGAAGAGGCTGACAAATGTCAGGGGCACAGAATTCTGCTGCGTTGCCTTTTCTGTTTTTAACCAGCTCACATCCCTGTTTACCTCAATGTGACGCACATTCCTCCTGCTTAGCTCCACTGATCTGGAAACCAAAGGCTCCTTCAAGATGAAATAAATTGTTCCTGTGGCAATGCCAAGTGGCTGATTTAATATAGTTTGGAGAGTTCTCAATTCAATTTCACACCCAACGATTGAGCTAAAAGAAAAATCCACACTTTACATTTCTTCTTTATAGGAACACTATTATTTTACTGTATCATCAGCCACAGCTTTTCTGAGCACACCATATTTGAAGTACTCCAGTTCCAGATGCTGTATGAGCTCCCTGAAATGCTGGAAGTGCTCTTTCAAACCAGCTGCCAAAGTGCACATTCTATGACCAGATCCATTAGTTTCAACCCCAGTGCTGGGGAGTGTTCTGTAGAGACATCATTCTTTGTTCCCTGAAAAGCTACATTTGATTCCAGTGCTGGCTACCATCATTGTGCAACATCACATAATAGCTGCCTTTTATTTTTCTCTTTTGCATTGTATTTGTCAATAAGAAAAAAAATCAAAGCCTGAACAGCTTTGTGGAAGATTTAATGCATTTGTTTTCCAAATAGCAACCTAACATTTTGGCTTGAGAATGGTAAAAATAATGCTAAGAACAAAGACGTGAAAAAAATATTCAGACTGTCCTGAAAAAACTGCCTATTTTTGTTTGCTTTAATATTCCAATTAATAACAGAGTAGATAATATATGTAGTGAACTCCAAGGGGCTCATCTGCACTAGATTTAAGAATGTTCATAGTACAATACCAGCTATGACTTTTGTCTTGTTCCTGTTGTTAAGCCCAACAATTAATAGGTAGCAAAAGGAACAAATTACTGTGTATATGTTTCTAAAGTTCTTATTATCTTAATTTAGCACACAAAATAAGGAAGAAAAACAACCTTAATTAGTTTTTACCAAAAGCTGCTACATTTATGTTAATAAGGAATGTTCCAGGGGCAGATCTCTGCAACAAAACAGTTGGTGCTGACTTTCTGATCAGGTGCCACAGACTGAATGCCCATTAGCAGTTGGAGCATATCAGGCACACTCCTAGAGTGCATCTTCTATATAAATTTCATCTGAAAGGCATCCAGTTCATGAACTGCTCTGTGATGTGAACAAAAAGCACAGTTAATGAAGAGCAATGGGAAAGTTGCCTCATGAGAATGCCCAGCTCAGACTCAAAATGCTAATGTAGACACAAGCCTTTATTTCTCATAAAAATACTTAGCTGGCACTCCAGGAGAAGAATAAAACACCTCCACAACCAAACTGAAGTGCTAGAGACAATAATAAATAAGGGACTGGTGGTCAAACCTGTGCACAAAACTAGGACTGAAATTATTTGTTATGAGAAGCTGTGTGAAAATTATTCATATTCATAGAACTATAGAATGCTTTGGGTTGGAAGGTACCTAAAAGCTCACCTAGTTCCAAACCCATGGGCAGGGACACCTTCCACTAAACCAGGCTGCTCCAAGCCCTGTCCCACCTGGCATTTGACACTTCCAGGGATGGGGCAGCCACAGCTGCTCTGAACAACCTCTGCCAGGGCCTCACTACCCTCACACCAAAGAATTTCTTCCTAATAACTGTATAAACTTTGATACTGTAAGAAAAGCTACATAAATATCCATCTTATTATGACACTATTTTTCATTGATCCTTGGCAACTGCAATTTTATATCCTCAGGCCTCCTGAGGCCACCCCACCTTCCTGTTTGTGGGGTGACACTGAGGCCAGGATGGACCCACAGCCACAGGGGGAAACCACAGGCTCATGGGAAACCATGGGAATAGAACCAGAGTTTTCCTAACTCATTCTGAATCACTTTATTTTTACACAATCCCCAAATGGAGTATAGAAACCTCAGCCTCTTAAAAAACTGTTACTGAGGCTGTGGAAGTGTCAGGGGACACCTCTGTTGCTGTGATGCAGAATCAGGACGTCAGTGTGCAAAATGCTAAATGCAAGGATGAACTACAATAAAGGCAACACCAAGAGCTGAGAAACTGTCTTATTTATAGTCTTGGAGATGCAATGTTGTAAAACAACCATAAAATGCACACTACTTATTCCCTGACACTGTCAACCCAGTTAAACTAGAAAAATAAACAAGAACAAGCCATGGGACAGTTTAAACTAATAAAATGCTTGCATTGCCCATTCCTGATTTACTATCTTGCCTACAGTGATCAACATTTATAGCATTTCAGCTTTTCTCATCAGTCATGGGGAATGCTTTCTCCCTCTCCTCTCCTCTAAGACTGCAAACTGTACGAATAGGACTAAAAATACAGTTTCAACTTGTCTGGATTTGGAAAGGACACTGACAATTTTGAAAGTGACTATGAAGCAAAAAAAACAAACCAGTAGGAAGCAGAATAGAATCTAATATCATGCAGCTCCATAAATGCTACTTAACTGATGAAAAAGGTACAAGGGGAACTCCTGAACCACCAATGCACATCCTCTCATCATCATCCTCTCTCTACTTCCTCTGCAGCCCACAGTCAGTGACCTCCCCAGTCACAACCAGCAGCACTGTGACCACTGTCTAATGCTGTGCTTGCGCTGTTTGACTGTTCCTTGCTCTTCTCAGTCTGTCCCAACCATCTGTCATTCCCTGTCTTACACTTCGTTTGCAAATTACTCGAGCAGGTCTGTTGTCTGTACGTCTCAGCAGCTCCTAGGAGCTGCAGCCTCTGAGACTGGAGGCTCTTTGTACAGTGAACATAAACCAAGCATGGGAATACTTTGCCTCCAGTCAAGTGGCTGAGTGGAGTCCTTAGCAAACTTACATCCCCTACAAGTAAATGGTGTTTCAGAATTAATGGCATAAACAGAAGTATCAGAGATAAACATGTAAGGAAGTGATAAAAAGGAAACTAAATAAAAAATCATCAGTGAGCTGGAAGAGCAGGAAATGTCCTGTTTACAAATGTGATAAACTGGGGGATATTGACATCACATTCATACATATCATGTATGCCTTTGGCTGGACCAAAGACAAGGAGTGCAGGAGGTGAGAGAAGGGATTCTGGCCCTCTTCTGCATCCAGCATTGAGGACCCCACTGCAAATAGGATATGGACCTGATGGAGCAGGTCCAGAGGAGGCCACATGCTTAGAAGAATGGAGCACATCTCCTTCTGTAGCTTGCCAGTGAAAATCCATGTTCATCATCAATTCTTTATGCATATTTTCTTTGTAACCTAATTTGCTCCTTGTAGTCCTTCCTTCACTAACTGTTTATAAGAGAACAATTGTACTTGATGCATTTATTTGAACAGATTTTTTTTCCTTTTTTAATTATTACATAGTATATAGACTTTCCCCACAACAGGAATCGTGCTAAATATAAAGACGGCAATGTAAATAAATAAATTAATAAATTAATTAATCATTTCAGTTCAGAAAAAGGAATAACTACAAATAACAGTCTGTTCCTCCTAACTTCAAACAGCAGAACTTCCACAGACAAAAATGTTAATGTTCACACATTGCATTGAAAGAGTTATAAAAGACTGTGAGTTTCTCATTCTCCCACATCCACTGATTTGGTGCCCTCAGAGGAGGCTCAAATGAGCTGTAATCCACTGGGTCTAATTCCTCTTAATGCTGTTATCAGTCTGAAAAGTTTAACTGTGAATTTGATTTTGCAGATCGTAGCAGAAAATGATTGGAAAGCATCTCCATAAACAGAGATGATACACTCTTCCCTCCATGCTGCTTCTAGATTGTCACTGGAATCCCCAGTTCAGCACTGACCTACAAAATAACTGAAGATGCCTTCCAGTTTGAATAAACTTCAGTGGGAAAAGAAAAAAAAAGTGCTTGAAACATTTTTACACTTGGAGAGGCTGTCTTCTCCCCCATCAAAGGTCCCAGTTTTTAGAGGATGTCAGGATCTCAACCTGCACAGATGCTGAAATACCAAGGGAACACCACACAGTGGTTTACCTGCCTATTAAAAAGTACTTCAACAGCTATTTTAATTTCCAGTATGCACCACAATACTTAATTAGCCTCTAGAACTTTACAAGTGTTACAGTACCTCATGACATCAAGAATTTAGCACACATCAGAAAATTGAGCTTGTGCAGACCAGGAAAGAGGATTTGTGTGGACTTAGTAAGCAGATTCCAGCAGGCAAAAAGGCTGAGATGACAGATACAGGTTCTGTACTGGGTACAGAAGGGTAGAAAAATAAGTAGAGGTTTCCATCTGACTTAACAGCCACTAGTACCATCCACTTCCAGACAGCACAGGGAATTTCAGTCTTACAGTAATATAATTGTTTTATTAGGCAGACAGAAGGAACCCCAGGGTGAAAAGCAAATATTCCTGACCAAACTGCTCCCATGTCATTTTTCAACCAACTGGAAAATTTCCAGTTGGCACGAATTCTGTTTAGAAACAAGAATTGGAAAGTAGACTAATCCTATCTTACAGCTAAAACTAGCACTGCTCTTCATAAAAATAATTTTCATTTCCTGATATGAAAAATATATCAGTAACAGCATGATATTAAAAAGATACTGGATTGGGATTATGAAACTGAAGCTGCTGTCCACAGATCCAGAGCAATTGGTGAGAAGGAATGAGCCCTGAGATTGGCAAGCAGAGTGGTAACAAAAGGAGATTTTTTTTCTTTTTATGAACAAGTTTTTTACAAATAAGTAGGACACAAAAATAATCAGTATCCCATTGTTTCTTGCCCTGTGGCACTGTTTCACACTGGCTTTGTGTTGCATTTGCCCTGCAAATGCCCTTGTGCCAGTCTGGAACACTGGAGACAAATGTGCAGAACCAGAGAACATCCAGAGCTGAAAGGGATCCACAAGGATGAACAAAGTCCAACTCCTGGCCCTGCACAGGACACCCCAACAACCCCACCCTGTGCCTGAGAGTGTTTTTCAAACACTGCTTGAGCTCTGTCAGCCTTGGGGCTGTGGCCATTCCCTGAGGAGCCCACTCAGTGCCCAATCCCCCTCTGGGGAATCCCACCTAAGCCTCCCATGACACAGTGCAGACCCAAGGAGTCTGGATTTGAGGTCAAGGAGATTTTTTGGTGCAAATAGATTCTAAATGACGGGAGAAGAAGTGGGATGCCAAATCTGGTGGAAGCAGTTGTTCAAAATAAAGGGAAGCCACCCGTTTCCTGTGGAGGTTACATCTTCAGAGTTCAGAGGGTGTCCCATACCACTCAGCTTAATGCATGGACTGTGCCTGCATCCAGCTGCAATCACTGCACTGCAGAAGCAGCATCAGCTGTAGCCCCAAGAACAGAATCTACACTTTTGAATTGAAATTGTGTATTTAATCAGTATGGGACATTAGTATTAAATTAAGAAGGGCAAATTATCAACTAAAAGTGAATACATTCATGCTCAGCATAGTCCAGACTTTCTCCAAGGGATACTCAAACCAGAAACACAATATAACTGGATTTGCTATATATAAACTTCAAATTTAATGGAAAACATTAGGGGGGAATAAACCAATGAGGGTACCTTCATATAAGTAAGTGGCCTCAACTGAAAGAGGTCAGATTTGGATTGGGTATCAGGAAGAAATTCTTCCCTGTGAGGGGGGTGAGGCCCTGGCACAGGTTGCCCACAGATGCTGTGGCTGCCCTTTCCCTGGAGCATTCAAAACCAGGCAGGATAGGGCTTGGAGCAAGCAGGTCTATGGAAGATGTCCCTGACACGGCAGAATGTGGGACTGGGTAATCTTTAAGGTCTGTTGCAACTCAAACCAGGCTGTGATTTGGTAATTTTATGATTCTAAAATAGAGTAATGAAATAGGTACCAACCTCCAGCATTATCATCCACACCTCATTTTACATACAAGTGTACACTTCCATTATATCATCATTTTACCATACTTATACCAACTACTTATTCCCAAAGTAAATTCCCCTTATCCAAGACCTTTTCTTTATAGAATTGTTACTCCTTTGCTCTGCTTCTATTTCACTATACAACACATAAACTATAAAACTGTATAAGCAGGAATTTTACACTGAGACAATGACATGAAAAAATATTCTACAATGTTTTCTAGGATACAGTACGCATTGAGTAAACTCTTGTTCTGTGATAGTACTGTATGCCATCCAGTAGAATACTGTATGTATACTCCTTGCCAAAAAATATCACCACTTTGGGAGTTAGGATTGCAGGCAGCTTGTTTACATCACTACAGTTTTTCAACAGTGTCAGTCTAATAATTTGCTACAAAAGCATGAAGCAGATTGCTAAACATCTTTCCCCTTTATTCACTTATTTAAAAAAAATCAGGCAAAACCACATCAGCTTCCAAGCCTCTAAAATTTTAAGTACACTAATAATTTACTTTTGTCTAACATAAGCAGCATGTTCATTTCTGCTATGGCCCAGCATTTGGCTTTGCTCCCAGCTGTCTTGATTAATAAGAATTTTTTTTTTAGCTCAACAACTCTCAAATTGTGGTTCAAGGACTGGCAGCCGCCTGCAGAAAGCTGGCTGGTCACACACCCTGCAGTTCCTCTCATGGAATCAGCTGTTTCTAAAGATAAAGGTACTACTCTTCACACCTCAGTGGCTTTCTTCTTAGGCTCTGTAAACAAGGTAGCAACATGAAATCTCCTTTCTACACAGGAAAATGTGCATCTGAAAATTCTAGCCAGTCTCACCAGAGACAAACAGCACAGCTGCAACAGCAAACTTGGGCTGGAGCACCTCTCCTGTGAGGAAAGGCTGAGAGAGCTGGGGCTGGAGAAGAAAAGGCTTGAGGTTTATGGCAGCCTGGGGATACTTTAAAAAGATGGAGAAAGACTTATAAGAAAGACAGAGACAGACTTTTACCAGGGCCTGCAGTGACAGACAAGGAGCAATGGGTTTAAACTAAAGAGGGCAGGTTAAGATTGGACTTAAAGTAGAAATTCTTCCCTAGAAGTGCTCAAGGCCAGGCTGGATGGGGCTTGGAGAAACCTGGGATAGTAGAAGGTGTCCCTGCCCACGGCAGGGGTGGAACCAGATGATATTTGAAGGTCCCTTCTAACCCAAACCATTCAGTGAATCCACATTTGTTTTGCTGACAGAAGTGTGATACTGCTGCTAATTATCCACTGCTGTTCACTAGAACTCAAGAGATTTGCATCACACAACTGTTTAGTCATGAGAATGTCTTTATACAGCTGTGACTAATTTATTTCTTCTTGCACTAAATTTCACCCTGTTGTTTAAGCACAAGCTGTTCAGAATTTTGACCCTGCCCTACCAACACAGTGTCATTCACACTTTTTTTGAGGCTTTTCCCTTTTGACTACTGTCATTATTCTCAACCTGCTTTTAGGAAGGAACATGTGAGCTCATCCACTTAAATGGCTTCACCATTTGAGAATGAACTGGTTCTGGTTTTGACATTCTGTAAACAACTATGCACCCACCTTATGGAAATTATATTTGGAGTGTAGATTACTTAGGGAAATGACCTGAACAGTGTGAAAGCTTTAGTCAAAATATCTACACTCCACATCTCCTTTATCCCACTTATCCCATTGCCCTGTCAAACAAGGAAAGCACAATGATTTGACATGACTTGGTCTACACAACCCCAGGCCAAAGTACTTCCAAACTTATTTCCAAAATCTGAGTCAGATAAAAATATCTGTAATTGTTTCGTTGTTCCGTGTTCCTCCTCTCCCCCTTTTAAACACAAATGTTATTTTTTTAATCTCTCATTCTCAGCAGTCTCTTTGTAACCTATGAATTCTTAAAAGATAATTTCAAATAGTAAAAAATTGTTTCAGCTGCATCCATAAGCATACCTAGGTAGATTTTAACAGCTCCTGTACACTTTAATATCTGTTTTACCCCTGCATTTTTAGCAGTTTTTCTCTGCTGTGGCCACTACTAGGGTTGCTTTTTCTATTAATTTACGTAATTATCTGTGTTATTATATAACATAAATGAAATCAGTTACACCATAACCCTCCCTACATGATGTATCTTGCTATTATTGGATTTACACATTGTTTTCCTCTTAATTTTTATATATCACAAGACTTCCTTTGTTCTTATTTAAAACCTCTGATAATGGAAACCTATTTTGTGATTTTGCACACTTGATTTTCACGTTATATTTAAATCCTTAAACTGCTCTAAAGCAAAAGGAGTATCTGATGTAGCCCTAACAGTCTCTCATTGTATGTCCCATCTGTCCTTTGCATCAGGATAGATAATCTCCATTATGCATTCAAAAGTGCCTCCTTAGCTGCTAATTCTCATGTTCTTGGTCTCTCAGATAATCTTCTTAGGAGACACTATTTACCAGCTCCATAAGGTCACTGAAAATGACTTTACAGAAAAATTATTTTCCTCAGACTTCAGACTTTATTTCAGAAGCTAACTTTAAAATAATTTTCACCAACAGTACTTGCCATTATTAATTTCTTCAATTGCTAAAATCAAACCTGAAAACTAAATAAAATTGCCTACCTCCATTTGCTAAAAAAACTGCAGCCAGAACAGTCTCATAATTTGATATATGTCTTACTGTTTCACCTACTGGTTGGTTATTTCCAACAGTTTAAAAATTACTGTTATTTGTTTCTAATATGATCTACCACACTGAACAAAAACAAGGGAAAACACAAAATTCCTTCTTGCATTCCAGGAGGATGAAGCAGAAAGACAGAGGAAGTGGGAATAGAATATACAAAAAGGAATTTTTTTTGTAAGGTTTCCAAATTATTTTCTGTCCCATGCATGCATATGTAGTTTAGTCTAGTTATGTTCAATCATTTAATTCCTTGTGAGACATTTAACATCAAAAAGTTTTGAGGAAGGAGCTGAAAGCAGAGTGGCAGCAGCCCAGAGTACTCATTCACAAAGGGATTTTGTTACCTGGAGGTGGGATGGAAACCTGTGGAAGATGCTTTCAGTAAAGCAGAAAGCTTTACTGTCAAGATGAATTTAACTAAGGTTTCAATGATGCTTAACACATGCTTGAAGAAAGCTTTGTCACAAAATCCTTCCTTTTTTAGTCTATCAATGGGTTTTTCCAGCATCTTTTATCATCTTCTGCCCTTAAATCATTCCACTACAGCACAAGAAGTCAAACTCACCTGTTCTCACCTTGGTCCTCCATTATCACTCTTGTTTTCATGAGCTCTCCTTCCATCCCAGCTCCCCTGTTGCTGTCACCCCCACAGACACCAGTCCTGCCACCACCTGCCACAACCTGCCCCAGCCTCCACAGGAGCTTTCCTCGCTCTTGGTCTTTCCCAACAGAGGAACTTCATCAGAGCCTTCCCTCCTCTCAATCCCCATGCTCCCCCTCCTCATTTTGGCCACATTTTGAATAACAGCTGATTTCCTCCTCCCTCATCTCAGAACAGTTCTACCTATGATCTGTCCCTTAGAGACACTTGCTTCTCTTAAAAAAATGTTCTCTGAGAGAGAAAGGCCATTTCTGCTGGTGGGTTGCTTTTGGTTTTGTTTTTCTATCAGTAGTAGGAAATAAAATAATCCCCCAAACAAAACAAAATATACTCCACCACACCCCCACCACAACCAAATTTTTCTTTGTGGTTAATGTGCACCTGTTCATGTGGTGACACTGAGTCCAGGAACAAATTTGCCAGTACAGGTGGAAAATTCAGACAATTCAAAAGTTCTTATTCTTAGTGGTTTAGTAATAGGTTTTCTCTAAGAAATGTGGACAAGTAGCCAAAACTGAATGAACCTTGTCACCAGGCACAAAGATACGCAGCAAAGGATGATGAAACTTGAGGATGGCAATGTTTGAGTAAAATTAATACAGCAAATAAAACAATCATCTTCTTATCTTCTCCATATATGGAATTTCTTTTATTGAGAGGATTAGCAGGTTTTTTACCATTATTTGTTCATCTGCCTCACACCAGCACATCTGACCTACATGAAAAAAAGGACAAGATTTCAGCAGAGGCTTCTCTCTGCCTGTGCAGCAGAAGTGCTGCTGCATGATTCAGCCCTCTGGATGCCTCCAACTTTTAACAGCAAACATATCCCTCACTGCAACAGATGAAGCACAGATATTCTTCTGCAAGTGACAAATTGAGCTGCAGAAATTCCCCTGTACAGCTGCCTGTTGCTGCTGCTCAGAGCTCAAAGGGTTCATTGGGTTTCTCAGCTCAGGGACTATTATTCCAACAGGTGGAACTACCTGGTGCTCCAGAACTGGAGGCTCTTCCATGCTCCTGATAAATATGAAGCCATCCAGTAAGATAAAGTCAGTCTTTCTGTCTGCCAGAATCTAATGCAGATTCTGAAAAGCAACAAGTTTGGGCTAATTAAAAACAAAACAACAAACAAACACCCACACCCCAACAAAAACAAACCACAAACCCCCCCACCAAAAACCAACCAAAATCAGCTACTAACTCAGCACAGCCCCCTTGGTCTCTGGAAAATGCCTAGAGCTCAACAACATTTGAGACTGAACATCTACAGAACATGATTAATAAAAGCAAGAATTATTAATTACACCAGCTCTGCATGCCAAATCCACTTTCCTAATCAGAGAACTTACTTCCTGGTTCCTTAGTTTTCTATGTGCAGATGAGAACACTTGGAACTTTTTACCTATAACATCACTGAGGGTTTCCAGCAACTCTAGGTGTACAGAAGAGAAGGTGCCATGGAGATGCTGCTGCAGCATCCAGCTCTACGCAGACCCATCCAGCTGTTTTCCCACCCTGCAAGGACAGCAGAGCTGTTTGCTCCATCACAACTGCTATAACCAAAGGCTTCTCCTTGATTCAGCACCAAGAAAAATTCCATGCCGGGACAGTTAAAGGCATCACAAGGACACTGATGTTGTGAGAAGGCAGCCTGTGCTTCCAGGAATGGACATAGACAAAGCAGAAATCAACCAGAAACCTAGATGGAAAACACAAGCTGGAGCCAAACTCCACAGCTGCACTTGCTTTTTAGAGACGTTTCCAATAAGGAAAAGAAAGGAAAGAAGTCTTCCCTGGGGAAAATTTTAATTCTGTCGGCCTTTAGAAGGAGAAGTTGCTTATTGAAAATCATATTAGAGGGGGAAATCTTCAGGACAGGATCATGCACACAATGCTGGTGCCACTGTAAATATGTGCATGGAAAACACACAGTCTTCCATGAAGTGGCCACTGACTGGAGGCTTGGCTTGGCTGGTTTCTGGTTCTTGGCAGCCTGTGTGTTAGCCAAGTGTTTGACAAACTGTGGTACAATTTCCTCAGTGTCTTTTTGGCAAGGAAGAATTCTCTGCTCAAGACCACACTGTCACGGTTGTTTGCACTCTAGCACGTGATTAGGCAGCATCTTCTAAAGCAAACAGGCTGTTTAGCATTTGAATGATCAAAACTGAGTAGATTATTTAAGGCCTCTGGTAAAATCACCCCCTAGAAAATATTAAAGGAAGACCTCTCCAAACACAAAACATGTACATTAGTAGAGAAGAAAATTTACTATAAATAACTAAAAAATTACTAAAGATACATAAAAGGTTGGTGCAGACCTCTGCCTCAGAACCTGCAATGCTGCTCAGTATCAAATCTTAGTCATTCTAAGCAGCAGCAAACAGCATCAGTAAAATTTGAGACAAAAGAGTGCACATATACAGCACCTTCAGAGGAAAATGAGACTGGATCAGTGCAGCCCTGAAGATAATGTGTCCTTGATATGTTTTTTTTTTTGAGAAGAAGAGAAAAAACTTGAATACTTTATCTCTCTAGGTTCTCCTGAGAACTTGAATTTTATTATAAAATTTTAATAATTTAAGTAATTATTTAGTGAAAAATCAGTATCACACATGTATCCATATTACAGGTACATCAATCCACAGCTGCACTGATTAATTCTTCAAATCTGCTTAAGAAAATTACCGTCTCTTCAGTGCTCCTCACCCAGGCCGGGCCATTTGTCAGTAGAATTACAAGCTCCATCTTACCTTATTACACCTGCTTTGGAATAATTCTGCACCTTCAACCAATGCATTCTAGTTGTTATTTATTTTCATTTGACAAATTACTCATTGTCTAGCTATCCTTATGAAAGGGAAATAGTGACTTCATGTGACTTCCAACTGAAAGGAGGATCCGAGAAAATACAAAGCCCTCTGACTTGCTTTGCTGCTCCCTGTTAGCATTAAAAGGGTGAAGAAGAAGCAGAAGCTTTGCCATACTCAGAGGTGTGTAAACACCTGCAGCTGCCACCAACCTCTGGTGAAAGAGCAGCACCCCCTTCTGCTGAGGCAGGGGAAAAGCGAGTACAAATAAGTGAAGATCAGCCTAAAGAGCATATTATGACCTTCAGAAGTCTTACCATTCTATCATTTCTTTGGGAACTTCCCTAAAGAGTCCAGCTGCCTTCCCATAAGGGTGTTAGAAGGACAGAGACAAAGCCCAGCCTGTGACTGGAACTGGGAGCACCTCAGTGTGCAGCAGCACTGGCTGCACAAGCTCCAGCTTTGCTGTCAGAGTCCCTCTCTGCTGACCCTGAAGCCAAGAGCAGGGTCAGTGTCCTGGAAACAGCACTACAGCATTTGGAAAGCTCCGCTCCATTACTTGCTCCAGATCAACACAGACAGTAAGCAGAGATCAAAGACAGGCAAATCTATTTCTCCAGAACTCTTGGATCATGCAGATTTCCCAGACTCAACCTTATCTGCAATTAGAAAGAACTACCAACTACGGAAAATACCAAGAGAAGGTACAGAGCGGGCCTTTCGAGCCATCAGGGTATTTTTGGCAGTCATGCTGTTGTTTGGTTCCCTCCTAAGAGCCCGTCTGTGAAATCTTATGACTGCAACAGACTCTTCCCACGGATCAAGCTCACATGGCTAAGGAGAAGGATGTAAAGGCAGAAACCCAGAAACTCTCCCAGCAAGTCATGCTTCCTGCCACTGGACAGCTGGCACCATCCAGAGGGGCAGCAACACTTCTCCCCCTTTCTCCAGTTTTCTTCACTTGACTCTGGCCTTAGAGCACTTAAACTTTAAACCTCAGAACATCTTTGTGAATGAGCCACTTAGACAAGCGGAGAATTGAAGCGGAGAGCAAAACCACAAGCAACTAGTGTGCTTTTGCCCTTTAGACCTCAGAAGTTTAGACTGCTAAACCTCTGATAGGCAACTGCAGGACAGTGACTGAACCTCCAACCCATCCATCCCAAACAATTCCCATTAGCAGGGTGCTCACTGGAGCATCTGAACTGAGTAATGAGTTTACAGATTGACAGAGATCCTGTTCCAATGGGGATTAATTCTCCAAAGCAACAGTCCAGACAGTGAAACTATTCCTACTATTGCCCTTTGCTGCCTGGCTCATGTACACATTGGGTTTTTTCCCTGTGTTAAGATAATGGCCCCATCCACATTACATTACTGTCTTCAGGATGTGATCCATCTGGATCATTAGTGTTTCTTCTCTCTTACAGTAATGCCAAGTCACCCCAGTCCTACCTTGTTTATGAATGGAATGGTCTGTGTGAACAAAAAATGAGGAGAGAATATGTAGAATTAATCACATAAAAACACATTGCTTAGAGTAAGAAATACAAGTTTAAATTCTCTTCCACTGTTTCGGTGATGTCTGGGATTCCTCTATTAGAAATAAACAAGATATTCATTAACTAATTGCTTATATAACAAAGATCATTACATGAAATTATCATCTAGAGGCACCGAAAGAATCTTAATTATGCAGGTGAACTTCAAAGCAGAACTGCACTTCGTGATTTCTCTGGTTGCATTCTCAACTCTTCTAGTTCCTGATCTACAGTCAGTAGCATGTTGATTAGTCTGACCCAATTTCTGGATTAGAAAAGACAACTCAAAGCAGCAGCTGATCAGAAGTGTAGGGCTTGTTGGATGGTTTGTGGGTGCCAAACCCACGGTGTCAGTGCTGGGGGCCAGCTGCCACTGCCAAGGTACCCATACAAGCCTCTGTTCATCAAAAGGATGAGCAGCTCCAAATGCAGCAACCAAAAAGCTTTGCCTTCAGTACCAAGTAACTGCTCCCCCATGTCAGAGGCCAAATGGAAACACAGTATTTCCAAGCCTGACTGCCAGATGCTAAGAGAATAATGGCTACAGAATAAGGTCTCCAGAGGTGGAAAAGCAGCAATAAGCTGGAGAGCTCCCTCTGCTCCAAGTCCTGTGCCCAAAGCCGGCTTTGTATGAGAATTCTGCAGCTCTGAGGGACTGATGGTCTTGAGAAGTGGCAACTTTCAGGAGTCTCCATTGCCACCTGCTGAGGGAACTGCTGCTCCAAATCTCCAACACTCCAAGCTCTGCTACTGCAGTCCTGGCAAGCTCCTCACACCCCTAGCCTGCAGCTGTGGCCAACACATGCTGCAAAGTGCAGAGCAACGGCTCCGTGTTGCCAGCATCCTCTTCCTAAACCTTATGGGAGAACAATGGCTCAGTAACACCAGCATCCTTCTCCCAAACCTTATGGGAGAACAATGGCTCAGTAACACCAGCATCCTTCTCCCAAACCTCCTGGGAGAACAATGGCTCAGTAACACCAGCATCCTTCTCCCAAACCTCCTGGGAGAACAATGGCTCAGTAACACCCAAGCCTCATGTGAGTTCTAAACCAAAACTGAAATAAAAGTGAGATATGCTGTAAGCATATCCTAAATCCTGAACACAACCCTTACTGACATCAGAGAACTATTCTACAGGACTAACGGCTCATTTTTGCAAATCTCACCAAGCACCACATGTATTCTAAGATCTTCAGTATCTGTTCTACCACTGAGGTAACATTCCCCATTACACAGGGAGAAGATTCCCTGCAATAAAACCTTCTATTGGAGAAGTGACAATAGCCTGGACTTCAGTTGTCAATGCTACCTGTGCCTTCAGGCTGACACACAAAAGGGCTGGGCAGAGGGGTACTCACAGGGTAGGTGGAGAAGACAGGAATTCTGCATTTGCTTTTGCTCTTCAACTTCCACACCCATCTCTTCTCAGCAACAACCTCCTTCCTTTTTAACCTTAAATCTGTTCCTCATCCTATCAAAGTCAACATAAACTTTTCTATGCCGCGACCACACTGTCACCAAAAAAACTCACTTTGAAGTGAAACCTTTTGCATTAAAAAAAAAAAAACAAAAACCAACCCCCCTCCCCCCCATACTGTTTTTTCCCTGCAATTCTCCTGGAAGTGAGCAAAGAGCAGTAGGTATCTCCAGCTTTAAATTATCAGCAGCAGTGAAACTTTCACAAAGAAGATGCCCATACTGCAGGCTGCTGCACGGGGAGCCCGGGGATGAGCACAGAGCTGGCCACAGCCTCCAGACCAGAGTTCGGGGACAAACCCATTGGAAAGGAGCTGCAGTGAGCTGTGGGTCACGGAGCACACGCTGCCCACAGCCTCTAAGCCATGCAACTTCAAAGCAGACTTTGCATTTCTAAGCTGCAGTGCAGTCTGCAGTGCAGTCCCCACTGTAAATATACCCAAAGTCTTTGCAATCAACATTTTAATTCTAACATAAGGGGGGAGGAAGGCAAAACAGGACAATTTCAGCCAAAGCAAACAAGGTAAAGAAAGTCCAAGTAACACAAAAGGGTTACAATTCCTGTAATGTCTCTGTAACCCTTCTGTTCTCTTATCTTGTACTCCTGGCTCACACTTTATAGATGCTGCAGCTTAAATCAGGCTAATCTAAATCTTACCCAAGTCACTCGAATGATTTCTGCTGATTTATCTTAATCAGAATTTTGCTTTTGCACTGCTACTGACATATGAGCAGCATGAGAATAAAAGAAGCTCACTACTACTTTAATTTTTTGCATGGTCTTACATCGAACATGGACCAAACATAAAAAGACCCATGTACAAGATCATATCAATGCAGGTGTAAATCCTACATGTTAAAAGAAAATGCTCTCAAGTGAAAAAAAAGAAAAAAAGAAAGAAAAAAAAAGAAAAATGAGTAAGCAGATAAACATTTTACTACTTCAAAATAATACAAGTAACATGCCCCAGCACAGGCAAGACTCCTCACCTGAATCATTCCTCTGAATTACTCACTTTTTCATCTCTAAATTCACTATTAAACTGTTAAGAAAAAGATTCTTAAATTAAGAAGAATCTCTTGATGCCAACACAAAAGCATCTGTATAAAGTATAAATGACATTAACAGACTAACAGGCAAATAAAAATCATCAGAGCCTCTTGCAAATCAAAGTAGTTTTATTTCCAGAGGCTTCAATGTTTGACTCAGAACCAAACAGAGCAGAGGTTCAAAATTTGACCTCCAATTTGTAAATCCTTTTTACCCTGTTCCAGTCTTTCAATACTAAGAACCATCAGATTAGAAACTAATTTTGTCTGTACCTTTGTCCTTTATAAACTGCTGAATATCACTGTATTACATCTATGAGCTCTTTCAGATGATCTGTGAAAAGCATACTTAGAATTCCTCTTTCAAACTTATTTTGCAGTGATTTTCTTCCAATAATATGAGAATAAATGAAAAATATAATTGATTTCAACAGTAAGCAATTACACACAATGACTTTTCTACAGCAGTTGTCTAATTAAGAGACTATGAGCCCTGAATATCAAGCCTTAGATTTAAGCATTGCTTTTCAGTTATGCATATGATATGCAAGATGCATAACTTTTTGTGTTCTGTTACCCTGCAGATGCACAAAGATACTTACTACAAACTTTTAGCCCTTCACAAAAAATTTATGTTTGCATATTTGATTTGAATGTGAAGGAAAGAAACAGCTACTGTTCGACTGAGTAAAGATATCTGAAGGTTATCAACATCAATAAATAACATTTATGGCAAGGCTGATCTAAAAAGTGACACTGGACTAAAAATAACTTGACAAAATTAACAATGAAAGATTTTTTTATGAATATGAAACATGCATATGCACAGATGTCAGTTATATAACCAATTTCTTACATCATTAAAGAGTAAACACCAGGCTATTCTTTCAGCTTATCAAAACACAGTAAAAAGCAGACACATTTCCTTTCCCATATTTCTCTCCCCTAATTAACAGATTTTTTAAACTGTGTTTCTTTTACCACCGCAGCAGAATCTCATCTGCCCCCTTATTGTCAATTGCTACATACAAATGCCTATTGCTCCCAAAGGCTTTTCTAAGAAGCAACAAAAGGATTGCAGGCGCATACCTTAACCTCTTGGCTGGCAAAAACCTCCACATCAACCCCACAGGCAACCAGAGTGGAAACATCACAGTCCATGCTACGGGCTGGCATCCCCCGCCTTTGTACACTGAGTTAGGCGAGCTCAGAGTCACAAACGATGCAAGAAAACAACAAAAGAATTTAAAAAAAAAATCTTCAGTACTGCAATTGAACAGTCCAAGATTCAGTTTCAGCGCTGGCAATGCCTGCAAGCCTCCAACACGAGCTCTGTGCACTTAAAGTGAGTTGCTGGTTGCCTGTCCCCCGTACACCCACCAACTGAGCAGGCTCAGCATAGTAACAGCGCTATTCCATCTCTCATGGCAATGACATCACCACAAAGACTGACATAAGCTAAATCTATTTTTTCAACCCTTTTATCTCTAGGCAGCACAGTGGATCAAATTGAAAATGATTATGTGCTAAATCTGAACTCGGACTAAATCAATTCAAGCAGCGTTCACTGTCAACTGAGTCATAGCTGTTGTTTCAGCTGAGTGCTTATGGTGGCAAAAAAAAAAAAAATAAAAGATCGCCTGACACTGAAAGCTCCACTCTGTGTGTAAATTAATCCAGCATTTAAAGCCACTAATCTCAAGGTAACATTTGTGACTTTACTATACTTGAAAATCTACGGCAGAGCACTAATAAAAAACCCCTCAAATCAACAAAATCTCAGCACTCTGGTTTTAATAGCTCTAAGTCCTCTTTTTTAATAAAGCACACTCTACAACCCCACACATGGGATTAGAGAACATCTTGTCCTGTCACCAGCAGTGATCAACACACTGCAAATTTGATGCCAGTGCTTCGCATCCACGTTGCACTGTGACTCATCCCCAGGAAGATCAGAGGCATGTCTGTGTGTGATTTGGAAGTCAATACCCCTTCAAAGAACAGAACATGAAAATTTCCTTGAAATTAGGACTTCACACTGGGCAAACTTTACACCCTCCATCCTAAGGGTTAACCCTTCACAAATAAGAACTGCGTTCAACCAAAGAAACAAGCAGAAGTGAAGATGCTTTACACCGGCTGAGTCAGTGATCTGTTTATTCTTTGCAAGTTTTATCTTTTTTTTAATGATAGAAATAAAATATTTACATGTCTGGCACTTCTAAAGTGATCTTTATCCCAGACTGGCACCATTATTTTTCCTCTACCATTTCATTCTTGTGATCCATAAATTACTATTAATTGTTGTAGGCGTAGAATTGGCATTTATGGATACGTCAGATTAATAATGAGAATTAAATATTTAATTACTGGTTATGAACACAGGAGCTGCTTATGGCTCAATGTAAGAAACTGCTTTGCTTACCTCCACTCACAGATAAACGCCTAATTATGCTAACATTAGGTGTTAGGAGCAAATTCTTTACTGTGAGAGGGCAGTGACATTAGATGCTGAGACAGATGAGCCAATATCTCTTACCAGAGCATTCTTTCTCAAGTTCTATTAAATAATTTTCCCACTTTTCAACTTGCATTTATAGCAACCTCCCCAGCAGTAATCACAAACTAAGATCTGCAGCCAGGACAAAATCCTATCCCAGCACTAAATATTTTACAAACCCAGACTATAGAGACCAACAGAAATGGCTAGGGCAGCAGAAGGCAGAAAATGAATCAATATTGTTTGTCATGATTATCAATTCCTTTGTGCACTGGTCACTTAATCACTGTCAAGATTTTTCATAAACCACAGGAAACCACTTTTTAGAAAGAATCTGAAGTTAAGATTTTTGTGAGTGGACTTTTTATTTGTATATCTGAATATAATATGTATGTGCTAAAAGAGAAAAAAAGCCATAAAGGCCTGATTAAAGTTGTAGGCAGACAGCAAGGGAAAAATCATGGCATCAGAAAAGTGAGAAGCCGGAAGTGCTACCAAAGAGCTGGAAGGAAACATTGAAAGCAAAGATGAGTCTGTGTCTGAGTCTTATGAAAGTTTTAACAGTGATGGACCAACAGGATGAAAACAAAACAAGCATTTGGGAAAGGAAAAGATCAAGAACCAGATGATGATGGTCTCTGAGGTCCATAAAGGCATCCAGAGTGAGGGTAATGCCTGGCCTGAGTGTGGTTCCACAGCAGAGAATGAAAAATTATCTTACATTATAGAGCTACACTGGATAGTTCTGGAATTATTTTTTTCCTTTCTTCTTTAAAAACTGTCACCTATCAATTTGAATAGCCTTAATGTTCTTATGAAAACTGGCACCTGATGTGTAAACTGACCTGTTCCACTTCATGATTATTCCTGCACATCCACTGTTCATCGCCTTTCAAAAGAGAATCACTGCAATTTTCCACTTCATCTGAATAAGGAAACCCTACTGAGATCACAATTTCTTTCATTTCTTGCTTTTTCTTGCCTATTCCAAAGTATAACCTAATTTTTCCCCTTAAAAATCACTCTAGCTCACTAGGGTATTTTAGTGAGCTCTTTACAAAGATAACCTAGTTGGTTTTGCCTCCTTGAAAACAAAGATTACCTAACAGAAGAACTCTATAAAGCTTTTGAGTACCCCAGCAAATATCTTTGAATATATGTCATATTCTATTTGCTACTGCTCACTTCTCATTTGAAATCAAGACATATTCCTGTGTGAATGTTTTTTTTCCAGGGCACTCCACAATTCCTTGTAGTCTCACCTAATGTTAATGAAAAATTTATTATTGAACACTTTAAAATTGGTTAATACTGACTTATTTCTCAAGTTCAGGAGACTTGCTTTTCATCCAAATTTAAAGAAAAAAGTATTTCAAATTCTCTACAAAAATTTCTTAACTCTGTCTCTAGATGGTCTTGCTAATTTCAGTTAACCAAACTCACAAGAAAAAATGAAGCCATGTTTCATGAATATTTTAAAATATTTTATTTAATAAACAGAAATGGATATAGATATACCTGCACTTCAGCATTGTACTGATACTCACTCAGTAGGTTCTCTAGATCACAAACTGGTACCAGTATGTAACACTACTGCCATCCCTCACCAATTTTATATGGACTTTAAGACCATGACCATAAATTCTGAGAACAGAAAGTGGAGAGCTTTGAACAGTTATTCAAAAGCTTCTTAGTTTGTTTTAATGTTTGTCCATAGCAAGAGTTTTGCATGTAATTCAAGGGGCACTACTCACTACTGTGAATATCTCAGGGGGCTGAATTTGGGAGCAGCTGAAGCTCATTTGTACAATCAGGCTGAGCATTGAAATACCAAGTTTTCACAGTTACATGCATAGACATCAGACAGGTTCTAGAGCTCAGAGCAATATTCCAGGTTATTGTTCCTTCACAAGCACCACAGTAACCCCACAGCATCACTAGACTCTGATGATTAACACTTGATGATCAGGTCTCATATTTTCATCAGCTTTTATATTTTCATTTCCTCAACCAGAAGGAAAATAAAAGTCATGTCATTCCAGCCAGGAATCTTCCATTCTGGATCTGTACAGTTCCTGGAACAGCACAGTCTTTACTCCTGTGTGTGGAGTTGTTTTCTTCCTGTAGTTCCAGCTGTGCCTCAGCTTAACACACATGAGCAGCACCACAGATTTAAGATTTTCAAGCTCAACTCTCAAGTCATTAAAACAATTGCTGCAAAATCTTGACCCTCCTTTTGCAAGCAACCTACTACTGATTTAGCCTTAGGGCAACTTCACTGGCTCTGGACCTTACAGTAAGATCAGCCACATGGTAACCAAACTCAGCAGCTAAATTCAGATCCTGACTATTCTGCTCTATGGATGAAGGTTGTGCTTGTTGTCACTGGTACTAGAGGGGTTATTTCTGTAGCAGCTCTGCTTGCAGGTGCAAACCTTACTAGGTCAATGTACAAATCCAGAAAAATAAAAAGGAGGCCTCCATCAATGACCCATTGAGGGCTGAATGGAACACTGGGAATGGATTCACATTATGGCTGATTGAAGTGCTTTTAATGATGTGCATCTCTATCGATCTTGTTCAGCCTACTACACACGTAAACAGCATTTAAAATGTGCTCCTACCTGTCAGCAGGAGCATACTTTTACAAATATAAGCTCATTTTTAATGGGATTATAAATTATAAATACTTTCAAAACCACATAAACATTTAGAAATGTAAGAGACAGTCCTGAAAAAAAAATCCAGAAAAAGAAGACAGTTCTTCGAATTCCTTTATCTACAGCAGAAGATAAAAAAGGCCAACCACAAAAATTCTTCAGGAACAAAGTTAGCTTCTTCAAAGAAGTGTTTCACAAGGACATAAAGAAAATAGACCACTGAAGACTGGGCAGGGTTCAGCTCACCCATAGAAAGAATTTTTTTTTTTTAACGCAGTGAGCATTGGCTTGTGCTAAGGTCAATTACCCCCAAAACAATGGAAGCACCAGACAAACCCAGTCAAAGGAACACACCAGCAAACTGAATAGCCATCAAACTGCTTGGAAGTGTATATTTTAAAGAGAATATTTAGCTGTCATTTGCAGTGAATAAGGAACACTGAACGATCCAACAGCTACAAACACACTGATTTTCTCACAATGAGCCTGACCCTCAAGCTAAAGTTTCTACAAATCTTAAATTGGCATCAATTGTGGCAAAAAAAGGACTCCAATTCACCACTTCTCATAATAAATAATCATTCCTATGAAGATTTTTAAAGACACAAAATCTTGACCAGACAATAAAAGTTCAATTAAATTTAGAATAATCCTAAATCAGTAAGTTCCTCTTACATGCAGAGACTTTTGATTTTAGAAAATGCCTTGGCTGACTTTGCTTTCATGAAAGGCAGCTTTTCTGTATTTTAAGTGATATTTTGCTTTTCTGTATGCAATAATTTTCTGTCAGTCATGCTTCTAGGTCTCGGAATCTGAGGGCATCCAAGAAAATAAAACAAATCATCAGCATTATGAAGGATTTCTCCCTCTTTAATAAAGATAACACTAAACAACTCAAAGGCCTGCACATGGTGGGAGAATACTTCAGTGACTGCATAAACAACTGTGTCAGTCAGGCAGCATCACTCTGCTGTCTCATTTAGCTACACACAAGCTGCAACTGTGAGTCAGAGCTGCTCAATTATTTTAACATGGCTGTACCATTCATAGTCCTTCGCTTCCAAGTAAATTCAGGGAGGTGTGAGGGGGTGGAAATCTGTGCGTGTGTCTTCTGTCAAGTCAGAATGGTTACAAATCCTTTTCTGTGCCAGATCCACACAGGAAAACAACTGTTATGGTCCCAAATTGCAAACCTCTCTCTCTGGTAAAATAAACTGCTGCAGTTCAGGAGTCAAGACATCCTTGATTCATCTGGTGAACCCATGACCACCTACAGAATACATAACACACATGAATCCCTGGCAACAGAAGAAGATCATAACCCTGCAGTGTAAGCTGAATTTATTTGCAGCCTAGCTACACAGGATCATTGATAAATTGCATAGGTTTCAAATTAAGAGAACTAAAGATAGATCCCCACATGCTGGTACACACATTGCCAGTATAAGCAACAGATTTGGGAATTAATTTCATGGCTCCAGCATGGATAGCTAATGGAATGGGAGATGCCTAAGGATATCCAAGACACACATACAGGCTTGACAGACATGATCCAGGACCTCTGGAAATCACCCTCCTCTGAACCATCAGCCAGAGGCCCCAAGAGGTTCTTTAAGATATTTAAATTAGCACTTATTATTTGGGCAACTGTTCAACACACTCCCTGTTCAATGTACTCCACGGACTATTAGAGTGGGATTTTGCTGATCAATCACTTGCTGTGTAGTTTAGGATGGACTGAATTTCTCCCAAGCCTCTGAAAGCTAATGAGATTTCCAGCCACTACAACAGAAACATAAGCATCTGGCACATATGTACATATGTATAAAGTGATGCTGTAATTTAAGTGCTAATCTATAACTGAATCCTACAAATAAAGTTATCACTGTTCCTCGATTTCTCCAACAGCAAGATAGGAATGGTGATACCTGCTCTGTCAATGCATCCAATATTAATGAGCACATGTAAAACAGATTTTTATGCTGCCTTTAATTTTATAGAAGTAGTAGCAACCGAAGACTATAAAACAGGTGAAGTCCTCACATATGTTTATTCTTGCAGGACTTGAAAACAGAATTACCCAGGTCCCATAAGGATTCTGTACAAGATTCACACACACAGAGGATGCCAGGCCAGTGCTCTGACAGCTGCAGGAAACTGAAATCCCAAGTATCTCCCTCCGTTCCCAGTGGGAAGATGGAGGTGCTCAGGGGCTGTCACAGGAATAAGACACTAAAGAAATGGATTCAATTCTTCACAAGAACTACCTTTGTGACCTTGGATGAAGAGCATGCAGGAACACACATTCAGAATGGCTCAGAGCTTTGTGTTTTATTTAGATTTTAAGTGCAACCTGGGCAGGACAAGGACTCTCCATTACTATTTGTTATTTAATGGATGATGCCAGTTGGAATTGGTCTGTAATGCTCCTGCCTAAAACTGTGATTTGCAGTTATCCACAAGCTCTGTTAACAGCTTCAAAATGTATTTTAAAATCATTTCCATTTACCTTTACTTGTCTCAGACTAGCAAGGGTATTTAACATGTCTGTATGTTTTCCTTGTCATTTCAGACACTTCATCACAGCAAAATGCCCTTGAAAGAAGAGCCTGGAATACCAATGCTCACTGCTGTGAGAGAGACCAACCTTATCTCTCAACAGCAGCTCTGCACAGGACACGCAGGTGAGAGATTTAATGGCTGTGCTGAGAGAAAACAGCCTTTAGTGCCAAGCCAGTTCAAAGGGGGAAAAAAAAAGGAGAGAGAGAAAAAAGCCCACTGTCAAACAGCATGCAGTCAGACAGCAAATAATGAAGCAATGAATAATAGATTTCTTATGTAATTGCTATTTTATCCTGATATTATAGGGTGGGATTTATTTTACTGCAACACTTTAAAACAAATAGCCTCTTCTATTAATCCACAGATTAAACTGCAGACAAAAAAAGGTGTTGATACTTAAAATTTGCCATATACAAATAGTACTTCTTGTCTTCATTACAGGTGACACTATTGTCTATTTTGATCAATTCTCTGTTATTATTGTTTTATTTATGTTAAAAGACAGATGGAGATTAGATACAATGAGACCTAAAAGTCAGGTATGAAGATTCCAATGGCTCTAAAGTGAAATAAGAAAAGAATAAAGAAACCTGAGTAATTCTAAGATATTAGTGCACTTGTAATATATTTATAAAATAGATTTATCCCAGTTTCTCCTTAAGAGACTGATTTCATTGATTTCACAAACAGAAGAAAGAGACTATGATGGGCCATTTCAGAGCCTGTATCTTATTTGAAGACAGATCAAATTTAGTTTCCCCCTTTTCCTCTTCCTAAAACCCACATTTATTTTCCTAACCTGAACTCAAGAAACAGTCTTCCATTGACCCAGCCCAGGAGAGGACCAGAACCAGTTCTGTTCCTATGTTTTGAACTCTCAGTTTATTCAGTATCTCCATATTTTTATGAAGCGTGATACAGCTCTAAAGAGACATCAACAAAATAAAACAATTTAAAAATTGAAGCAGAACTAGTTCCTATACAGGCATTTCATATATATATATATATATCAGTGTGGTTTCAGAAGGTATTTAAAACAGTTCCAAACCATTTAGTTATTCTATAATGTTGGTCCACTCTGTAATATAAAAGAGCTTGACACTGCATTGTCAATATTAAATTGACAATAATTAAATAGCAAATACATTAAAGTACAAGTGAGTGACAGAAAATTGATCTTATTTCAAAGCAACTGATGTATATTTAAACAGACAGCTTCCTTCTGAAACATGGAGCTTCAAACAATGAACCCAGATGCATCATATTCCCCAAACCAAAGCATCTTCCACTAGCAGAACATTTCCATACAAAAATTCCAACTCATTCTACTTTTGACAGGAAAGTAGAAAAGGAAAAAAGGTTTAGGAAAGCCAAAGGCAGAAGGGGGAGAACTCAAATATTGGGTCCAAATAACCTACAGCAAGTTCAGCTGTTACCTTAGAATAGGGTTTATTTGTAGGTTGTTTTTGGGGGTTTTTTTTGTTCATTTTACTTTAAGTAATTCAGTTTTAATCAGAAGCTCCTATCAAAACTGAAGAAATCAGAAATAACTGTTGCTGTGAAGTTCTATGAAGTTTCTTCTTTTCCTGGAAACAAGATTTTCTCATCCTCTACTTTTTTATTCTTCCATAGCTTCTTATAATCTTCTGGTTGCTTCTGACCTACACAAACCCAGCTTATGAATTTGTTGAACTTGGGGGAATATTCTGGTTAATTATCTGTAGATTTCACATTAAGTGGCTACACACATTTGGGACCTAGCACTGATTCCTAAACCACACCTGCAGTTACTCCAGGTAAATAAGTTTTCCAGGAATACTCTAAGCTTGGCTTTGAGACCCAGTAGCATGCAACAGTCCCACATCTGTGCTGGTATTGCTGACCATGTTTAAAATCTTTTAGTTGCCTCCACTCCCAGCTTTATCAATCAATACTTTCTAGAGCCTAATGGACCTGTTCAATCTTTTTTTTTTTTAACTGTATTAAAACATTCCAATTGCAAAGGTCAAAAACCCATATAAACACACTTCAGTCCCACAGCAACTACCTTTGACTTGTGCATGCCCAGATACACAGATGCAGACCTGATAATCTGATGGGAGTTGCACTCTGTAGCCCAGTCTATCTATCACATTGTCCAACACAGATTTAAACATCCAAATGAGGGAAGTCTTCAGCAGAAATGGTAGTTAAAATTATCTGTTAGTACACAGTGGCTTTACCTCCTACTCAGTTTTGCATTCCTATTCATGACCACTTGTGCCCTAGTTAATTCTGCTCTGACTTTTGCTCACAACCGTATCACAGCTGCCTTCACCTCAGCACCAAGCAATGCATATTTAGTTGTTTGTACTTCTTCACAAGTAAGCTAATTCAATTACCTGAGAATATTTACTGGCGATTTAACTTATATTTGCTAATTATTTTTGCACTCTGTTAACACAATTTCATAGTAATATTCTATTCTGGTCACATGAATGAATTCACAGAATTATGGATACAACTCCAATTAAAACCTTATCACCACTTAATTTATAGACCACTTAATTTTCTCTTAATTCAATTAAATTAGAACAATACAAATAAACTATGGATGGAGAGTGCCAGCACTGAAGCACTCAAAAATTTCAACCATGAAAGAGTTAATCCAATAGCCTCATTTTTATACAGTGCAGAGTATCTCAGTTAAGGAGGAAAAAGTGTCTGACTAAAAAACTGCAGTTCTCTCCACCTTGTGCACTTTGATGTGAGGTGTTCCATACTAATGTTTACCATAAAATATGAATTTGTTTCAATACTTTCTTTTTCCTTGCAGCAAGCAGAGCTTACTGTAGAAAGCTGATAGCTTCCTCATTCTTGAAAAGACAAAAAAAGATTTAAGTATTAATTTGCAATTTATTATGAATTTTTAAAGTAGTATCTATGCATTTTAGTCATAAAGTGAGATTTTACAGTCAGAACTTCATCCTTCAACTTGAGATGGACAAGCAAAATCCTATTTCGGTTCATTTGAGATCCCACCAACTATGTTACAATTTTCTCAGGCCACAGAGATAAATTTAGGCTCAGATTTTACAACACACAGCAAGAGGCACCTTGGCTCTACCACCTGCTCTCTCAAAGGATCACTTGGAACTGCTTTGTTTCATTCCATGGCCCTGGTTTCACCAAGTCAAACAACAAGAAATTCATGCTCCAAAATGTGTGTAACATGGGAAGGCCACAAGTCTTTGAATTAGCATTAAAAGAGTGCTAAAGAGAGTTCTAACATTGGATGATATCCAGTGATAGCAGCCCCTTCTCATGGCAAGGATAAGCCCTGCAGCTGATGCAGGAATTTAGACTAGGAAGGAATCCCAGTGTGTCTCAAGCATGTTTGTGTTTCTGAGACACATGGAGGCCACTGGTAACAGTCATGGACCAAGAAACATTCCTGGATGGTAACTGAATTACAACTTGAACAAAGAATAGTGTCTTATCTTTCGGACAGAGTAACTGAAAGAGCGACTGATTTCTGTTCTGTCAATGTCCTTATAAATCTTAAAATGTGATGGCAATGTCTGATTGTCATTTACAAAGTATTTTACATACATCAACAAGGTAGCCAAATTTCTGAAGGGACATGGACCAGGCCATATACAATGATCAGATTTTAAAAATAACCAATTTCCCAATAAAACAATTCCTTTAACAAGTTGCCGATTGTCTCAGGACAGTCTGATATGTTAGACTGTACTAAAAGAAGCCCACTGAAGCCTTCAAGGATCACATTCACTGCAGTGATGGACATAATATAAAACATTTGCACATAAAAAGCCCCTCGCTAAGCACCAGAGGACTCCCATCAGTCTGCCAAGGCTACGAGCCAAGGCAGTGCAGTGGTCACAGAGCAGGGGCACTGTGCAGCCCCAGGGGCTTACACTGAGCCCACCCTGGCAGCAACACAAACCCACAGGGACTGAAACCACGCTCACTGACAAAGACACATATCCTGGCATCCCTAAAGACAGCCCCAACTTGCTGTCTTGTTTCCCTAAAGGAAAGGTGGATGACAGACAGGTTTCTATATTAACATCCACTTCCATGCAGAATTTGTTACAAAGCTGTAAAATAAATGTTCAAAAGCTACTAAATACTACAGGATCATAGGAGGGACCTTTAAAGGTCATCTTCTCCAACCCCCCTGCAATGAGCAATCTGTCGAATCTGACCTTGGCTATTTCCAGGGATGGGGCATTTTGAAAGTACAGATTACAAAAGCTTTTCTGGAAGACAGAGTAGTTACCAATACAAAATCATGCCACAGAGAATCTTCAAGGCACTGCTAGGATTTTTTAAACATCAATTTAAGTCTAGAAAAAAATCAGTTAAATTTTAACGGCCCACATCTTTGACTTTTCCCCTCTAATGCCTTTGAGCCATTCTCCAGTTACAACTGCTGTATTTCAATTTGCTAATTAAATTCTTCCTTTTATCAGGATAAACACAAAATAATTATTTTTGCTGGATTATTTACTACTATACAAATTTCTGAAGTAAAACATTTATGCAAGCTTAATGCTCAAAACCAACAGCAGTTCCTCTGCCCCTAAATTGTAGGCAGAATTACAGGTTAAAAACTATTGTAGCAGTACTTCTAGAGGAAAAGGTGATGAAAGGAACATTTTTTCAAAGCAAAATTTTAAAAGGCAGAAAAAGAACACAGAGGTATTTTTTCTATTGTTTAAAAGTCATTATTCTCAAACAGTGATTGTATAATCCACAGGACAGCTGCATGCTGCAACCAATAGAATATTTTTTAATATGCAATAATTTTCTGTCCATAATTCTTTACATGTAATATTGATGGAGAATTCACTTGTACAGAATTTTCTTGGTCTGGAGTTGAAGTATTACTTCCTTTGGTGAATGGGAAGCCAGAGTCACTGGTATTTACAACAAGGATTTGTTAAGTAACAGAACACTGCAGAACTTACATAAATAAAAGTGGCCTGAAGTCCATGCAGTTTTAAATTCAAAGGAAAAGAACAAACAGATCCCAGACAGAGATTTCAGTCTTCAAAATGGCAGATAACAGAGAAGCAAACCCAAGCTTCTTTCTTTCCACTATCTCAGACCTCCATTTATCAATGTACAGAATCTGCTGCAATCTGGAAAACCACTCAAAGTGGCTGAACTAGAAAAAGAGACTCCTGTGTTCCCTCTACATCCTGTTTTTGCAGAGTAAAGTTTTCTAACCATTTAACTTTGTCTCTTAAATAATTTTGAGATCTTGCTATTTGGGTGCTTTCTTGCTTTAGTGCATTGTTTACAAATTCTAATAAAAAATATCTGAAACTTTCACCTCAAATCAAAAGTAGGGGGTTAGGACAACCTTAAATTTCAACCTGGGATTGTGTCACCAACTCATAAAACCCCATGACTGGACAAACATAAACACAGCTTTCTTAAATACAGGCAGAAATGTGGTAGGTAAGTACAAGCCTGCACAAATTCAACAGACGTTTGGAAGGTGTTTGAAAGACATCATTGCAATCCATACACCTGAATGCTAAAATAAAGCAGCAGAAGTTTAAAATTGGACCCTTTTTGAAGAGAATTTTGAATAGATTTTTGTCTAGTATGGTTTATCTCAGATAAATGAATGGGGGATCACATATAAAAAATAATTTCAAACAGAAAATTATTAATGCAGAGAAGGCAGGATTGGTGCAGAACAAACTGCAGAAGAGAACACTCCCTTCAGTGCCAGCAGCAGAAGTACCAATCCACAAGAAGGTTGTGAGTATCTCCTATTGAATTGTATTTTTAGCAGCAATTTTATCTGTCACATTCATGACAACCCACACATGACCCACGAGAACTCATGAACAGGTCAGCACTCACAAATCTGCCAATGGCTCCAAGTCTTCAAAGCATGAAAGATCAAGACGGGGACCAAAAGCTGACCAGGACCAACAACCCACATAAGATAACATAATTAGCATTTGGAAAAAGCCACTGCATTCCCAGGTTTCAGGAGCAGAATACTTCCAGGTAAAGAAAGACAAGTGATTATGTCACTTCACAACACCTCAGCACAATTTAAAGAGAGAGCGAGAGAAAAGATGACTGTGGCATAGGAAGTGAATAACTCCTGTGATTGAAGAACAAGCTCCAAGATGTCTGTGGGAATGTTAACAGGACAGGATGATTGGCACTGCTGTGGGAAAGAAAAAGAGAAGAGTGATTTGAAGGATTTTTAAGTGTGGGAGGGAATAAATGCAGAGCAAAGAAGGCGATAAATTTGAAACGGAAATGTAAAACAGCAGCATGAATACGTAAGAACTGTTGCGTTGGAGAGAGGAAAAAAGAATCCTGAGCAAATTCCTATCTCACACCATTTTACATCTTCCAATACATCAGAATCATGGGCACAATGATTCACAGGGAAGATGCTTAACAGCAATGCTGAATAATGAAATAGCCTGGGAGAAAGCGTGGGAGTCGTGATACCCAAGTGCATGGTCAGCTCAGCTCAGAGGCTCCTCTGGTCAAACACATTCCTGCAGCCACAGAATCAGGGACAGAACAGTTCTTGAAGTTTGCTGAGTACAGATAAACTGAGATTGATTGTCTGGGCCTGCCACCTGGAACCACAGCAGAGGTGTTTGCGACACACTCAGCATAAAAGAACAAAAAAGGCATCAGAAAAGGAACAAGTGTTTGGTTGAAGTCATTCAAGTCCTTACACTGCCAGCAAAGCACACGTAAGTGAACGCTAAACCAGGCCAACTGGATGTAAGCAGCCAGGTAAGAATTGGGAATCTGAATCAACTCCAGCTTTTATACTGATGACTCAAGTCAGGAGAAAAAAAGCAATGATCCAGGACAACTTAAAGAAGATTCCTACCAAAAGAGAAAAGAGCCAGTGAAGGACAAACAACAGTGGGTTATGTCTACCATTAAACTGGGAATGCAGTTGCAAACCCAGATCTAACAGGAGCTTGTTATAACCTAAACTAAGAACATGCTAGAAGCTATTTTACTTCCACAGAGTTTGATTTTAATTTGGGTAAAAACTTCAACAAGTGCCAGTCAAGAAAGTGCCCAAATTTGTGTAATAAAGTCTGTGATAAAATGATTCTAAGGGGTGCTAAATCAGTATGAGCAATTGATCATTTTAAGTTAAATGGTCTGCAATGCAAGGGCAAACAGGAACCAGGAGTAGTCTGATACCAGCACATCAACACTCCTGAATGTACCAAGAAAATTCTGCTTTATAAAGAGCTTTTATAGGAATGTGTTGCATGAAGTTGTGACTTTTTTATTAGGGAAGGAAGATGAGTAAGAATCAGGGAATAGCTGCAGCTGAAGGGCAAGTCTGGGGATTATTTAGTCCAACACCCTGCTCTGTGCAGGGTCAAACCAGAGCAAGTTGCTCAGGGTCATGCCCAGTCAGGATCTGAATATTTCCAAAGACTGAGTTCACAGTCTGTCAAGGCAAACTGCGCTAACACTTGATCACCTTACCATAAAAAGAAGGCTTTATTGTCATTTTTTCTTAACGTTTAAATTAATTTTCCATTTTTTCAGTTTGTGTCCAGTGTATTTCTTTTCACTGAATACCACTGAGAAGAGTCTGGATTCAGCTTATTCACTTTTCTACAGGAGATGCTTACACTCAGCACTGGCCCTAGCAGCAACCCTAGGGATGTACCACCAATATCTGACGTCCAGCTGGACTTTGTGATGCTGATCTCAACCCTTTTATCTCAGCAGCTGAGCCATTTTTCAATCATCCTGCTGTGGTTTAACGTAGTTTAGTTTTTAGCTAAGAAAAAAAATTCGCGAGCTACGGAAGTGATTCCCTGTAAGGACCTTGGCAGCTTCCTTCGGACTTGACAGAACCAATTAGCTGGCAAGTTTTGAATCTTGACACCCTGTTAAACCACTTAAGAGAGCTGAATACACCTTTGTGAAATCACATTTAAAGACAAACAAACCCCAGGAAAAACTCTCTTACTTTCTGCCTTTCTCTCGAGTAAGAGAAATGGAAAGAGTGAAGACACATAGACAAAACAACATGGAGACACCAAGGTCAGTGAAGAAAGACTCAAATCCCAGATGGGAGAAGAATGAGGAGATGCCTTAGCCTTGGGCTGAAATTCCCTTGTAAGGCTATGGTGAAGACAGAATTGATACATCAGACTCTTTTTCCCTGTAACTCACGGAACGCACTGGGGGGCTGTAGTGTTCTAACTACAGCCGTGAGCAGAGGCACCAGTATTGAAGCAAGCAGATGTTGAAGTAGTGATCCAATGAGAAGCTTGAACTGAGAGAGATGAGAAACCTTGCCCCAGGGATAGAAGAAGAAAACCTCTGTTCCCAGAGATAAGAGAACTTTTGTTTCTATACTAGAACAGTTCATCCATAAAACTGCACCCCAATAAGCTGAGATGACCCATGGTGGTAATTGTGGGAAGATACCAAAGCGTGGGAGAGACTTCACAATTGCAGATTTATGGGCAGCTGCTATTTGTGAAAATTAAAACCATGAGAGAACTAGTTCTTGTGGAAAAGACTCCATGGAATGGCAAGGGAGACTCCTCTCCCTAAGTGAACTTCAGAAAAATTATTTTAGAAGTGGTAAACTGACTGAAAATACCAAATTTTGTCTCTATGTTATCAGAGAGGAAAGGAAGAGGAGTTGGGGGTAGGAGAAGTATTCTGACGGTTTATTCTGATTTCTTATTATTTTTCTTTTAGTTATGTTAATAAAGTTTTCTTTATACCCTTTAAAGTTTTGAGCTTGCTTTGCTCTCCTCCTAATCCTTATCTTGCAGCAGAAAATGAGTAAGTAATTCTAGTGGGTGCACTGGCATGTGGCCAGCACTAGACCCACTACACCTCATCACTGTGTACTCATCTAGTACCTACTTCAGTAGTTTGTGCATGGGGATGGTACAGGGGCAGTGCCAAGAGACCTAAAATCAGGATAAAGAGTATCTACTGCTCTGCCCTCATCCACTGAGGTCATCACTTCAGCACAGACTATCATCAGGTTCATCAGGCATGACTTTCCACATATTTAATATTTCACACTATAATTTAAGGAATGAAACAAACCCTACATTTAACATTTTTTCCATTATTTGCCTCTCTGTTCCCTCTGCTCTTTATTGTCTCTCTCCATATCTGAAATTCAGCTAAGCACACCCTAGTACAACTACAGATGGCTGTTCAGTAGCTTCACAACACAGACTTGTAAAGATCAGAATACAACCCATGGTAATGTAGTAGTCACTCGTTATCAAAAGTGTATTTTTCTTTTAAAATGTTTGAGAAAGTTTACATCACTAGGCTCATGCTATATATAGCCCCAGCAATAAATTTCAAGTCTCCATAGGCAGGTAAGAAAAATCTCAACTACCATACATTTCACACACACAACAGTATTTTATAGGTGTAACTATATTTGCATTTAGTTCAGACCAGGATTGTGCTTTTGAAGCAAACCTCCTGACAACCCTCACCTATCACACTTTGTTCCACACCACTGCTCAGGCTGAGTGTGCAAATTGGATTTCTTGGAACAAAACTGAAGTGGAAGAGACATTCCAGGCATGCTCAGTCCAGAGAACACAAATTAGGTTAAAAAGTAGTCTGAAATACCACATGCACACACAAATACAACAAACCCACTCTGGCAAGATCACAGCCCAGAGACACCTTCCTTTAGCAGAGGTTGTCAGGAAGTAAGAACTTTAGCACAGGGTATTTGGCCACTATGTGGAAAAAAATTAAATATAATCAATGCAAGAAAGATAAGGTTGGTGTCAGAATATTGATCTAATTTCCCCTTCTTCCTAGTCATGCAGGAAGGAACACTAAGTATGAAAACTTCTGATTTGTAGTAACAACAATGCACAGAAGGGCCAGGAATACGTCCAAATAAAAGTAGGATTTTAAGACGCCTGCAACCACCCACATTCCCTCTATGGCAGGTTATACACAAGGAAACTCTACATTTGCCAATCAGACATGAAAAAGGCTGACACCAGACTCAGTGAAGTCAGTTTTCTTCAGTAGGTGTCAGTCCTCACATGGAAAGATTAAATGCTTTACAAAACCCTAAGAAAAACACAGCACAAAGAAATGATTGACTGCTGAATGACCTTCAAAAGTCAAAGAAAAAAAAACAGACATGTACCTAAACCCACATTACTTTCCAGGATACTCCAACCATCTGCCATGTAAACACATGTCTTATAGGCCAGCAGAATAATCTACCTTGGCAGAGACCTCTGGAGGTCATCCGGTACAAGCTCCTACTCAAGGCACAGAGAGCTTCAAGATCAAATCACATTGCTCAGGGCCCTGTTCAGTCAGCTTCCAAGAAAATCTTCCAAGGATGGAGGTTCCTCAGCCTCCCTTAGCAGCTTGATTCAGTGCTTACGCAATCTGATTTTTCCTTTTAAGTTTTGAGGTGGGAAATTCTGACAGGGTTTATTTGCTGCCTTTTCACGGTGCACATGCAAGAAAAGTTTGGCTGTCTCTTCTCCACACTCACTTGGTGGCAGAGGACAATTAGGTCCCTCCAGAGTCTTATTGTTCTCCTTTAGGTTGAACAACAAACCCAGCCCCACACACAGGCTGTCCTCATTGTATGTTCCCCTTCAGAACCCCTCTCCAGCTTTTCTACACCTTTTATTTGTGTACAGAAGCCCAACACAGGACATGCTATCCCAGATGTTGCTTCACCAGTAACTAAAATAAATCACCTCCTTCAGCTGCTGGCTCTGCTCCTGCTGACACAGCACACGAGGCAGTTACCTGTGACTGAAGACTGGAATCTTAACATGTAAAAATACAGAAGCCTCACGGTGAGAAAATAGAAAGGAAACACAGCTGGAAGCAAATTTACCCCTGTCTGCTGCATCCTCAGAGATAGAAGGGCTGCCCTGTGGGGGGCTTTCCATCCAGCAATAAAGTGGCTTCCTGCACTGCAGGAAACTCAACATGTTCTCTGATTCCCTGGGAAGTCCCTCTGCAGTTTGTGCTTCTGTCTTACCAAAACTGTTACACTGCAGGTCTCTTCCTCTTCACCTTTCTTCTCCCCTGCTACTTCCTGCTCTGGAAGCCAGCTTTTCCCAGGGCTCAGCTGCTTCCAAGGAAGAAATGATATCTTTTTGGCCGTTCAGCAGCTCAGGTTTCAGAGTCCAGTAGCTCATAGAAGGCAAACTGAGCTCTGTAAATCCCTCAGATATTTAAAAAAAAAAAAAACCAACAACAACAACAAAAAAAACCAACCCAAAAAAAAAACCCCAAACCAAAACCACGGACAGAAGAAATAACACACTAATACTAAGCATTCAAATATTATGCAAACATCACCTGTTTCTTAAGCACTTTAAAGAGCTTTGACTAAGACCGACATCTAAATGCTGACCCAATGATCTCGTTTGTGAGCTGAGGAAGAATGGGCTGCATGAGCAGACTGTTAAAATGAGTTGAGAACTTGCTGAACTGACAGGCTGGAACACTAATTATCAAGTGCTCAACATCCATTTGACAAAAAATAACAGGTGAATATCACAAGGGTCAGTATCAGGGCACAGGCTGCTCAGTATCTTCCTAAGCACTTTGGGCAACAAGGCAAACTGCAAATGTGCTGAAAAAAATTCACTTGAAGGATAATACAGACATCATCTCCCCAGAGAGGCTGTGGAGTTGCACTGAGGTTTTCAAGAGCTGATGAAAAAAAGTCAGAGTTGACCTCAACTAGTGTTGGCAACAGTCCTAAACTTGGAGGTAGAGGCTGGACCAGATGGCCTCTAGAGATCCCTTCCAACCCATGTCTCTGTCATCCTGAGAAGACACAATGCAGGAACTTAATTGCTCAGGACAACAATAGTAATCTGGGGAACAAACACTCCCAGTGAGGAAAAAGCATATCTTAGCCTGACACATAGATGCACCAAATAAAACACTTCCCATTTTACTCAGGGACATGTTACCAATCTCAGACTCAAAAAGTTGAGTGTGTTGGTTTCAGACCTCCTCATTACAGGTTTTTAATTATACGGTACATAAGGAAAAGCAGGGGAATCTGCTACTTGTAGACTCAAAAAACCTGAAGTAGAGGGAGAAGTTAAATTCAAAGTCAAATAATACAATATACTTTGTACTGCCAAGAGCTTAGAGAAGAGTCTCTCTTTTGTCTGACAAATCTCTGTCGACTCCTTGACTGCCACTTAAACATCACTTTAAGCACATTTTAAATACCTCACTACATTTACCCAAACTTTCAATTACAATATAATTCATCACAATGACTTCTGAGCATATAAAGCCATCCTTTACCTAGCTGACCTATAGGATCTTCCACCATTGCCAAGAGAAATAAGATGTATACAGGGTTGAATTGCAGTTTGAGAAAACTGTTTTGCAAATAAAACAGTAACTCTTACAGTGATGAGTTGTCTCTCTACCTAAAAAATTTCTTGTGCCCAGTCTGAGTTGCTTAAACTGCTCCAGAAACACATTTGTTTGAAATCTGGCAAGCAGACTTCCTACTGCTGTTCTTAAAATTACCTGACTGTTCTACTAGCCCAAGAAGATCACAGTGAGCTTCCATATCAGAATTATTTTCCTGAAGGTTGTACACAGACTATGTGCATATGCACATGCAACACAGAAAAACAAACAGCAAAATAAATTCAACTGGTAGGTAGGTTTAATATCTGCTCTTACATATTCAAAATACAGAAAAAAGTAATAATCACACTCAGTTCATGCAAACATATTATGCTAATTTTTTTCTACACACAGCAGAAGCATTTTTTGTTATTACCTTAGAGCAGGAAGTTCATAATTAAATGTTCTGGCTTAGGATTAATTGAAAAGTCCAAGTTGCATAAATGACATGATATCACCAAGATTACTTAAGGTATTAGAGGGACATGAGTCATATCTACCTAAAAAAACCTGTTCTTGGCATCTCTAGTGTTACATTATTCATTTTGGTTGTGTTTATTCCTCTAGAGACTAGGATATTATATTAGGTGCTGAACTAACAAGCGTCACAGTCCTAACTCACTTAAGATAACCAATAACCACATCAATGAGATCAGTCCTCATCGCAAAACTTGAATTTTTTTTTTCCTTATGTTTTATGCATTTAAAACTACTGATGCATTCAAATATTTCAGGAAGCATTCTCTTCAGTCCATTCATTAACTACCTTTTCATATTAGACAGTGACTGTACCCATTAGGCACCAATTAGCTCTGCTAAGTATTTCTCTGCATATCTGGAGGACATTCTACCTCCCCCACAAAGATAAGAATACCAAAGACTTCTCTCCACCCCTTAGCAGTCAAGTGGAGAAGGCACAAGTGATATATTCTTAAATTAGAAGATTCAAAGTTAAAAGTAGAGCTTTTTATCAAGTTATTTTTGCCAAAAACAGGCTCCTTAGCAAGGCTGTGCTATGAAAAGCACAAGTACTCAATCTTCTCATTTAGCTCAAAAACACTGTAAATGTATTTAAATAATTTACTACTACATATTTCAGCTGATCCCATTCATCTAAACCAGGATGAAACTTTATCCATCTTATGCATTACCTTGCTTTCAAATAATCCTATATATTTCAGTAGGGTTTTGCCAAATAAGACAATAAATATGCATAAACATGGATCAGATTTTAATCTTCTTAATGCAACAGTACTTCTCCTCCTTTACCAAAAAGAAAAAAAAATTATGAGGGTCTCAAGCCAGGCTTAAGTGCCTTAAATCACTCCTGGAATACATTTGCTCTGTACAAGTGCCTGACAGGAGGCTGTATTCAGGTGGTCTCTTCTCCCGGGTAAGAAGCAAAAGGATGCATGAAAATGGCCTCAAGTTGCTCCAGAAAAGGTTTGGATTGGATATCAGGAAACATTTCTTCACTGGAAGGGTTGCCAGGCATTGGAACAGGCTGCCTAGGGAATTGGTGGAATCACTCTCTGAAGTGCTCAAAAGGAAGTTGGATGTGGCATTTGGGGACATGGATTAGTGGTGCCCGTGGCAGTGCTGGGTTAATGGTTGGACTCCACAATTCCAGAGATCTTTCCCAACATAAATGACTGTGATTGCATTTATCCCAACAACATCCAGCTACAGTAGGTGGAATTGTAAAGGTGTCCTTGTCAGGAGAGAAAGATAAACCTGTACACAATTTGGGTCCCAAGCCCTGAATAGACCAATAATCATTTGGTTATGTCTCCTCTCCACAGCACGGAGAGCAAAGCTGCTCCATGCCTGAGGATTAGCTGGAATCTCACATTATACTTATGGAGCCCTTGCCAGAACAGGATTTGATTTACAGCAGCCCATGACAACAGCATTATATATGCCATATTTATTAGGATTGAATTCCTTCTCAGTAGATGCTCACCAACATTCAGTTGAGTGACTCAAAGCAATAAATCTATTTTAGGCTTTAAAGAAAACTATGACAAGCAAGACAAAAGAGAAGTTGCCTTTAAAACCAATTTAATCAGTGGGCTGTAAATTACTCTAGGATCCAGCTAAACTGTTCTCCTCCAGTATGCCCCTTCTCTCAGCTTTGTTACTAAATCAGGTGTAATCACCTATTTACACCACTTTACCTGGTAGTGCTGCCGGTATGGTCACAAAGGACAACAGAACCTATTTTACCAGGTTTCCAAGCAAGCACAACATAGAAATTGTTTCAGTCTTACTTCCTACCTATATGTAGGATTCCACAGATGGAATAAATGCATAGAATAAGAAATTACTTCAAAAATGTTGAAGATAAAATGTTAGAAGCTAAGTTCAGGTGCTGAGCCACAATACAATCAGGCAATTAAGATCTAGGTCCACCACAGGAAAAAACACTGCAAAAGAAATCTGATAGTAATAACAATTCCTCTGTAAAACTATTTTGCAGGGCTGAAATGAAACTGAAACACATTTAGGGTGAACACTGTTGTCCTAACTCCACAAAACTAGCAAGGATTAAAAAGTGCATTTTATATTTAATATTCCAGTGGTGGGGTATTTAAAACTACATTCCTTAGCATATATTACCTTTCCCTCTTCCAACAGCAAGTGCTGTGTGGTGCAAGGACGAGTCAGCAGATGGCACCCATGAACCAGAGCACACACACCCTGATGGCCCTTAGCTCCACATATGGACTGGGTTATTCACAAAAACCTGGCATTTCTTTCTGTACCAGCCAGGATTTTCCCTTATACCCTATAAATGGTCTAAGTGTGTATAAATCAAATTCACCTTCACTACCAAGGTGACTTGCTGCATGATATTCAGATGCAAGGAGACATCAGAAAGAAGTGGAATGGTGCTTTTCACTTTCATAATTTTAATCTCAAACACCACAGTACCAGTGTTTTTACCCCAGTTTACATCAGTTTCTGTGCAAGAATGCCAGTTGCAAATACTCCCTTTCACCTTGCCAAACACACACCTAAGATACAACCTCAAAAAATAAAAAAGAAAAAAAATCAACACACAGGTTGATGCAATCGAATTAGGCAACTTAGGTCAAAAGCCAGAAAGCATTAAAAAGAACCTAAAATTCTCTTAAAATCAGTATCATAATACTGACACAACTCATGTTTTTTAGTTCTGGGGTTAACAGTAGGCCTTATGCTACAAGAATGTGGTAAATAAAGGGTAGCTGAAAGTCCTCAATAACAAAATAAGGTAGGGAGGGCATTAACTGCCAATGTGAAGAAAAAGCAAGACAGGTACTAAATATTTCAAGGAGACTGGACTACCCAGAAACTCTATACTGCATATTTGCAGTACATGAACCACATAAAATTCTAAAAATGTCACTGTATTCACATGATTTTCACCTTATGAAGAATTTTCTGAAAATAACAGTGCCTGTTATTGTTCTCCTTCAAACTCCATCACCCCTTCTGCCCTTCAGTTATACCACTAGAAAGTAGTTGGTTTTTACACAAAACTAATTCTCATACCAAATGCAGATCTCTGCAACATTTTTTTTTTCTTCTTCCTCCTGTTAGTTAGAGAAAGAACAGGCTGGAAAAGTACAGGGTTGTGCTGAGAATGGAAGACATGGAAAAATCTCATCTTCACTCAAGCCACTGATAAGGTGTACATCCATCTCTTTCTGTTTCAAGACTGACAAATATCTGATAAGGATTTAATTCTTAGGCCTGAAGTAAACACATGGAATTCAGACACGTAGCTTGGACCAGCTATTTTAAGCAGCTGCTTGTGCTGTCGCCACACGGCATCAATCACATCATACATTTTAGATCAACAGAAAGACTGGGATGCAGCAGGGTTCTGAATAGATAATCAGAACTGTGCTTCAGTACATGACAGCTCCAGCAAAAAAATTCTCAAAATCTAAATACGTGCACAGGACAAACTGCATCTGCTATACATAGGTCAAAAAACAGCAGGGAGTCAGAAAAACTTCCATTCAGAACTGTAAGAGTGATTGATTAAGACAACAAAACAATTTCTTTGGGAAATACTTATTAAACGATATAAGGCTTTTCATTTAAATAATTTGAAATTGGAATATAAAAACAGGAAGACAGATTATATTCCTAAGAAACACTTCTATACCATTTGGCCTGGTGTTTCTTCTACCTCTTAACTGTGAGGGAAACAAGAGCAAATCACAGGAGCAGCTGCATCACAGAGCACACAGCAGGGAGAATGGACACCAGGTAAAGAAATACCTGAAAGGAAGATGTGTAGTTAAAGATGCAAAAGATAAAGGGATTTCCAGAAGGACACAGGAAGGAAGGACAACATAACAGCATTCAGTGATATATTTCCACAGCTCCTGTTGGCAGCAGCAGACTTTAAAGGAATTTGGAAGTGTCTGTGACCAAATCCCTCAAGTCCAACAGTTTGAAGCTATCCTGCATGTTTATTCAGAGGAACAGGATCACCAGTATGTAAGAACTGAATGGGTCCAGAAGTTGCTCATTTAAGCATCTAATATTATAGATCCCAAATTGGGTCTCTGCTTGTTGAGGAAACATTCCTGGGAGAATTCACACAGAAGCTTTGCAAGGACAAAAAAGTGAAAGCAAGCAGTGCCAACTTGTTGACGTACATTAAAAATGTTTGATATCACATAGGAGGCAGCCTCTGGGTTATGTCAGTGCTCTCAGTCTGTACATGGCCCTGTCCCAGGAACTGAAAGAAAACTATTTAAAAATAACTTCAGTCCCCAAACTGGCAGAAGGCTGATTCAGATGGCCCTGTGGCTCAATGCAAAAGAACCTAAGCCATGTGAAATACCCATTCCCTTCTCTTCAAGACTGCTGGTATTTCAGCCTGTATGAACTGACTTTGCTTTCAGTCAGGGATACCACAAAATCCAGCTGTTTAACAAAAAACAAAACAAAACCAAATAAAAAGGAAAAAGAAAAAAAAATCACCAAAAGCTTAGAAGAAGAAATAGAAAAAGCAATCAGCATCCAAGAGTAATGAAGAATAAAAATGAAAGAAACATGGATTTCTTGACTTTATCATGGCTTTTGTAAGTCAGCCCATGGTACATGTCAGCCTGATATGGAGGCCTTAACACAGGGGACACCTCCCCCCCGCCACTGAGTGCTGGTACCTCATTTCCTCAGCATCTTCTGAAGTTTCTAGCTTGTTCTTCCCTTGTAAGGCAGCCACACACTGGAAACACAGGGATGAAACCATCCAATTTCTCTCCAGTGCTGGATCCAGTAAAATGAAAAGGAACATTTCTATATGCTGCATGCTGCAGTCTTACAATGTCTTTACGCTTTTTTAACTCACCACAAGGCCAGGTAAAGCCAACACACACAGATTTGAGTCCACCCTGCTGCAATACAAGAGCTGCTTTCATTACTCTCTTGCCAGAGATATTGTAATTTTTTTTCCCCATTTAACTATAATCTTAACTTCCAGCCCATCAGTCCCTATCACATGGAAGGCTTCTCTTATCCCTCTGAGACAAACACTTTACATCTATCATATCTGCAATGCCTCTGCTTCTGGATTAAGTTTCAAAGCCCACTACAAAAGTTATGTAACTTAAGCAGGGTAGAGCGTCCAGAAAATGCTATCGAATTAGAAGAAAACAACCTAAAAGTAATCACATTAAATTAAGACAATTTTTAAACACACTACACAGGAGACTGAGAATTCGAGCAAAATCCGCACTGGTGGAATGATATCAGCAGATCTTGTTGCCCTGGGATTGGACCTGAGAACAAAATCATGGAAAAATTTTTGCACTACTGCAGCAAATGCTAAAATTTCCATCAGCTGGAAAAGAATCAGGAATTCATCTGGCACAGAAGAAAACATGTTTTCAAATGCACAGAAGTAACTGATAATTTGTATCACCTTGATCAACTATGATCAGATTTGACCTTTGCGCTCAAATCTGCTGCATATTCTTAATTAATGCCACAATCTTAAAGCTGCCATCTCTCCCTTCCCCACCGTGTATTTTCTCACACCACCTCCCCATATCCCTCATTTTCTAAGATAATATTCCTCTCCAAGCAGTATTTTTTATCCACCTCCATTAGCCATTAGTTTATTAATTGCATTTAACTCTTGCACAGTGTTAACACATATTTTGTATTAAATATTTGAGAAATTCCCTTAAATAAGTGGAAATTACAGCTGTAAATTTACTGTTTTGAATGTGATTAAACTATAAGGTTGCTTCTGTAAATGCAATGTCTTTGTGCATTGCTAATGAAGGCTGACCTTCACTCAGCAGCCTTTTCCTTGGGCCAGAAAACTGATATCAGAACTTGTGGTTGGATTAGGACCTCTGATGCTATTAAAATAAAGAACAGCTGTTGCCCTAACCACATTAGAATGGCTTTACTGCACTTTTTGATTACTATCAGCTAGAAAAACAGGATTTTTGTTGACTTCAGAGTGACAGTTTGCTGGAGGGAGAAGGGCAAAACTGTGTTTGATTATTAGCAGATATTTGCTGATAAGAACTACTTAGTGGGACAAACCAAAGACTCTTCTATAAACTACATAAAGGCAGCTTTTCCCTTTGGGAGCTGTAGCTCTTGCTTGTGTCAGCAGATACCAGAAGGGTTGACTTCTTCCTTTAATATGCAATGTGCCAGCATCAGTTTCAATGAGGCCCAAGGAAGTTCCTGCAGAGTTCATGGCTGTGCTTTATTCCAAGTGTGACCTGCTTTCTTATCTTGGCTTTTATTGCTTTATAAAAACATGCCATGACTTAGATTGCCAGACAAGAAAAAAAAAAAGGGGAAAAAAATCCAAACAGGAGTAACACTGCTCAAGAATAACAAGTATCAACAGTTACAATAAATCTTCTCATCCCAGAAAAAATATATCCTGCTATCATCCTGGAGAAGAAAGGTTCAATATTCTGTGCCCATGCAGTCAAACTCCAGTATTTTCAAGAAGGATAATCAGAAGGAAAACACTACCAACACCAAAACTCAGTCAGCAGAAGTTCCTGGCTGAAGCCCCGTTCCAGCTAACCCTGGTGGAGATCAGAGGAAAGCCACATCAGCCTCAGCGTTCCAGGCCAGATCCAACTTCCTCAAAGATCAAAAGGCATTTGAGTCCAGGAATTTAGTTCAACCTATTACAGGAGACAGACAACTGCCAAGTGGAATCTTAACCTAAATTTGTACAGTGTTTAGGAATATCTAAATCAGACCTACCCACAGTTAATCCTACAGTGACCACTGTGCTGGAGAAAGGAGTAATTAAGAGGATGATTTTTTTACTGACTTACACACAAGACTTTGCAATTCCCTGTGGCTCCCAGAGCCTGTTTACTCATGTCATAACTGAAGGCCCTCATAAACCTTGGCAGGGATTTACTAACACCTTTGGTAAAATGTCTAATTATTCAAAAGTCTGTATTTTAGTAGAACTGGTAAGAAAATTATATTCCTGTTAAAAAAAAGGAAATACCCTGAATGGTCCTTTCCCAGGAAAGATTTCCCACCCATCCTGGTTTGAGATAACACATTCCCTCTAGACTGCAGAGTACAACACAGCCACAGAAAGCCAACACTGGAAGAATTTTTCCATAGTTGCTCTTAAGGAAAAAAGTACGTTTCCAAATTTAAAAAGCAGACAGTAACTGCTGTCTTGTGTGTTCTGGAAAGAACATTAATCAGGTTATTTTTGTAATTTACAAACAACTAGTATAGTTAAATGCTTTGAAGCACTACTTCAGATTTCAGCTGCAAGGAATACAGGCCTACCTTTAACCCAGTTGGTTTTTTGCCAGGCACGTTCTCCCATCGAAACAGGGGCATTTGTGCTACCAAGAACACTGTGCATGGATGGGAAAATAACCTCAAGTACTGTAACAATTATTAGACAGCATCCACATGACACACAGTGGCCTTTCTGACCCAGAAATACTTGTTACTAACTTTTTGATTGGTTGAGGAGTTTTTTTTGTTTAAAAAGAAGACAACACAAGCAGCACCACAAAAACACCAAACCACATTTTCAGAGCAGAATATTGATGCAATTGAGGAATATTCAGAGCTGGGTAATTCCTGCTTGCTAACCGCATAATCTCCAGAACAACCCAAGAGAAGATGGAAGGAATGCCTAAACTACACTGACAAGTCCTTACAGCTCCTTTGGAAATTCTGCAGATCACCTCAGAGGAAATTACCATCAGACCCTATATACATACATAAATGCAAGTTGTCTTGTTAAGAGCTACAATAACAGCCTTAAATCATCTCCTTATAAATATGCATTGACATTTTGAATATGCAAAACACATCAATCAAAATTAACTCATTTTCTGCCTCTGAACCACAATGAATACTCAACAGATCCCAAATGTCAGTGAAGGTGAACTTCCCTACTTCCCCTTCTCCAGTAAAACCTCAGCTCCTTATGGTTATGGACCTAAGGAGTTCCAGACACTGAGATGCTTTGTGGATCCTACTGCCAGTCATGTTTAGAGAGTTCACATGCTACAGTACATCCAACTTCATGAAGTTACGGCTTTTCTTGTTGGAGCTCCTCAACAGAACTCACACCTGACCTGTGAGCAAAGCACAGGAACAACAGCTACAGGGAGGAGCTGTGACACCACATCCCATTCCATGTGCCAACACAGAGCTGGATAACAAGGTCCAGCAGCTACACCATGGGGTGAAAGGGAGGTTTATGAATGACAAATGCAGAATCAGAATAGTTTGAGTTGGAAGGGATCTAAAAAGATGATCTAGTTCCAGTCCCTGCCATGGTGTCCCATGGGCAGGGACACCTTCCACTAGACAAGGCTGCTCCAAACTCCAACCAAGTTGGCCTTGAACACTTCTAGGGGTGGGGCATTCACATCTCTTGGAAACCTGTGCCAGGGCCTCATCACTCTCACAGTAAAGAATTTCTTCTTAATATCTAATGTCAACCCACTCTCCCTTTGGTTTAAGGCCATTTGAAGGCTAAATATCAACAGCTTCTTGAGAGAGAATGTGCATAATGAGGCTGAAAAAATCGGGCTTACCACTCCAGCAGTCAGATGGCATATCAGATGCAGAGCACGGAAGACCACAGGTGTTTTCAGACAAAACACTGTATTGCTCAGAGATGGTTCATAGGAAAAGTATTTTAAATTAGTTACAGAAAAAAAGTGCAATAGAAAGTGAACTCCAGAGTGCACATGTCTTAATGCAAGAACAGCCCCCTAAAGCTTTATTTTAGTGCTTCCAAAAGTGCATACAAAAAAAGCAGTGCTTGGCTGTCTGCAAACAAGCACCCAGGGAAAAGTGCAAAATAGGATTCCCAGGGGGCAGCTGTGATTCATGAAGGACACTGCTCCTGCAGCCACTCTTTGCAAGCTCTCTGTATTTTCATTTTATTAGATGCACAGACAGAGCATAGCAAAGAAACACTTCCATTTTCACAGAATGACAGGGAATAACACTCATCCCATTTAAAAAGCAAGACAAAGAAAAGTAGGTAGACTCCACAGCATGAGGCACAGTCTGTTTCAAGCAGCAGCTTCTGATAATGTTATCATATCAACCACCACCAACCTTAAAAGGTAGAAAAACTGAAAGTAAAACAAAGCAACAGCAAGTGTACCAGGAAGGCAAAGTGAAGCCTGCATTCCTTTCCAGCCTTGGAGCCTGACTTCATCTTTGCTAGGGTGACCTTCCACTGCATCCAGGCTTGAATACTAATATTAGACTAAAAAGAAGTGTGCCACCCTCTAAATATAATGATGACTCAACACCTAGAGGCTTCAGTGACGTAATATGAACAAAGAGATTCTGACTTCACAATCTAGATGCTTAAAACTCAAGTCAAAAGGAACAGATTTTCCTTCCCCTGCAGACACACATCCTGCCTAGAGCCTCCCAGAGCATCATCTTGAATCAGCCTGTATGAAAAGGGAACTGAAGAAACATTTCACACATGGCAGCAGACACACTGACTCCACTTTGTTTAAAAGGAGCACTGAACAGACACATTTCAATTACCTGCTTCAGTCAAAGCAGAAAGTTTCAGTTCCAGAATTAACATATAAAAGTTAAAGACAACACAGCACACCAGCGAGCAGTCCAGTATCTTTCACTGAACCTTAAAAATAAAAATAGCAGCACAAAAATGGACTTGGTTGAGAAATCTGAATGCAAGTACAAAGGGAAAAAAGCCTTTACAAGTAAGGCTACAATGAGCTCTTAAAGCATCACTCTTGGACAAATATTTCAGCACCCACCTGAGGGAGCCTGAAATATTTTTCAGGATCCAAGTTCAATAATACATATTAAAAAATAAAGTCAGAGGAAGTTTAACAGAGGCTTCTCCAGTAAGAGCAAGCAATCATCCAATATATGTAAATAAAGTTGTAATGTGAAAGAATCCCTCATGAAAATAGTAATTGTTTTCATAGTAAAGTCCTTCTATTAAAATAGGATTATCTTTTCCATTGGCTTGTTAGTTTGACTTTTCTCCTTCCTACTCCACCCCACCTCCATTAAGCTCACGATTCAGCAAATGCATTTTTAATCACCTTCACTCCCCAGTCTTGCATTCCCACCCTGGCCCTCTGCATCAGAAGAATTAGTATACACTTCAAGAAGTGTTCACAGAATCACAGATTGGAGGAGGTTGGAAAGGACCTCTGAGGGTCAACCTTTCCAACACACCCCAGGCTCAAGCAGGGTCAGCTTGAGCTCAGTTACCCAGGACCATGTCCAGACAGCACAGAGTATCTCCATGGGGAGAGAGAGACTGCACCACCTCCCTGGGCACCCTGTGGTAGCACTGCCACAGTAAAAAATGTTTCCTGATGTTGAGGGAATCTCCTGGGTTTCAGTTGATGCCTGTGGCCTCTGCTGCTGGCACCACTGAAGAGAGTCTGGATGAGCCCTGTTTGCACCCTGCCTTCAGGGGTTCACACACACTGCTCAGATCCACCTGAGCCTGCTCCAGCTCAACAGGCACAGCTCCCTTGGCCTTTCTTCAGAGCAGACAGGCTCCCATCCCTTCATCCCTGTGACCTCCCTCCAGTATGTCTACGTCTTCCTCATGCTGGAAACATTTGATCAGTATTTTCTCATGCAGAAATAACAATATATCTCCTATTGGCTTAGATTACATTGGCAAGAAAAAGCACTTGGTGGACTTTGGCTATCACTGCCTAGGCAGCTTCACCATAACTAAAATGCTCAGAAACTGATGAATCATTCTTTATCTGAAATAAAACCATCAAGTTTAACTGGTGCGCCTTCCAATTTGAGCCAAAAGAATGGTAAAAAAAGGAGCATGCAGCTTCTAAAATGCTTGAGGAAACACATCCTTCCCTCATGAAAACATATTCTAATAATGAATATTATTAGCTTCGTGTAAGTGTCTCCTGAGGCACTACAGCATCTGAAGAAACCATCCTAAGAGACAAAGATGCTTCACTTTGACAGTGTGTTTACCAGCCCCAGCCTGAAGGAAGTTGGAGTCACAGAACAGAAAGGTTGGTTTTACAAACGGTGATACATGCATAACAAAAGCACAACAAAAGAGTTACCAGCAGAGTTTAAGGGCTATGGGTAGCAATTAATTGCTGAAACACTCAAATGCTCACCCTCAGAAGTTATCAGAGTCATGGCCTTTGGCTCACCAACACACTTGCTTTATCAGGAAAGCTAAAAGGAGCAGCACCTCCCATTCAGTCACACTACCAGCCAAAAATAAGTCTCAATTTTGCCATATCGTGCTCACACATAAATAGTCCCATCAATGTGACAAAACCCAGGGTTAAAGGTGTAATTTTATTTTTTGCTTCTTTACAGTAAGATTTCCATGACCCAACCAAGTCAGTGCTGTACACTCCAAAACACCAAATTAATCTGCCCCTATCATTAACAGCTTTATGCCAAAACAAGTGATCAGAACACAGGACAGTGACAGGGGCACAACCAAATGTGATCTCAGCTTAGCAACGGATTATCCTGTCGGATAATCTTCTCCACACCTTTGTTGGATTTTAGGAACTAAAAAGCTCTGTATTTCGAGCACACTGTAAAGAAGGCACAATTTCATTTTCCATAGGAGAAAGGCTGTCCATGATGGGAGTGGAGATAAGCAAAGCCACCTCCCCTCAGCTGTAGCAAGCTGCCATCCTTCTGAAGCTGCTAAAACATCCTGCACAAATCCTTAAATGCCCATAGTATGGACCCAGTTATCTGGGGCATTCTCCTGATCCAAGCACACATTTCTTTCCAGGAACACAGCCTGGAAGGTAGGAAATATTTTTTGACCAGATGCTCTGTTACTGAAGCAAGGTCAGTTGTAGGTAGCATTAATCTATATTCCCCTTTTCTTCAGTGTTTCAGGGCAGTCAGTTCCAAGCAGCTTCCTTGAAGCCGAATGGTAAACTCATCTTCAGATCCCAGAGTCCACAACTCTTCAGGCTCAGCATAGTGAGACCTCAGGGTGCCAGCCAAGAGAAAACCCAAGCCTGTGTCTTTCCCTGCAAAGGACACGGCCTTCAGCTGCCAGAATTCCTCACCTTGAGAGAATGAACATCCAAACTCAGGCTCCCTGCAGGTGCCATCATTGCTTTTGACAAGAGACTGAATCCTTTCTAAGATGGATTGTAGATGCACAGCACTGGTGAAAGGGTATTTCTGACACAGGACTCAGAACAAACTAAATCAGCTTATCCCCAGCACAGGTGTACGTGCTGCCAGGAGCTGCTGCAAGTCCACATTCCAGCACAATCTGGAATTTACCCTGTATCTGATACAAAGGAGTTAAATGCCTTCCAATTAAAACCTGTCTTTAGCGAGTGCATTGCTTAGATATTAGTGTGCTAGAAGTTTGATCTTGACATTTCAGCCCCTTGGACACCTCAGATAATGCAACTTTAGAACTGACAGGGTAACTTCTTTACTTTAATATTGTTCCATGCTAAAGCCACTGAGAACTTTCCACACCAAATCAAACCAGCCATTTACAATGAGGGGCTTCTCTGGCTTTCTTTACTAGCTCACTTGTAACTTCCAATCATACATTCACTTTACTCCTAAAAGTGCAGGTCAAGAGTAAAAGTCAAAATTACATTACAAAAAGCTTTACTTTTTGCAGAATGAACACCACAACTAAACAATTTTAGATATAACCAGTACTATAGTACATACTTTTTAGAAGCTTAGTGTACCACTACATATCCTTTGGGTCAATATATAATTGAAGATATGGCTGTTAGCACCATTTATGAATAGTGATCATGTGAGATTTTAAAATTTAGCTTAGCAACTTCACAATATTTTTATTTTGAATTCATGTGTGCTCTTATCTTGCAGCAACAGTTATTAATAGAAAGGATTATGGATATTAATCTACTGGAAACACAAGAACATGTTCTACAGGAATAATAAAAACCATCATCAACTCCCCAGGTTCTTGGATTTAATGAGAAATATGAAGGTAATCCCATCTTGTTAAATAGAGACTTAGAGAAGTAAGCACTTACCTGCAAACCAAGCTTCAACCCTCAGCAGGCACAGGGCGTTCACAGACCCACGTGGCACAGAACATCCACCTCCACAACCCAGCTGCTATTCTTAAGACACATCCTTAAGTCCTGCAAGTCTTTGGGGATTGCTATCCCACATACTTACATAATCACCCATTCCATTTTCTAACTAAGCCATCAGCTAAATACCAGAATGCAGCTCTCAAAAGGGAAAGCTCAGGAGCAAGTGGGGATAGAATCTCTGCAGAGTAAACAGAGAGATTCTCTACTTCCAGGTGGGCTTCTGTTTTCTCCCTTTAAAACTGGACTTTCAGACCCCTTCAACTTTAGTCAAGCTCATTACCAGATGGTGAGAAAATTCTGGAAAATGGCAGAATGTAATTGCAAGATGCTTATTAGCAAAAGGCCTGTTCAATAAAATAGGGAACTGGTTTTCAAAATTTCAATTTAGAGCGTAGAATTTGTAATATCTAACTGCCCATTTTAAAGCTCATATTGCAGCACTAATCTATATTACTCAAACACACACAAGACATTATTACAGAAGACAAAAATGCCTAAAAAACTAAACCCAAATAATTCCACTTTTACAGCCTCACCAGACATCACTTTCAGTACCTTTAACATGGAGCCTGAATCCTTAGAAATCTTATTTTATTCCTCTTTTATCTGGAAATCCCCCCACTAAAAAGTCTTTGTCCATTCTGGCCAGGTCTGGTCTCAATGATTTTGTAGTTTTATGTGGGTACCTCAGACAGTTTCAGGCAAAACCCACTGTACCACTGCCAGCTTGTTTCTGATTTGAAAATTCTGAACAGGACACACAAGTAGCTAGAGATGTGCCTATAACAATTAGCTCAGACTCATTCCATCAGACAACAAAGCCCCAAGCTATCAGTTTTATATTCCTGAAGTCTCAGTCAGAAATAGTACTAGACTAAGAAACAGGAACTGAATGCTTCCTACAAGAGTTGGTTTTTTGTTATTATTATTATCTTAAGACCATGTTGTTCTCAATATTGTTTTAGATTAACTGCAGAGTTCAAAATATTTTCATGAAGTTTCTCATGTGTTTTTATCTAGAAAATCTGAAGTGAATGACAGTGAGAACACAGTATTACAGATAACTTAAAACACACCAGACCTTATCTCTCTTCTCTACAAGTACATGAAAGGAAGTTGGAGTGAGGCAGGTGGTGGTCTCTTATCCAAATTAGCAATCAGTAAGACATAAGGAAAAGGTCTCAAGGCATGCCAGGGGAGGTTTAGCTTGGATATTAGGAAAAAATCATCCACCGAAAGGGTTGTCAAGCATTGGAACAGGCTGCCCAGAGAAGGGGTTGAGTCACCAGCCCTGGAGGAGTTTAAAAGATGTGTACATGTGGCACTTGGGGACACAGTTTAGTGGTGGGTGTGGCAGTGCAGGGCTAATGGTTGGACTCAATCTTAAAGGTCTTTGCCAACCTAAGGACTCTCTAATTCTGTGAGAAAATACAGAAAGGCAGCCTCCCATCTCAGTGATCTGTGATCAGCAAGCAGGAGCAGCAATCACATGTTTGACTTTGCTACTCCCACCATCCCTGCAGCCAAGGTTGCCATGAAGACACAAACCTCCATTTCAGTATTCTGCAAATCTCAACAAAAGAAAAACATTTTTGTTGACCTCAGCTGACAAAAAGGCTTTTAAGCTCTTGAAATAAACGTCAAAGCAGAATGCTGCTGTCACCTTAGAAAGAAGTCATATTTGTGATCAAGTTTCTTTACATGAAACTGATGAAACTGTTTCACTGACAGCAATAAACAGATATAAAGCATAGGTTTCTCCTGCAGGGAAAAGCTGGAAACAGACACTGTACCTTACTGTCCTCATCCTCAAACACGGACTGGTGAACATTACAGGCGAAGAGAGAATTTGGGAGATCATTGAAATCGATTATTTCATGAAAATCTTCCTCTGCAAAACATCTCTTCAGGCCGTTGTCTCCATTGATAGAGTAGAGTAGGAACCGTCCTCCATCCTCTGGGATGCAGCCATACTGGCCAAGGCCCCGCATTCCAAAGAAGTAAGACTCTCCCCTCATCCCTGGCAGCACAGAGAAGATAAGACCACACAGTTACACAACGTATTTAAATGTTCCACATCCACAAGGTAACCCAGGGATTCTTAAGACTGGGGGCTCTGTTTGTACAAAGTAAATTTCACAGTATTTCAAAGCAACAATTGGCCTCTGACACAGGGCACTGAGACCAGTCTCACCAAGGTTCAAACAGGGGCTTTAACTTCATTTATTAGCACAGAAAAGGCCTAAACATACCAGTACAAGCTTCTGAACACAAGCAGAAGAGACATTACTTAAGGGCCCCTTGCCCTATGAGAAAACACTATGCTGTATTTGGGTTTAAAAGAACCATGTTTGTTACTGGGAAGGCTGCTGGTGCTTCTGAGTCTGCAGCCAACTCAGGAAGCGTAATGCTCACGGTAAGAAGAACTTAGAAAATAACTTTGAAATTTAAACCAGGCTTCAAGAAAAAAAAAAAAAAAAAAAAAAAGACCCTTATGGAAAGGAGCATGAACACAGCATCATCAAAAACCAGTACAACCAAGACACATCTCTGCTACACAGAACACAGCCAATTTTTTCTACAGTTTAAGTACAGAACTTAGGCTGGTTTTCAAAGCCCATTAGCAATTTCTTTGCATCTGAATCACACCAGGCAGCAAATAAAGTTAAGGGAAGAGTGGACTTAGGATGACTTTCAGGAATGTCCTGCTGATTTTGGAGCCTTTATCCCAAATGCATCAGTAGAGAAGGGTAATTTTAAGGCACACAAAATGATGGGCACACATAAAGAGCCCATACATTAAATGGTATCACTACTGCTGTTATGAGAGAAAGCTTCATGCCAGCCAAGGGGAGTAAGTCAAGGTCCAATTAATGATCAGTGTGTTAATTAGTATTTAATCAGGTATTTAGCAGTCCTTAGTAGACATCAACTTACTGCATCTAGAGAGCCCCAGAGAATTAACTAGAAATTCACTGGATAATAATCTATTCCCTTTTATTTGTTTCTTTCAATAACAATATGCAATCATTAGCTGCTTTTCCTCCTAGCACAAGCATTTAGAGTTACATAAATTCAGTGTGCTCATCTGTTCTGCTCTGCCCTTGCTCTCTTGCATACTTGCTATTCTCTATAAATAGCTGTAAATATTAGCTCAAACACACTATATAGAACTGCTGTCCAAAATTAAACCATATGGGTTTATTACACTTAATCTCAGTAAAGCTAAATTATGAAGCTAATTTGCCATGGCTGTGCCTTTCATATAACCTCTGCTCTGAAATGAGATTTGGATGATGACAGAGCACATCATTCCATAACATAAGGTTATGGAAATATCAGTAATTGTTATTGCTGGAGTCTCAGGGCTAATGACAGAAGTTCTCAAGTACACAAGCTGAAGCCATGCTCAAAAGTACTGTGTTAACCTGAGGATGGGTTTTCAGGCTAGCAAATACACACTCTGCTTTCAGCAGCTCAGCCCAATACTAGCACAACTACCTCCAACTCATTTCAGTTTAGAAATTAAATTCTAAATTCTGATTGGAAAGAGGAAGCCTGAACAAATGGCAGAAGAGATGGCTACAAGTCCAGCAGTACATGTTAGTGTAGGACAGCTCACCCTCACAGCAACATTGCCTCTGGTATTTGAACCAACTCACTTAAGCTTTGTGTTACTGCACATTTCATGGTAAACACGTCCAGGGAAATTCCTCAAATTCCTCATAGCAGCCAGAAACTCCACATCAAAATGCAGTATTTTCTCTAGCAAAAAGCTTTAATAAATCATCTTCTCCAAAAACAATCATCTCTAAGCATGTCTGTCATCATGTCTAGCTTGTGTCATTAGGTTTATGGAAATGAACCTCAAGCCCAGTGTTACAAAACACAATTTACATGGCAGAGCAGACTTGTGCCAGGCTGTGGGAAGAATTTCATTTCATTTCAACAGGCAAACAATGTGCAGCCAGGGAAGACAGTGACCATCTGAGAGTTACACTGGACATGCTAAAGTTGTAGAAATCTGGATTATAATGTTAAAGCTAACAAGTTTCATACCTCTTTCCCCAAGGCATAACAAGGCTAATTGTGCAGAGAAGCAAAGAATCTCAATTAAGAAAGAAGTCAGAAGTCTACAGGCTTCCTCACTAAACAGTTGTTTATTTTTCTCTCCTGGGAGAGCCATATTATAAGTACTACATAGGAAAGCTTTTAAGTTAGGAATTCAGCAAAACCACTATGACAAACAGCAAAACAGAACAGGATTTTAAATTACAACCATGAAGCTCAGGTTTTTAACCAATAACAAAATGAACATATGCTGCAGCAGCCAGGATGAGAAATTAATAAATATTTACATCATGTGGCAGTAGTCTTGCTCTGCTAGAGCTCTTGGATAGGAAAAACTTGATTCTTTTTTTTCCAGCCAATTATTGAGACATTTTTGCCCAGTGGGACTTGGGTATTGACCAAGTCTTTTGAAGAAAGTCACTGTCTCACAGGCTTGTGGCCAGCTCTTATCCCAGACTTGTAGGTGTCTGTGCCTGCACAGGCATCTTCTACTCTTAAGATACACCCAGAGTCCTGATTAGTGTTCCCTCCAATAGTAAGTTAACTTACACCTGATTCTTAAATCCTCTGCCCAATTTATGATGGCATGGTTAAGAACACCTGTATGGGGTAACTGTTGTTTCACAGGTTCTCCTTTGCCATGCACTGCACCACAGAAAGCACCACAGTTAAAACAGAAACCTCACTAGGAAAATACATACATGTTCCCCAAGAGAAATAAACTGTCTATGAGCCTGAGCTGAATGATAATCAGAAGGGACAAACATACCTGAATCAACATTTGTTAGCAGACTTCAATCAGAAGTTATCCCTAGGCGTAAGCTGGAAATCTTACGTTTTTCCAATCTTACATTTTATTATGAATAATGTTACACATACAAACATTTACATATATATATATATGTAAAAAATCATAACTACATATCCTTTATTATGTCTGTCAAACCTGAAGGCTCAGCTATCATGTTGTTGGTAGTGTTTTGGGGCTTCTTTGAAATTATTTAGCCACTTGAGGCAGTCCTCTGACAAAAAAAAAAATCTCTTTCCAATTATTCAACTAATTTAGAATAAAAGAATTTACATTTCAAATCCCTTAAAACAATTAACTCTAAGTCATGCATCATATTTCCATATAAAATAAGCCAAATTAAAAATAATCTATTATGCTACAATAATACAATCACTGGATCACATTCCCATATATGTTAAAGCTCCTTTCACAACTTCTGAGAAAATTAGTTAATGTCATCCCCTTAGGATCCTTTTTATATTAAAAAAAACCAACCAAAAAAACCCTCACATAACAGTCACTTACCTTCTTTTAAATGCAATGAATTCAAATCAAGTTATGCATTTGCTTCTCCCCTCCCAAGTCAGATTTTACAAATACTTAAGATACCAGAAGTTGCCATACAAAATTTTAAAAAAGGGGGCAATGTCATTAAAAAAATCATACACTAATATAGGCACTATCCAGAACCAGTATTTATGCTAAATTATCCAAAATCTTACCTGGGATCACGACAGCTAACTCTGTCAGGATTGTTCCCCTGAAAAGTCTGAGACACTGAGGCAGATTCAAACCTGAGCCAAACAACTTCAAGGAACCTCCAGCTAAAGCTGAGCACTTGTCACATCCATTTATTCCCTTTATTTAAAGCCCGTCTGAATGTTATCTGTGTTATTTCTGAATTTCATGTAAGGTTTGGACCCTTAACTTTAATACATCCTGTGGAACGAGAACCTCAAGAGTGCTGCACTTTTAACCCTTGGAGAACCACAGCAGCCACTTCCCTCCCAGACCCAACACATCACTTCACTCTGACGTGGGTTACTTTAAATTTCTCCTCCTGACGTCCAGGTGTGCAAAGGTTTCTAATTTGGGATGGCTCCAAACACAAGGCAAACACCTTCCCACTGGCACAGGTCATGTCAGTGTTCAGCACTGGAGACACTGTGACCAAAATCTCTGTAGAGATTCCAAGTGGGAGCTCAGTGTTCATTCTGTTACCTCACTATTTTTAGACACAGTACACCTCTAATTAAAATTAACAGAGGCCAGCAGAAAATTATATTCACTGGAAAACAGCAGCAGCTCACTGAAGTTTCTCTTTGAAAAATTACACTTATTTAGTATAAAACTGAAAGGGTAAAGATGTACATCTTCTCATGAAGTCAGATCCCTGCAATGCCAAAACCTTCAGCTGAAATTGTATTGAATGAAGACAATTTGAGGACATGAAGTGTCTGAATGGACCAATGCCTTCTATATCACTGAGCATTTATAGATGTATCCACTGTTTTTATGGAAACTAATAAGGCATTTCTTTGGTGAACATTTCCCTGTCTCCAGAGTTTTTAAAAAGAATCCCTGAGGGACATCAAGAAACAGGCACATATCTCTTGAAATCACTAGGAAACTTAACTTTTTTTATTAAACACTGCTTGCCATGACAAACAACATGACTAAAAATAGAATAAAGCAAACAAAATGTTACAAATAGAAGCTTTAAATATAATCACTATAAACTACAAGTATTATTGAGTCCTGAGTGCAAACCCGGAAGCCGTAATCTGCAGGAATTTAAGAAAATTTGGAGGAAAAAAACAAAAAAAGAAAAGTTGCAGTTGCTTTTGTAGAAGGGGTCCAGGAAAAGTGTAGGGATTCCATCTTGGCTCCTACTGAAAAAAAAAAAGCCCCAAAAAAGCATTTTTTACCGTAATTCAAAGGCAGGGGAGAGACAGGAGGGGGGAAATCAAACCCAGTGAATAAGATCTTACTGCAAGAATAATTTTTTTACTTAAAATATTCACTGACTTTACAGTAGCAGAGCCACCAATTTCAGTGGTGTCAGCCTAGGGCTGCATCTCCTGCTGAATCCAACTGGCCCCACACAGAAGGCTCTGTCAGAAAGCACAAATGTATCAGGGAAGGTCACAGAGTAACTTACTGGAATTTCATTCCACTCTGCACAATGAACACTAGAGATGAGCATTACTTTTAATGGTGCTAATTCTTCACTGTGGAAAGCTCCTATGGACTTAAATAGAGGCTTTTTACTTAATTAGAAAGAGCAGAACTGGACCTCACATGACAGGATTAATGAACCTTTGCAGCCTCAAAAGCAACAAGGACTACAGTGACCCCCTCCCACAGCCTTCACCCTGATCTCCCACCTGGGCAAATTCCCTTACAGGAATCAAAATTATCAGTACAGGGAAGTCCACTCACATTTGAGCCCCAGTTTGGTTAGCACCACACAAAAATAGTGCCAATCTCCACTTTTCCTCTTACAAAAGTGCCAGATAGGAGGAAGAGGATTTTAATTTTTTTTTTTCTAAATGCTAACTGGTGCAAATCCCAAATGTTCTAATCCTTTCCATTGACATTCTAGCCGCATTAAATTTAGCTGAGACTTGGGAACTATTTTTGGAAGCTTTTAACATCCAAAGGGACTATTCAGTTTTATTCCTCTAAAGCAGGACTGGTCAGCTCAAGCAGTCCAAGACATGCACATCACACTGAAGGTTCAGCTGTGCCTCCCATGCCAGGGATGTATCCTGAGACCACAAAGGGACTCTGGCATTGCCTTGCTAAGCACCTGCATCTCCAGCACTGGATAAAACAATCCAGGAGGCACTGGTGAACTCAAACAAGCCAAAATTCCAGTGCCACTGCACAAAAGGAAGGAGATACCTTGGAGCAGCCAGTGCCAGGTGTGAAGATTCCCTGTGCTGTTCTTAAAGTCAAGAAGCTGAGCTTCAATCGGTTGGGCACTACAGTAACCATGGCAACATTAAGGTATTCAAAGAACCAAGAAAAAAAAAAACAGAAAAACCCTCCCCAAACACAAAGAAACCAGAACAAGCCTCCTGATCACCTTCACTTGGCCTCTATGCTAATCTATTTAAAGCAAGCCCGTTTCATAAGGGGCACACAGCATTAGAGCGTCACCGGCCTTCAGCCAGAGCTGTCACCTCACACAGGGGTCACTGGAACACTCGTTCAGCAGCCCTCCAGCCTGGAACCTGAAATTCAGAACTGTGCCCCAAATCTCACCCAGAGCTACCTGCAGCAGGAGCCATTCACAGGGCTTAACTCCTAGAAAACAATGATGACTTGGAACAACATTTCAAAGTTTCCTCCTCTAAAAGGATTTCCTGCTAGTACAATCAAGTAATTTATAAATTATTTAATTAATTACTCCAATGCAATGACAAACATTTTCAACACAATCAATGACAAACCAAGCTACTGAATCTGAACACAAACTACAATACTTGGAAGGGGACAGACAAACTGAATCACACACCTGACAACTTCTTGGAAGTTTAAGGAGGACAGGACAGATAGGTAGCAAAGACAGTTAACAGAGATGATCATCTACAGAAAATCTTCTTCTGTCCTTGTTTACTGAGATGTCTTGGCAGTTTTCTGTAATGTTTGACATTCTCACAGTATTCAGACTTCCATCTGTACAAGCATGATGGGCAACCATATAATTTAGCTTCACTGCAAGATAAATGCAGCAGTTTCTCAACACCAATCATATATTTTCATAGAACAGCAGTTTTCCTTTTCATCAGGGACGGGTCTTTTAGCTAGTTAGACATACTCTAACTTGCTAAAAGACTAAACCATTTCCAAGGGCAAAACTTGAAAGACAAAGACAGAAGCTGGTGTAAAGTATAACCCCTGATTAAACTACAATTCTCATTTATATGATTTCTTTCAGCTGTATAAACTTATCATACATTTGTTTTTAGGAACATTCATTAAACACCAAACTCAAGAAATAAAGGAACAGAATATTTTAAACAGGTACAAAAGAATATAGGAGAGGTGAGGGGGAAAAAAAAACCAAACTAGCAAGTTTGGAGAGCTATCTATTACATAAATGATACTGGCTTGGGATCACGGCATCAAAGAATGGTTTGGGTTGGAAGGGATATTAAAAACCATTCTCGTTCCAACCCCCTGCCATGCGCAGGAACACCTTCCACTATGCCAGGCTGCTCCAAGCTCCACGCAAGCTGGCCTTGGACACTTCCAGGGATGGGGTACTCACATTTTTTCCGGGCAACCTCTGCCAGTGCCTCACTAACCTCACAGTAAAGAACTTATTCCTAATATCTAATCTAAACCAACCTTCCTTCACTTCAAAGCCCCTTCATTCCCCCTCGGCTACAGCGGCCAAGTTTAAAGCATCCCAAGAAAAGCCTCTCTCTCTCTGAGGGCTCCCGGCGCAGCCCTGCCCGGAGCAGCCCGAGCGCCCGGTCCGGGTCTGCATCGACCCCGACCAGCTCCCAGCACGGCCGCAAACCCCCTTCCCACTTCCCCATCCCTCCTCACAATCTCCTCCGCATCCCACCGGGGGAGACACCGGCCCCGGCCCCAATCCCTCCCGAGGGGCGGCCGCGGGCTCGCCGCGCATCCCCCGAGAGCCGCCGGGGGAAGGAGCCCCGAGGGCAGCGCGGCGCCGGGGCAGGACCGCGGGGCGGTTGCATAACCCAGGTCTGCCGGACAGCGCTGCGGCCACGCAGGGAAGGAGCCCCTGGGGAGGTGGCCGTGCCCTTACCTGCGGCTGGCTCGCTCGCTCGCTCGCCCTTCCTTTCCCTGCCCGCCCGGAGTCCGCCTCACACCGCGCCCAACTCTCCCTCAGAGCACCCCGCGCCCGCCCGCGCCGCGCCCGCCAAGGTGGAGGACGGGGCGGCCCAATCAGCAACGCCCCCGCCTAAACAGGCAGGAGGCGCTACCAATGAGAACGGGAGGAGCGTTCTGGTCCCGCCTCCCACACTCCCGGCCGCGCCCCCAGCTCCCACGGCGACCCTCCGGGAATCGGTGACCGGCGGGGCCCGTGAGGGGACCGAGGACAGAGGAGAGGGCACGGGGCATGTACGGGGACAGATGAGTGGGGCCAGGCGAGCCGGGCAGGGATGTGTGGGGACAAGGGATGACCGAGGACCAGTGGCAGGTGTGTGGGGACAGGTGAGAGGGACACAGGGCAGTGAGGGGACCCAGGTGAGCCAGGGCGGGAGCTCCTGACACCCGAGCACACAGGGAGCGTTAGGAACCAGGCCGTGTTTGTGTTCTCGTGGCAAAGCTGCTCTCCCTCAAGGTGTCCGTGCCCCCACCCTGAGGGTGAGGTGGGATTGGGTGAAGTCAGGTGGGGTGGCTGGGCATGGCTTGGCTTAGGGTAGGGGAGAGGTGGGGTAAGATGGAATGGGGTGGGGACATACAGGATGGATTGGAATGGGAGTGATGAGGGGTGGGATGGGTGAAATAAGGTAGGTTAGGGAAGAGGTGGTGTGGGATGGAATGGGAAGGAGTGGAAAGGAATGAAATGGTGTGGAAGTGAGGAGAAATGGGGTAGGAGAGAAGCGGGACGGGATAGAACAGGAGTGAGAAAAGGGTGATGGGATAAGGCAGGGGTGAGGTGGGGTGGGATGGCCATCCTCACAGTGCCAGGGCACCTCACCATAGTTTTAATGACAGCTCCTCAGGCCCTCCTGTGGTGATGTTGCAGGGGTCTTAATTACCCTGGAGGATGCAATTCCCAAGACCATTTCCCTCTCTGACGAGCAACACCCAAACTGTCCTTTGGAGAGCGCTCCATCTGGGACAGAGCCAGATCTTCAGGCTAACAGGTGAATCAGGGGTATCTCCCCACTACAGATGATACCAGACCAGAAGAAGCATTTGTAGGGCTCTAAAGGAAAGTCACGTTTACAATAAAAAAAAGGCTGATGCTGGTCATGATTTTAAAAAGAAGAGAAAGCCCTCAGATGCCCCCAAGGCATGTTTTATTAAAAGAAGGGCTATTTTCTCTCTTCCAGCTGCACATCTGAGCCTAACACTGATTTTCTGTGGTCTCTTCTCTTTGGAATGTAATATAAAGGGATTTAATCAATAGGGTGCTACAGAAACGTAAATAGGTTTTTGTAAAGATGGCTTTGAAAATCTATAGAATTTAATGAAGAACTAGAAGACTCCCATATAATTATTAAATACCCTATAAAAATCTATGTAAGGAATAATTCTCCATTAGTTAAAAGATATATAAAAAGATGTGTGCCATTTATAGCAGCACTTTCCAATAATAGCAGAAAATAAAGAGTGTGAAGAATGAAATCAATAGTGTATCCCACCTCATCTCTGCAGACAGCAAAGAGCAATGCACTGGAGATTGCTGTACTTTCAACAGAGGATTTTCTTCCTGGTCCCTTAACTAAGGCTTGACTTATGCCTTGATACCTTTCAGGGTTTCTGCTTCAGTTCTACTTTTATTTTTAAATGTATAATAGGTAACTTATAATAGTAATTATTCTTTTCGTTGATTTGTCCTTGTGTCTAAAATATCGATCCCTGACCATGATCTTACTGCTTGAGGCATTATGCAGAACAGTAAGCAAGCTATGGAACCACAGATGTCACTATATAAACTAATCAGATTTTAAATCAAATTATCTGCTTGTTGGTTGTTGTTTTGGGAATTAAACCTGGTAGGATATTTTCCTTTGTCTCCATTTATGTGTGTTCTCTTTGCATGATGTGTTATTTTAATATTCTGAGTAGGAAGAGCATCCACTGGGCTTTTTCTGTCCTGCGTTTTATGTTATACAATTTCCTTGTGTCTTCTTATCTCCATCCTCTTAACTGTATCTTGTGTCTCAATTTTTATTAATTTTCATATTGGGAAGAATGTTTCCATTGTGATGAAGCTTCCCTAGCATATGTTTTCCTTGTGGTAAAATAGGAATCTCTGCAGTTTTGAAAGCAAGTTAACCAACTCATGCTCAGGAAAAAATCAGGAAAGCCAAGGTCAGCACTTTGGGTTTATATGCATCCAAGCACTATTGCTAAGATGAAGGGAGAAAAACCTAAATTCCACTGATTGCAGTGAAATGTCCTTCAAAGCAGATAATTGTAAGAATGGCAGCAATTGTAGGATTTTAATATCCCCTGTTATAAGCATTAAAGATTTCTATTAGGAAAGGTCACACAACAATATATTATTTAGACATGGAAAAATGGTGTTGCAAAAATAATAGGATAAAAGCAATTGAGAGAAGGTCCTTTGTGGAGTCCCACCCTTCACCCCAGAGCTGTTCAGGCCATGCACCCTGTGCCTCTTAAAGGCTGTGGCTATCTTCCCACAGCCCAAGCAGTTGCAGAGTGCCAAAACCTGGAGGAAGCTGTAATTCTGGAAAGGATACCAAAGGAGGTGATAAAACAGCTGCTACTTGCAGGATCCACAAGCAGTGCTGTGAGCTCATCCCACAGAACTGAGTGGGAGTTTGTTACTGATATCCCAGAGCCCGTCTCCTCCAAATCCTGAGCTGCTCATTATCTTCAGTCTGCACCTGCTTCCCATCTCCAGATTTAATCTGTAAGCAAAAGTGGCCTCTCAAGTGTGCTGAAGCAGACACCGAGAGTTTCAACACAACTGAAGCACTGTAACCAAAAGATTTTGCCCCCTGACAATGTTACCTTGATTTCTGATCATCAAAATACAAACCCTGGCTAAGTCCTGCAGCCTTTGCAGATGTTCTGGTGACAATTTCCCCTTTTTTAGAAGAAACAAGTAAGCAATGCCTGAAAATCTCTAGATGCTCAAGAAGTCAATGCTTCATCTTTTAAATTTCTGCTTACTGGGATAATCCCAAATTCTTTGGCCAGATATGGATTATGATTTCTTGCAAATGGCTGAGTCTGGAGATTAGAATGGATAAAGCAAGTAAAATTAATGTTGACTCTGTCAGCATTATAATCTCGATTGTTTCTGTTTCTTTTTTAGAACATAAAAAACACAGCTGGATCCATCTAGCTTTGTCTTTTGTCTCCAGCAGCCAAGACTGGATGCTTAGTAAATCAGTGTAAAAATAGGCTCTATGTTCTCTTATTTACCTTACAATATTCCAGCAACTAGGGAGGTAGGGATTTCTGGAATTCATGGTTGAATCTAAGTTACTCCACTTAGTAGCTGCCAGTGGTCCTGTTCTCTAGGAGATTTTGAACTCTTTTTGAACCCATTTGTGGTTTTGCTTTCCACAATGTGCTATGTGACAGGATAGTTCTTCATTGTGTAAAAACAATTTCAAGTCTTATCCCTGTTCAAGTGTTTCTTTGTTATAGAGGCAGTAAGTTTATTGTTTATACTGTCTCACCATCATCATAGGACAAGGTGGATTGACTTAAGATGAAGGAAGAGGGCAGGTTTAGAGTAGATATTAGGAAGAAATTCTTCCCTGTGAAGCTGTAGAAGCCTTGGCACAGGCTACTCAGGGAAGCTGGAGATTCTCCATCCCTGGAAGTGTTCAAGGCCAGACTGGAGCAACCTGGTCTAGTGGAAGGTGTCCCTGCCCGTGGCAGGGGTTGGAACAAGATGATCTTTTAGGTTCCTTCCAAACTATTCTGTGATTACTTTCTAGCCTTTAATTGGATTTTCCTTCAGCTCTCCCTTTTTAAATTTTATGTGGGTTTCTCTGTTTTCACTAGGAGACTTTATCACCATCCTCTCTAGCCTATGTAATTTTACAAGGAAAACACTACTTTGAAACTTTGATTCTTCTAAAATGACTGTTGAATTTTGCTGGGTCTGGAATAGATAAGAGCTGTCTGGCCAAGGGACTTTGAATAACTCTGAGCATCTGGGCTAAAGAGTCCTATGACTCTGGGGGTCTCCTCATCATCTAAGGGGGAAACTGCTGATTTTTAACATTCAGTTTCCCTTTTTGACCAATTCCTAGCCCCACACTGACATTTCCAGAGGGCTTTCCACTTCTGCCTCCAGATCTCCTGCAGTGTTGGAACCAGTGTCTGTGTGTGTGTGGTTGGGGCTATTTTTCCCCTGTGCATTGCTTTGCACTTATCACTGCTGAACTTCATCTGCTGGTTTATCACCCAGTCACTCAGGGCAGTGAGACAACATTGCCTCCACACCTCTCCAGTGTCTGTGTGTGCTCAGCAACTGCACAGCACCTTAGCTGCAACATATTACAGAGAAAAGCAAAAATGTGCAAAGCAAACACTGTCTCTTCTTGCTTTTTATCTACAGAACATTTTACATCATTCTGATTACAAGAATAATAATTGCACAAATGAAAAATTCCTGCTGGAAAGCAGACTATCCTCTACCTGCTGTAAAATTTAAGTGCCTGTAGTGCCCTCATGCACATTACTCCATGAGCAGGTTGATCATGGAGCAGAGCTGTTTCCTTTGGGGGCTTGGGTATGCAGGGAAGCACGTGCTCCAGCTGGGATGTCTGTTCTCTCCAAATCTGGTACATGGGGGTCAGGCAAGTGTGGAGCTGTAGAGAGGGCTTCCAGTAGCTAAAGGGGCTACAAGAGAGCTGGAGAGGGACTTTTATTAGAGGCATGAAGTGGTAGAACACGGAAAACAACCTTAAGCTGAAGGAAGGCAGGGTTAAATTAAGTATTGGGAAGAAATTCTTCCCTATGAGGGTGGTGAGGTTCTGGCACAGATTGCCCAGAGAAGCTGTGGATGCCCCATCCCTGGAAGTGCTCAGGTTTGGGTTGGATGGGGCTTGGAACAATGTTGTCTAGTGGAAGGTGTCCCTGCCCATGGCAGGGGATGGAATGGGATGATCCTTAAGGTCCCTTCCAACCCAAACCAGTCTGTGATTCCATAGGAACCTGTGGCACTGCTCTGGAACCCCTGAGCTCTCACCTTTGCAGTGGGACACCCCCTGCATTTTGGCTCTGTTACTCCCTAAATCTCCTCTGTGGCATATCCCTGTTGTTTCTGAGCATCTTCAGGAGCAGACAGAGGTCAGACAAGGAGCTTGTGTCTTTTGAGGCAACCAGAACAGGAACAAAGTATCTTTCCATTTAACATCTACTTCAGAGAGTGAGAGCTGTTGGAAAAAAATGAAGGGCTTTTTGATTTCACATTGCAAAAATTCCCTATCTAACATAAAGTCCCACAAAACAGAACTTTACTATCTTATAGCTAACCCTCTGCTTTAAAGACAACAAAAATGGCACGTCCCCATTTCTGTTGAAGGAATATTTTTAACCAAGAGATGTTTTTTCAGCCTAGATGCATCATAGATCAAGGGGAAAAACAGGTTTCATTGACTTTTAAAACAACTTCCATTTCAAGAAAGAAAAACAAACCTTTTGTACTGTAATAAACAACATCCTTACAGTACAAGTGCAACTCTCAGATCTGAAATATTATGGCCAGATGCAAATTGTCACATTTGAATGAAGATGCTGAAATAGAAGGTTTTCATTTTGTTCCTTGTTTCTTTAAAATTTCTTTTAAAACTCCTTATGTCCTTTTCCAAGTGCTCTCAGCAGAGTCCTGGACTGTTTATTGCATAATTGGTTCATTAAGGTCAAGGCCTGTACAAGCTACTGTGCACATTCAAAAGCAATCTTGGAGGTGTAGCCACAATTCAAGAGCATGACTGATGATGTCAGCCCAAATTCCTCAAGAATAAACCGTGGTTTGCTGCCATGTGTTAACAAGCAGAAACACTTGGTTCCTAGGATTTACCCAGTCAAACTACAGGAAGCTGAAACATCTGGCTTGTCAAAATGGTCACAAGGTTACAGAGGCAATGACAAAGATGTCAGAAAATTCAATCCAGGAAATGAGCACAGTTTAACCACAACATAAGTTTAGTCTCTAAACACACTGTCTTACCTTGCTGATGCACTGATTTCTATCTCTTTTAGATTTTGACTCTCCATGAATGAAACTCCATGTATTTTCCGGAAGTGCTAAACATCATGGTGGTTTTTAGTAAGTAATTCTTACCACCTCTCCTGCTATTTCTTACATATGTGATGGGAATTATTAGAAGTGACTTGCCCATTGTGACCCAAATGGAAATAAAAAAATGCAATGAGCCATAGCTATGTGACCTCAAGCCAAACGCTTCCAACTCATGTACCTAAATATAGACACCTAAATAAATGGCCTGGTTTTCAGGAGCACTGTGTGACTCTCAGAGTTGTAGGTGCTCTTAAAAATCAAGATGCTTATTTAGGTATCTAAATACAGCCTGAGCTTATGAATATATTATTTCATTTGCTTCGGAATGTAAACAACTAAGAAAAAACCAAAAAAGCTACTAGAAGTTTTATTTTTATATGTGCTAATTAGAAGGCCACAGAGTGTAATTCACTGCAAGACACAATTTACTCCTCTAAAGCAAATATTGTGGTAATTAATGTTTATTAATTGTTGAGAAGTAGAATTTAGGAGCCCTAGTTCTGAAGCACTGCTAGACAGGTTTGATGGAGAAGTCCACTGTATGAGATTTATTTCCCTTTTATTAATCTTTATCCTTAATTACGAAGATTGACACAGGAAGGGTTTCCAAAATGTCATTTTAAGGAGCTTTGTTTATACTGAGAGATCATTTAAAAAGTTCTGAATGTTTCAGTTTCCTTAAATGTGATCCATAATCTTCAGGCTTCTTGTGTTTTTCTTTCTTCTCTGAAATTTTCATTCATTATTCTGGCACTTTTAAGTGACTACTGAAGGCATAATTGGAGTATCATGGGAAGCAGAAGGCTGTGTTATTAGTCAGCATGACACCACATACACATGCAGTTAATGGAAAACAAGCAGCTCAAGCAGGTAAGTAACAATTGAGACTCTATTTTTGAACCTGAATTGTGCCTAGAAGTGAAAACTTAATTTTTCAACACTTCTACTAAGACACAGTTTGCTTACACACTTTATCTTTGTGTATGCTTGTATTTATATCATTGTATTATATATTTTAGCACTGATTTTCTAGAGATCACATCAGTGACTGACAGTGATGATGCCAGTGCCCCTGTCCTGCCAGCCCTTGTGCCAGGGGAGCACTGGGGATGGCAAAATGGAAACAGTCTTGGTGACACAGATATTTTTGGGCAGTCACAGCTTCCACAGCATTGAGTCACTGCAGCAGAGCAATCTCTAAGGAGTGTCCTCCTTGCACATCAGCCAGAGGGAAGGCTCTGCCCCCTCCTCCTGCTCTCCCAGAACTGTGACACAACTCCAGAAGGGATAGCCAGTCCATTCAGGAGTTGTCTCCTACTGAGGCACTGATCTGCCAGGCTTACCCTTGCAGCGTTGCACTCAAACTTGAAGCTTTTCAGGCACTTGGCAGCCTGGATGTCTTAAAAAATCTGAAGGAAAATGAAAGCTGAGTTTACAGCTGAGCTGGGAAGAGGGAAAAAGAGCACTATTGAAGTTCTTAGGGAGGATAGAAACAGTAAATGGAAGATAAAAAGGAAAGATGAAACAGGGCCTCTAGTCTGATTGTGCCCTTTGACTGTTCCAGGGCCACCTTGGAGAGCAGCCGGTTGTGCCATGAATGTCCTGTTCAGCCACCCCACCAAGATATCCAGTGGCATGGCACCTTCCCAGGCTGTGACATCCAGTGGCATGGCACCTTCCTGGGCTGTGGCATCCAGTGGCATGGCACCTTCCCCCCCAAGCTGTGACATCCAGTGGCATGGCACCTTCCCAAGCTGTGGCATCCAATGGCATGGCACCTTCCCAGGCTGTCACATCCAGTGGCGTGGCACCTTTCCAGGCTGTGAGAGCTCAGAGCCCAGCAGGCAGGACAGCAGGACAGCCCAGGAGGCAGGACAGCCCCAGCTTCCAGCTCCTTTGCCCAGCTTCCCCCTTTGACCCCTGTACAAAGATGTCAATGTTGAAAAGTCTCTGTGTGGAGGGATAAATGTTCCTTCCCAGGGTGTGGCAGCTCAGGGCAGATGTGATTGCAACAAATCACCTGGATTTGTCCTGGCTTGTGGATAGGCAGAGAACTCATTTCCCACAGACCCATATGACTGAATGTACAAACTGTGCATGTGCCCAAAACCTCTGAACCAGGCTGCAAGGCCAGAGTCCACTGGAAAAATTTAGCTGGATATACTGATTTATACCCAAAGGACAGAATAAAACCATCTCCTGCTGATTCAGGCCTCTTTGTTATTTTAAAGAACAACTAGATCATTGTGATGAAACTGGCTTTTAACAAAGTGGTGCTTGATTTTATTTCATGGTAAGCAAAGACCAGTTGCCAGGTTTTCAGATAGTAAAACATTCCTTGGTTTATTTTCTCAGAAAAAGGAACTCCAAACCTCAGCTTTAATGCCTGAAAACACCCTAGTAATTATCCCCTTTTTATCTGCATATTATTCCAGCTCTATAAACAAGCTTAAAATAGTAAATTGTAATATTAAGGTTTGGGCAAAAGAGCATCAAAGGCAGTATCTTCAGCTCTAGTGAATTACTTGAATAGCAGGACTCTTTGAGTATCTCAAGCTGCTTATCCATTTTAACCTGGGAATCACGTTCAGGGGCCCATGGCCTGATACTGGAAATCACTTGATTTTCTTCTGGTGTCAAGCAAACAGAAGGACAAAATGCTTTTCTGAGCATTGATGGTCTTCAGAATAAAGGTCAGATGAAAGGCCAGTGCCTTGAAACTACCTGTGCCTCTGTGTCAGCAGTTACAGAGACCAACACTATGAAGCCAGTGTGTTTAATTAAAATGAGCCACATCTGGCTACAATTGAAACCTTTGAGGGGAAGGTGTGACAGAGCCCCATCTTCAGCTTGGATCCTGCTTTACCAGTGCAAGACCCCACAGCAAGAGTAGTTTGGACATGCAGTGCTGAGGGACCACATCCACAGAGCCTCTCTTGGCTCTTATTTGAGTCAGATCTTCACAGAACTCACTGGTAATTGCCTCTGAGCAAGGACACAGGAAAAAGGGAATGCTGAGTCTTTCCATTCCATAATTATGCTTTGTAAAGAACATGATCCTCCTTAGGTTTAGATTTTTCTGCCCAGCTGTGATAACATTATCTGAGAAATGCACTCAGAAAAAGATGTTTTCTGCCTTTGTGGACTACCTAGAAGTTGCTTGCTTTATGGAAGCAGAATGCCCATATAGATAATTTAGATGTTCAGACTCTCCTGATTTGTGTTTTGCAGATTCCTGGAAAGTAATGAGGTTGCCTTTTTCTCCTCCCTTCACCCCAGAAATGCACATACTCCAGAGCAAGAGTTTCTGTTTTGGAAAAATGGGCAATTTTGTTGTCAGGACTATTCATATACAAATGCCATTTCAGTGCTTGGTAAAACAATTCCATTTCCTCATCTGCAGTTCTACCTTGTTCCAGGAAGGAAGCTGCTCATTTTCATTTCGGTCCACTGCAAAAAGGCACAGCAAGCTCCAAAGGCCCATCCACTGTTTGAGAACTCTGATCTCTCTCAAATTTATCTGGAGCTGTTTGCAATCACAGCCAGGGCTGTTACAGTGCTATTGATGGGAGATGTAGGATCTCCTTTCCAGCACTGAAGTTCTTGTTTTTGTAACCAAAATCCATGTTAAGGCCTTCAAGCAAAGTATTCCATGTGACAATCATTTGCCCATTTGCCACCACTCTTTCCTCACCTGCCTTTTTCAAAGCTGGAAAGATGATGTAAGGTGTCTCTAGAGCAGGAAGAGTGCAGCTAGGAATGTTAGAGTATAGATATAGTTCCTACTCACAGGCAGCTGCTACTCAGCCTTCTAGACAATGCTCCTCCATTGGGGTTGGTTTTATGAAAGGAAGTTGTCTTTTCACTCAACAAGAAACATGTCCATAGTCTTTAAATGCCAAGCTTTGCATTAAAAACAAAGTATTTTTGAAGACTGTGGGTTACAGCTGTTTCATCATCCTCTTAAAACTGTGAATTAAGAGATATTAAGAAATTAAGAATTTAAAATATTTCTCCTGAGTGTTTTGACTGTAACTCTACAAGTAGTGTAATTTACCAGTAGCACACATCAGGAAGACATAGCTCACTCATCCAAAGCCTTCCAGACAGCCATTGCTATCAATAACCAGGCAGGAGTGCTCTGATGAGTGGGAGCAACAGCTTTTAAGCCATACAGACTTTGCAGCAGTAGGTAATTGTCATAATTACCCCAGAGTGAGGAAAACAGGGATGAAGTGATTCACCCAAAGAGCACTGTGAGTCAATAGGGGAGCTGGGAATAGAGTGCAGAATTCCCTGCATTATCCATTGGAGGCCTCAGATAATATCATTTCATAAATGCTCTATCTTTGTAAAGACTTCAGTGCTATAATTATCTTCCCAGGACTCTCATGGAAACAAGATATTTATAACTCCATTAAGCCTTTCCTGGTAATTTTATGATCAAAGTGAAAAACCCAAATAATGCTGTGTCAATCAGTCGCATGTCCAATGTCATCCAGAATGGCCACATGATGAAAGCCTCTCCTTGGCTGTTGCAATTAAGTGCTTGCTATCTTCTGACTGCCTTTCCTGTGTCCAATTCCCCTTCTACCACATGGTGGACAGGGAGTATTTTTTGGAGTGTGATGAGCCACGCATTTAGAATGTACCAAATAACTGGGAAAGATGCTTGTCGCCAACAAAGCCTACTGGTTTGGGCTATAAATGCTTCCTAAAATCCTTTCATGTGTGCCAGGTTCACCTAAAATGAGCAAAGCCATCTCAGTATTTCCACTAACCTTTGTGTGTCCTTAAAATTGCAATGCAGATGCCAAGACTAACTGTAAACAACAAGTTAGGGACTGAGGCTTTTGGACCCTGGTTCAGCAAAGCACTTAAGCCTGTGCTTAAATCAAAATCCATTCTTATTCCCCAGATCCATTTTAAGTGTTTGTTTAAGGCAAAACACATGCTTAAGTTGAGTTTTGCTTGGCAAAGTGCCTAAGCCCAGCACAGAGCAAGGGCCTTAAAATTAATTTCTTTTTGAGGGAAAATTATTTTTAGCCCACCTCTCAATGGCCACAGCACTATCTTTTAGTCCCCAGACAGCTATTTTGAGGAGGTGTATGTGCTAAGCTGGAAGTTCTGGGTTCTGTGACAATCAGTGGCACAGAAAAAAGAAAGACCACTTGAAATACTTGGCTTGAGAAGGGCCTTTGGGGAGGCTTATTAGAGGGAAGACATGAAAGAAGTTGTGATTATTCTGGGAGGTGGCTGCTGATACTGTGGGTGATCTTTTCACTGCGCTGACTGGAGAAGATTCACTTATAGGAGGTCAACAATTTTAACTCAAAATGTTTTCAGGAGTTGTGTATTTCCACAGGAAATTCATTATTTCAGGGAAAATGTTTATACTCTCTTCAAAAGTATATTAAAAATTTGTCTGGAATGTGTTAGTTTCCTTATTTTTTTTTTTCTGTGAAACACTTCTCTGAAATACAATTATGTAACAGAGTTTTATTTCTCATTCCTTTTAACACTAGATTTCCTGTCTAATTAAGACAACTCTTACCATTGTTTCAATGACTTTGACACTGGAATTTATCAGGTAGATCTGGCCTTTGCCATGTCTGGAGGAGGAACAGTTACATTTTCTAAGATTTTTTTTTTGAGGGATGCTCTACTACTTTCCCTTTAACACCCAGACTTCATATAGAAGGTAGAAATAAAAAAGGTAGCTTGAAATACATTTTATTTCTCTGTGGGCTTAAAAATCTTTGGCTTCTTACAGTCTTGTGGTAATGGCATGGATAAAACCTTACTCTGATTCCTGCTATGCCCTGATATGTAGGACAGCTTTCTAACAGCAGGGAGAGTCAGGTAAGAGGACAGATCCCCCATGGAAATTTGGCACTGCTGTATTTAAAAGCTGATTGGACAAGCACTTGAAGAGGAATAATTTAGATACTCTTAATCCACTCCTGCGCAGGGTATCTCAATGACCTTTTAATGCCTGTTTAACCCTGTCCCATGGGAAAGTCTTTCCCTCCTCCAGAAGCTTCTGGATTATTTCCAGGCAGAAGACCCCTTTTAGCTCTATCACTTGATCATCACATTGCTTTACTAATCCACCTCCCTTGTTTTTTTCCACCTTGGAAAGTACAGCGAGTGCCTGGAGCTGTCATCCACAACAGGGCAGTGATGGGACCCCACAGTCAGGCCCACTTTTCTTCACCTCTGCCACAAACAGGTATTTCTTTCCTGCCAAAAGCCTGCACTTCCAATAAAAACATGTCCTGCCTTTCAGGACTAATATTTTCATGGCTGATTTGCGACTGATGGGGAGTTGCTGAATTCAGTAGCCCCACAGAGGTGAGGCTGCTGCAGCTCCACACCCCTGGATCCAGCAGACACATCCACAGATGTGTAAAATGTGTGTATCCACTGATGGTTCCAGTGGCCAGCTCAGACAGAAACACTCAGCACTCCGACAAACAGCACCAGTGGCCTCAGCCTGCCCACTGCTCTTGCAGACCAGGGTGGGGGGCTGTGAGTGCAAAATATTTATAAAAATGATCACACAATCATAGAATGGTTTGGGTTGGAAGGGACCTTAAAGATCACCCAGTTCCAATCCCTTGCCATGGGCAGGGATACCTTCCTCTAGATGAGGTTGCTCAGAGGCCCATCCAGCCTGGCCTTACAAATATTATGGTCATTTCCAAATTTTAAAAATAGAATATACACTTCCAGGTAATACCGTGCATGAAATCCAAGGGAATGGCTTTCAGTTATGGAAGAGACAGTGGAACAGCAATTAAGATTGCAACTCATACACAGTTAACCATTATGGGCTAAAATAAAAGTTGGATGAATCATTTTCCAGCCATATAAATCACTGAAGTTGTTCTATCCATCATGAAGGTAAGCCAACCATGTAATGAATTATACAATGTGTTATTTTCCTATGCATTTTGTTCCCATAGTTTGTTCTGCTGTTCAAAGTCTATTTGTATGAGATTTTTTTACAAATACTTTTAAAATGATGAATAATTACTTATAAGACTAAAAATACATGCCAGCTATTTTATATTGAATCTGACAGCAGTTAAAGTGTTGGTATCTGAACTTATTTGACATCATCTTCAAACAACTTTTACTAGGTATTCTTTACAGGATTAAAAATTCTTAGATTTGTGCAATTTGTTCTCTAACTCATGGAAGGGAAAGTAAAAGTTTAGATAGATAACAGACAACCAGTCTCATGAGCAGGAACAGCTTTCCTTGCAATCACTTTTTATTGGGAGCTAAACATGGTCAAACTTTCATTGCAAATTCATGCAAGGACTGATTCTGAATCCTGTGGAGCAAAATAAAGCTCAGCAGAAACTTCAGGTGCTCCAGTGGAACAAGATCCCAACTGCAGTTTTTCCATTACAAATGCATTTTATTAGCAAGATGTTGGCCCCCGTTACAGGCAGAGCAGGCCAGACCTTCACCTGCCCACACAGGCAGTGACACACAAGTCCCCCCATTTTATCAGGATGTGGAGCTGATCCAGAGGTCTCTGCTCAGACTGTCCTGGATTTTGTGCACACCAGCACCAGGGAGCTGTTTGTTGTTACCAATGTGATTTCTTAGCATGAAGCACCAATTTGGCCTTGGTTTGAAGCACTCTGCAGGAAGTAGTGACCTGGCCCAAGGGAGCTGCTTCTCCGATGGTTCTGGCACAGCTTCCACACAGGATTTCCAGACACTGCAGCTTTTTGTCCTGAATGTTTGGATGATGAGTTTAGTATATCAGATTTGCATATTCAGTGAGTAATTGGCCCACAGATTATGAATGCAGTGGGAGAGCTTGGATTGAAGCACTGGGAGGTGGGCAGCCAGGGGAGAGCACAGGTATGACTGCACTGGTTTGGCACAGCACAATGTACAGCACTGAAAGCTGAAATCAAGAACTCTGCAGGCAGAGGAGCTGTCTGAAGATATGGGATTAGGAAGCAGCTCAGTGGTCCATCCATCCAGCCTGGGCTGGCAAAGAAAGGTCAGTGCTGCACAACTTTCATTCCCGGCATTTATACCGGACCTGTAATGGTGCCATGGGTTGCTGTGTCCCCACCAAGTGTAAAGGGCTCTGAAGAAAGAAGAAATTCAGAAAAAACACATCAGTTAGTTTAGTTAATGGAATTACAATTGTGCTTTAATGTTAAGATACAAGCATCCTTGCATCTTCAGTCTTAGAGAACCAAGACCAAATAACAGTAATTATTTCTTGGCTTTGTCAAAACCATAGAGTAGGGCCTTCATGGTTAATTATTATTCCAGTCACTCTGTCAGGGTGACACATGAGCTTTTAAGAAACTCTCACAGTTCTGAATACTTTCAAAATATTCAAATAATGAAGTGGCAACTGTGCTGTTCTACTCTAAGTGTAAAACCTTTATGTGTCTCAGTTGCTCATTCAGTCTTACTCTAATAATTTACCTTCCACCCCTGAATATGGAGTGGAAGAGCATTATAAGTGTTATTTCTGGTTCCATATCTTTAAAGTATTAGTGATCTCATTACATATTTACTGTTTTTGTGAGCAACAAGTATCAAATATCTGGTAATGTTTAGGCAATGATGAGACATTCTTGTAAGCACTTTGTTATATAGGCAGTGCAGCCCCACTAACTGGAATTGTGGGAATTACTCTGGATTTTCTGAGTTAAAACAAAGATATATGTTTTATAATACTCATCTCAAAATTTATGTAAGCACAGTTGAGCATGGTTGTTCAGCTGAGCCTGATGAATGAAGGGTATAAAGATTGAGAATGCTACACAAATGCATGGATCTCTTACCTCCTTTGGCACTGCATCCAACAGCACAAATTCATACTTGTACAGGAACAGCACAACCAACAGCTGGATTTCCATGACTGCAAACCACCTGCACAAAAAGGAAGGAAAGCATTGGCCCTCCAGACTGACCATCACATGTGTGTTATTATCAGGTAAGAAACAGGGTGTCTTTGAGACATTTTGCACTCTGTGCTTTAGTTCTGCCTGAAAGTTTATCTTCCATAGGAAAACTGCTGTAGTTTGGGTTTGTTGCTCAGCAAAGAACACAGATGTGGCAGCTGCCCCTTCTTTCTCTCGTGAAACACTGGACTGACAGTATCCTTCTGACACCTATTTTAAACCAGCTCCTTATCATTATGGATTTTTCCACTGTATAAACATTTATGTTCTCCTAACACTTGCTGACTTGAAATAACTTCCTAGGAGTGAGAAGGCAGTCAAACAGAAAAGGCCATATGACTAATTGTGCTATATAAAGTTATATAATACAGCTGGGAGCCTGGTGACATCAGAGAGCAGTGACAGTGGGAGTTATAATTTAATGCGTCAGCATTAGGATGCAGTAGGAGACCCAAGGGCATGGTTTCTTTTTTCTGTAACACTCTCCCAAAGGTCTTTCTTAGGCCAGAGAAGATTTTGGATAACTGCAGGTGAAACCCTCCAGGCTACTGGTTTTTAAAGCTTATGTATACAAGAGCTTTCTGCATTCACCAGTGTGCACCTATGCCAGGTCATGGGATTACTCACTTGCAGAGTTTAGACACAAGTCTTAAATACCCAGTTAAAACACTAATACCACCTTGCTCCTGTAGAGAGAAATGCTGGGAAACATGGATAAAATAGCTGTGGGGAAATTCACAGGGGAAGAGGCTACATGACTGCACATGGAGTTGGCCTGGCAGGTGTGAAGGGAAGCTAAAAAGCTTCACAGACCCAAGGTAACTCCTGCAGAGCCACCAGACTCTGCACATGGAGCCACCCTGGGCTCTGGAGTGGGATATCCTTGTTTGTTTCAGCACAGCTTCAGACCCAAATTATCCCTGTGATTTCATACTGCAATTGCCTTGAGCTTTTGGGGGCCTTGGTTCAGGGGAATGGAGTGCAGAGATATTTTGATGGTTATTAGCCCAGCTCAGGTGGGATATAGCCCAAGCTCCAAGCCTGCAGCACCACACAAGGCTGGGTCCTTGCAGTCCCAGCTCTGTTTGCACAGCAGGACCCCAGTGCTTGAGGGGACAACACACCCATGTAAGACAAGCACAGTCACACAAGCAGTAATCATCTGCATTTTGGTTTGACCAAAGAAGTCAAACTGACATCAAATTTTTCTCTTAGGTAAAAAATATGGCACAGAAATGGCTTTTTTGGAGCTCTTCCCACATCAGTTTGGTAGAATATTGGACAGCTAAGTTATTTACTAACTTTCAGTTTGATTAAAAGTAGCTTTTAATTTTATGCTGAACTTTTGCAATGGAGAAATTAAATGTTACATACATTTCATTTATAAACCTCATTACGGAAATAAATAAAAATGCACCTTAAACTTGAAATAGCATTGTTTCATTCAGTTGTATGAAGGTAATCTGCAACCTGAATCTTTGATACAACCCTTGATTTAATTTTCTTTTTTTTCAAGACCATCACATTACTCTTTTACAATTATTGCTGAAAAACCTGAAGGTGTGTGTTACCATGTGGACTGCCAAAGGGTCTGAAAGAGCTTTCTTGTTTCTCAGCAAGAAAAAGATTCTCCATCTGTTGTCTGTGTAGAAATGTTATACTTTCCTCTCTAAACAAAAACTTATTTGAAAGATGTTATCAGAGTCCAGAGAACAGCCTGAACAAAGATATAGGTCAGGATATATAAACATACAGCTTTCAGAAACATTGTTTTGCAGCTTTCCCTGTACCTGCAGATGCCTCTTGTGAATTTTGTTGTTGCCCTTGCTGGGAATGAGGCTGTGCTCAGATTTAGCTCAGGAATGTGGTACAAGCCACTGAGGTACAGCAGTGAGTGAGCACTTCCCTCTGACAAGCCTAAATGGTGAAAGCAGTTTTATTCATTTTGCTCATGTCTTTAGTGCCTTCACAAAGTTTATCTGGCACTCATGTCTAGCCTGCCATAGGGTACAGATTCCAGAATGCAGATCCTCTACAACACCCTCCAGATTCCTTGCTCCACATGGAACTTGAGGTAAAATGACTGATCTTAAGGGCTCTAAGGAGACTTTTGTCTCAGAGGAGCTCAGGTTTTGAAGGCAGAGGACTGAGCACAGAGATGTTTGAACACAGGAACAAGGAGCAGCTGGCTGCCTGGGACTTTTTCCAGGAAGAGGGACAGCAGAGAAAACAGCAGAAGGAATGCAGGAAGTACCAAGGCTGGCATTGCTGGAGGAGTGAAGTGAGACAGGATCTGCAATTTAAGCCATCATACAATTCTGTGTGCCCTCATGCAAAGACCAGATTCAAACACAGAGGAGCCAGTTAAGATACCTGAAGATCAGCAGAAATGTTAATGGCATCACAGAGAATGGAAAGAGTCTCAGACCTGAGAAATGTTCTGTAGGTTTGTTTAGAACCGGTTTAAGGCAACCTAAATAACTGTGTCTGTAAAATAGTGTGTATGGAAGTGGAGCAACTCTCCTTTCATGAAAAGAAACCTCAGCAGGGGCAGAGCCAGGCTGAATTTCCTCCCTGGGTGGGGGACAATATCCCTTGGTCTCAGATTCTGCCTGTTCATTGTGACTTCACCTGTCTTTTCCAGGAATGAAACCACTTTCAGATCAGTTTAAACAAGGTGCAGATGGTGCTGAACATTAGGAGACTGACAAAGAGCAAAGCAAACACGCTATCTCCAAGAGTAAGAGAAGCCCCGTTCAAGAGAGTTGTTCTCTGCAGGGTTTGGGAATAAATAAACTCCAGCTGTTTCACTGACCTTCCTGGACACTGATGCTTCCCTCCTCCGAATGCCACAAAGCTGTCCAAGAAAGCATTCTTCTCTAAATTTGCCTCTTTCCAACGATCCTGTGGGAAGAAACTTTTCCAAATCAGCCTTATATAAATAAAGCTTAACTTTATTTCTTCAGGCTAAAAATGACCTTGGACAGCTAATCCTCAATACAAAGTTGCATTAATACCATTTTTTTGCATTCAACCTGTTAGTATTAGAGTCTGAATCCAAAAGTCAACACTGAATCAGGGAAAGAAATTAGGGTTCCATCTGAAACACATTTAGGTGCCTTAAAATGCTGGAGAAGTTTTCAAAATTACCCCTCAAGCAGTTTTCCTATACCTCCCAATTTCCTAAATCCTACATCTTGAGCTATTAAAATGCAACCTTCTCTTTTTAAAGGTATCTACAAATGCAAATGTTCAACCAGTACTGAGGGAAGCCTCAGCCACAAAATTGTGTCATGACACACAAATAGCTCACACACATCTTGCACAGAAAAAACATTTCTAAGACAGACAAATGCAAGGTCTATGAGCTTTAACTGGTGTAAGCCAGTGTGTGAGAAGATGAGACTCTTCACAAAAAACAGCTTGTCTGTACCCCAAGGGACCCCTGCTCCATCCTAAATTGCTTTGAGAGGAAAGGGACAAGGAACTACACAAGGAACAAGGCAATATTGGCTGAAGTTCTGGTGGGTGACACTGAGAGAAGCACATCTCATGACTGCTGGGTGACAAACTGTACCAGCCTCCACAAACTCAGTGCTACTCTGCCAAGTAACACCCTGTCAAGCTTCTGGTGGTGAACTCCTCTGATGAAGCTGTCCCAGAGAAGACATCATCTTGCATTTATCTATTTTAGGGGGATTTTTTCAGCTAGGGCTGATTAGAGATTTCTGAGGAAGAAACCTGTCAGCATCAAAATCCAATAAAGAAGAAAAAAAATCTCCGTGGTGATGAAGCAAGGTCATACATTAGGGATGACAATGTCCAAGGGGCACTCATCTATTCCTCTTGAAAAAAGGGAGAGTTTCTAAAAAACAAGCTAACTTGCTCTTTAGAAAAAAAGTTACTTAAAAATAAGCTGCTGTATCAGAGTTTCAGCTTCAGATTTCAAAGAAGCAGGAATTGTTAAAAGGGATTTCAAATCAGGAAGAGTTTGCTAGAAGGGAAGTTTTGTTTAAATTACTTCTTGATGTATTTCTATAAAAAAGACAAACTGTTCTATATTGGATGGTGCTAAAAAGAGCAGTTACAAGCCTGCCCACACAGCCACCTGCAGTGGAATAATAATCAAGAAACTAGATTAACTACTGAATTATCAGAGATAATACCTCTGAGAAATCATCCGGTGGGGAGAGGAGAATACTTGGAATCACGGAATTGGTTAGGTTGGAAAAGACCTCTAAGATCATTGAGTCCAACATTAACCCAGCACTGCCAATCCACCACTAAACCACATCCCCAGCTGCCACACCTACACATCCCCTCCAGGGATGCTGACCATTTTCCTGGGCAGCCTGTTCCAATGCCTCACAGTGCTTTCAGTCAAGAAATTTTTCCTAATATCCAACCTAAATCTCCCCTGGCACAATTTGAGGCTGGTTCCTCTCACCCTATCAGCTCTTACTTGAGAGAAAAGACTGACCCCCACCTGGCTGCAATCTCCTTTCAGGGAGTTACAGAGAGCGATAAGATCAGGATCAAAGTGATACTAAAATAGTACCATATTACCTGCAACATGTCACTGAATTTAAAAGATTTTTTTATTCCTACAGGCTCCTCCTTTATGTCCCTGTATTCAAGGCCATTCTCCAGCCAGATTTAAGCACATTTGTCCATATGCTTTTATTGTAAAATAAGTGAAGGGAAGAAAAGACAGCAAAATATCCACACTAAGAGTGACAACTTACAGGTTTGAACATTTCTGGGTCAGGAAAATATTTTGGATTCCGGTGCAACCAATATGGTGACAACATCAGCATGTCACCTGCAGGGATGGTGAAATTCTGAAAAGAGAAAAATCTCTAAGAAAAGAACTAAAAATCTCACAAAACAGTCCTTCCTTGGTAGTGCTCGTCCATCAGCAGAAGATCTTAAGAAAAGACAAGTGAGGGTGATAAAGCCATGGTGGCCATATTACATGTCTGAAGTTTCTTCTTGCTGCTGCTATTTTTTTCCATAAAACCTAAACAATGGGGAAGTTGGAAAGATTATTTGTGTTCTAATTTGGGGTTTTTTCGATATCAAAAGATCAGAAGCATTATTTCTGTCTTTCCTGCTTCTTGATTTATCATGTGAGCTGTTTTCTTTTTCTAAATATTTTGTTAAATACTTACTTCAATGCAAAGAAACTCAAAGAAAGCCTTCTATGACAGTAGATTGATTATACTGATAATTTGATCAGTAATCTTAAATAGTCATGAGCACTGATTCCTTAAGAGTGTGGGTTTTTTCCCAAGCATTTCTTTGCCAGATTCCTGAATGCTGACACCTCCCTTCTGAATGGTAGTGAAGAGGACAAAAAGGAGTCTTATCAGTAACTAAAATGTAGATCCTTCTAGTAAACTTGTTGTGTCTGATTCCTCTTTTATATGCCATCAGTATCTGTAGTTCAATTCAATGTTAAATCAACTCAAAATTGAAGGCAAGACTGTGAGCCAGACAATCCAAACCACTCATAAATTAATGATGATAAACAAATCTATTAAAAAGAATATATATATGAGGCTGGGGAATATCTCTATCACTGTAATTTTACCCATATCTATTGGGAGGACTTTTTCCAGACAAATCACATAGCATTCTTTGGGGAAAAAAAAGCCCACAACCAAACCTCACCTTAATTCTAATTGGGTTTATGACTTTCTTGGTGATTGCACCTGGAGACCTCAGCCGTATGGCCTCCAAAGTGCACCATTTAATAAAAGGGATCTTCTTCAGGTCTTCCTCAGACACTTCCAGTTTAGCTTTACCTGTTGCGGCATGAGAAAGAAGGTTCCATGTAAAAATTACATTTCATACGTGCTTTGACACAGGCTGGCATGTCTTGCTTTAGGACTGTCGGTGAAATACTTCAAGACTTCAAGGCATTGTTTGCACACAAAAATTGTCTTTATATTTCAAAGTAAATAAACAGACCCAAATCAGTAACATTTAAGAAAAGCCATAATTCAATAACTCTAAGGTAGGTGTAGATATTGTGTTAGATGGAAGGGGCCAAACAAAGTCATGCTGGAAGTTAAAAATCTTCAGAGTTTTTCTGTGCTTTCATAGGATACTACATGGAAATCTCAGGGACTGTAGGCACCAAGACAAGAAGCCATGGCTGAGCTCTTGGGCTCTGTTAACATTAGAAAATGAAACCAGGCCAGGAGAAAGGCTTCAGGAATTTTCTTTATTGGTTAATTACTGACATGTTTCTTGATGCAGTTTTGACCCATGTCAACAAAGAGCTTCTGTGAAAGTTTAACTCTGGTCCAAGGGACTGCATATGGGAATGACTGCTACCAATAGGTGACTGCTTTTTGAGGGAAAGAGGTTACTCATGGGGGGTTAACCATGCTGGAAAAATTTGCCTCTGATGACAGAAAAGAACAGTTCCTGGTCTATTTTTTAACCATGAATGGCTGTAACTCTGGTGAACAGCACACCATGAAAAGCACCTGAACTGAAAGACCTCAACTATTAGGTACCTGGAAAAAGCACAAGACTGGGAAATACAAATCTAAGTTTAAGTGATAGGAATGAAGAAACAAACACACAGTGTTCTTTTCTGATAGGAACGAAGAGACAAACACATACTGTTCTTTTCCTACTTCCTTCTGCTAACATCAGAGATGTTTTTGCTTAGAAATACATCTTGAACATATACTGAGTAAAGACCTGAGAGCTGGACTCTATGCTATCAGTAGTACCCTTAATTGGAACACTCATTGTTCCCAGCCACTGACCAAGTGTGCCCTGTGCTGGGCCAACACGGGATAAATCACTTCCAGCTTCCAGAAGGACAAAATCACATTTATTACCTGCTTTGCCGAAAACAGAAGCCAGGTCTTCCATGACTTTCTTGTAAATGGCAGGATTAGAGAGTATGAAAGCAAGGGTCCAAAATGCAACCTAAACAGAGATGGAAATCCTTGAATTGAGGGACATGGAACAGAATGACAGTATCTTTTTAGCAAATCACAGAGGCAGGTGAAAACATTTGGACTTTCTTTGTGTGTGCCTGCTGTGGTTGAGATGCATGGGGAGCTGTGCTTCCTGGGTAAATCCATATCTAAGGGCTCAGCTCCTGGGAGATTATGTCTAGTCATCTGCTGTGTACTTATCTTTAGGGAACATTATATAGCTTTGGCCTGGAGCTTTGAAACACAGAATCCTTTATTTTCAAATAACTAGGTGTTAAATGAACTACTAAATCATCATGCATGATTAGTTTTAGCTGCAGGAATGAAAGAAAAATAAATTCATACTAGCATTTGCAGAAACGAGGTTAAATAATTTGCAGGGCATTGTCATAGTGAGTCACAGTAAAATGGGCAGGAAAAGTTTTAATTAACAGCAAACCAAGGAGTAGTATATCCCCTTTAGAAATAATTTGCTAACTGATTATGCAATGAAGTTGAAAATCAAGAAACTTAGGAAAGGAGAAAATCCTCTTAAGCAGGATGAAACCAGAAGGACTGGCAGCAATGCCAGGAGTCTCTCTCCTCTTGCTGAGCTAGCGGGAGGTGCAGCCTGCACACAGATCTGGTCATGGGCCATCTGTGCGGGTGAGGGATGAAACTCTGACTGTTATTTCCCAAACAGACTGACATGGATGCAGCCCTCCTTCTGCAAAGCAAATCTTGTAGCTTAGCCTTACTGTACAGCACTTGGACACTGTGGCTTCTCTCCATGGGCTAAGAAGGGATAACTGAATTGTTTCAGATAAAAGGGTTTAAAGTGCTTGTAAAAAATGCCCTTGGAAGGTGAAAGGCCTTTTCTTTCGTCATTCCATTCCCCAGAACAGTGGTTGTTACTATTCTGAGAAACAGAAAAATATCTGTATGTCTATTTACAGCTGAATATTACAGAAGTAAGTGTTGTGGAAGGAATGTCAGTTATCCTGATAACAGACAGCAGGCTATGCCTCCCACTTATGCCAACACGTGAATCCACAGAAACCTCACTGAAATTGAAGAAATTCCCTTAGGCTAAACTGCAGTAATATCCAATCTCCAAAAAACATAGATATATCCGTTAGGGGAACATATAAAAATAACTCACTATCATGTTTTTCTAAATCACATCTGTAATGGACATAACTGTGCTGGAAAGAGCTTAGTAGTCATGGTAAATAAAGGATGTTTTTGCTGCTATGGATTTTTCATCTGAGAAATTCCTGTAAATGTCTTTGGTCAGCCTAAGCTGTCTTAGATATATTGGGCTTGTTAGCATACTTATATCAGTATCATTAATCCAGCAAATCCTTTTCTAACACAGACAAAACTTAACAGCTCTAGAATCAAACTATTGCTTTTCTTCCACTGGCATTTGTACAGATCTCCCAAAAATGAAAGAGAAAAACATCACTTGAGGGTTTACACACAGATGAAGTTACTCTATATTATGCTTTTGATATTCTTTACAATTGGTAACACCAGGGTATCTGAAATAGTCTTTTCTATAATACAGCCACAGTGCTTCAAAACAGAGTTAAACGCTCTTCACAGCTTAGGACTGTGATCTTAATAGCTGTGAGGCTTATGTTCCTGAAATGTTATGACAGGGGACAACATAATTTCGGAAAAATACAAGAAGAGCTTTTCTTGTCATTGCTTCTGTGACATTGCAGCCTGGGTATATTTGTAGTGATGCATGTGGGCGTGATAATCCCTTCTTTGGAATCCATGGAGTGTGTGTGACCTCTGCTTCAAAGCCTTTTCTCCCCACATCCAGGCTTTGGAGCAGGAGAGAGAGAAGGTGTTTCTGCAGCTGATGTACTTACAGGCACAGCATTTGCTTGGGCAGCCCAGAGCATCAGGAGACCATAGTTGGGAGCTAGATGTTTTCCCTGCAAGTTATCCAGGAGATGTTGTAGAAGTGTCTGTTAAAAATAAAATAAAATAATCTGTATTTCCAAGAACATATTAAAATGTAGTTTGGGGCATGGCTTAGTAGAGCTCAAGGACTAGCTTCTCAAAGAGAAGTAATGTTAGTCATGGCTTTTTTGGAAAGCACAATGTAGAGATGACAGCTATTAAAAGAAAGTGAGACTCACATAGGCAGAGGGCAAGGAGAACTCAGTGCACCACATTAATTCCTCCTGAATACTTTCACTGCTTTCCATTTCCTTAAAGTTTCAGAGAATTGAGTTCCCTCACTCCCCATTGTTGCTTGTATGTGAAAGAAAGGAAAAAACAAACTCTATTCTAATCCCTTCTCTACACCTCTGCTTTAAAGAACCTCAAAATGGGAATTAGCCAGTGGAACAAATGGAAATGAAGAAAATGTTCTCTCTGATCATGCTAGAAGGTGCTTCTTATAAAGAGATGGTCTGACACATCAGCAAGCTCCCTAGTTTCAGGCAGCTTGTTGGTGACCTAAGCAGTGACTTCAATGGGCTGATATTTGGAACTATAGCAACTGTGTAATGTTCTAGGATCAGCTTTTGTTTACAGTATTTCCTTAAATACAGGGCAACCATGCACTTGAGGCAAAGCTTCCTTGCCTACTTTTCAGAGGAGAAAAGGCTGACCTTGAATAAAAAATGGCTGATTTTTTCCAAACTCCCATCCAACCTAAGACATCAAGTTTGTGCTGTCCACTTCTTGCACCTTCTTTACCTACTACCAGCTCCTCTCCAGCCTTCTCTTTCTTTCTGCTGATCTGGTTTATTTTATTAAATAAATTGCAGTATGCAAAGCTTTTGAAGTCTAAATAAAACCTGTTTTGTTTAATGATCTGTCCTACAACCATTTGGTAGATCAAAATTCCCAGGCCAGTCTGCCATCACATTTGTCAGCCCTATCGGCAGAATTCCTGCCAGAGCTCAGGAGAATAACCAGGGGAACAACTTATCTCAGCTTTGACACAATCAATATTTAGGGTACTTGGCTCCCAAGCCAGTAATCTGCTATTTTCTACCAGTCTGGCTGTTGAAGGATCTGCTCACTCTACACCAGGATTTATAAATAGCACATGTAAGGTTTTGAAGTTTCACAGCACGGTGCCCTCAATGGAACAACTGAAGGGTCTTTCTCTCACCTCTTTCAACAGCTCACTGCAGCGTGGTACTGCAGGCTGGGGATGGGTCATAGCTCTGACCCCTTGCCTTAAAATTCCCCAGGGGAAGATGTTAATTCTCAGAATTGCTTGAAATGAACTAAATAGAGGAAAAAGAGTCAAAGTTATGGGTCTGTCCTACTGCAGGTGACAGCAATACTGGAACATTTGGGTATAGCTATAAAAGCTGACATATTTGACTTATTTCTTCCAGAACTGAAGTAATTCCTGCCTTCCATTGCTTCAGTCAGAATATACAACAAAGTCATCTTATTTCCTAGCCTCGGATGTTTACCTTGGATGCAGTCTCTGAAGGGTTGGTCCTTTCAGCATCCAACACTACTTTCTCAAATAATTTTAGAAGCCATTTTTTGGATTTAGACCAGTTCCTGTAAAGAAAAGCAACAAACAAGGAGCACTTAACTGAGGCAGCACAAACCAACATTTCCTTTTCCATGAGAAGCCCTCCTTGGGTTGTTTTCCAGAAGCCCCTGGGCAGCAGTCAGCTGATGAACAGCCAAGCGTCAGTCTGACTGACAGAAGTGATGACTGGCATGAGGAACAGCACTTCACCTTGGCCAGACCTCCTCTTGCAGCCAGGACCTGGGACTGCAATACTCCTACACTTTCGTACCTTTTTATTACAGGTTTTCATTGTTGATTTGGACAGACTGCATAAGCCAATCTTTTAAAGAATGATCCTCTTGAAGAAAATCAAGGCCATATTTTAGAGCATCCTCAATTCTTTCTGAAGGTATTCTAAGGTGCTAAAGGTGCAATGATGGCCCTGAGAGCACTGACAGTGTCTGGAAGCCCCTCCTCAGGGTTTAGGTGTTTCTACCCAAGGTCAGTTCTGTGACAGTGCAGACATGTAACCTGGGATTGGTATTGGGAAAACAGCTGAGGTGTGGAAAAGAGCAGAGAGACACCTCATTGGAGGCCCCCTGAGCTTGGGACTCACATTTAGGCTCAGGCCTTTGCTCTTTATCCTATTCTGCTCCTCCCTGTCAGGTCCAAGCCGGGCTCTGCTCACCTAAACCAGGTTATTTCTGCTTTATACCAAGAAAATGCAAAAGATAAGGTCAGAACTTTTTTGAAGCATTCAGCTAAAAGCCTGATTCACCTGAGGGCACACCATCAATAAAAACTGGGCATCATCTTCCAGAGGAAATGTCTCCCATGGTCGACGCTGCAACAAGATAAATGTCTGTAGTGGGTACACCACAATCATCATCTCTGCCCCTTTACCTCAGGAAGCACTCGGGCATCTGAGAAGCATATTCAAAGTCCTCATCATACTTCTGAAAATGCTCTTCAAACTCCTTGATTTCACTCGGACTGGTTGGGCAGATGCCCTTCCCAAACAGGGTGTTCACCACTGCTGGATACATGACATGCCTGCAAGGACAAGATGCCCAAGACTTAGGGGCCACAGGGAAGCTGCTGCAGCAGTTTTAGAGCAGGATGCAGCACGTTGGATTGCCCGCCCTGGAAGCTGTGGGACTCAAGGGTCACACCATTATGGAAAGGCTGGCACAAGGCTTACACCTCAGCCCCACACTTATTTCAGATTTTAAACAGAGGCAGGAGATACACAGACCTCAGGCTGGTTCTCTACACATGGCTGAACTTCACCAGCTAGGGTTTGGTCACTCGAGTAGGAGCAGAAAGGCTCTGGCCACCGAGGTCCCCTTCTCTCCATTAACCACCCCTCTCATTCCAGTTTGACCCACATGAACCTTCTGGGCACTGCACAAACCCCTCTGGACCAAACATCCTGAAACATCCTTCCTCTGGCTGCAGCTTTCCTGGGCAGATAATGCTTTTTTGTTTTCTTTTCATCTCTTTCTTGCTTTCTCCTCTATTATCCTGCAAACCCTGAGCTCCTTCCTCAGACCCTTCTCCTGTACTCCAGGAAACTTTTGTGCAGCCTTTGCTGTGTCCCAGATGCTGCTAAATGGGTATTTCAGGGAACAGTGCTCACTTTTCTGATTTTCTGATAATTAGGAAGAGGGGGCCATCTGGTGGCTCTATGGATTTCATTTTGAGACAGCTAAGTAACAATTATTCAGAATGCTGCATTCCAACACTTTTACTTTGCCTTGTTTATCAAAACAGAACCATTCACCTCCTACAAGATTTCAAAGCCCCTCTCTTCCACATTTTTCCTCAGTTAATCCAAATTGCAGTAACTGGAGTGAGAGGTGCCAAGTGATTTAACTGCACTAACAGCTGTATCTTACTGTATAATGCAGGAAAAGGCAGCAAAAGACAATGTGAATGTGAGGTGTTAGAAACAGGTCCAAACCAAAGGCAGCATCTGTCCCCATCCCTGGGAGTCTTCAAGGCAGGCTGGATGGGGCTCTGAGTGACCTGCTCTAGTGGAAGGTGCCCATGGCAGGGGATGGCATAAGAGGATCTTTAAGGTTACTTCCAACCCAAAACATTCTATGATTCCATGAATATTCAACTTGTAGTACAGATGGACAGACAAGATACAGGTGTTGACCCAGATAATCAGGAAGAAGAAAGAGTTAAAAGCTTTGTTGCTGTCACATGAAACAAATTTTTTTTTAACGTGAAGTTCTGGCAGCCAAGTCAGTTGCAGAAGGGCTTAGTTAAGCTTGGCTCAAACATGGAAATTTCTCAACCTGCAGAAGATTAAGCATTTTTTCTAAGTTCTTTATAAATAACGAAGCTTTCATCCCATCTTTTGGGAAACAGGGTTTGTTGGAACATGCTGTGTTTTCTTTTTTCTTCCACACAGGCAGTTCAGATGCTTTTTCTAACTGGGAGAACCACCTTTACATGAAACTCTGTCCACTCTGTGAACCACCTGAAAGCATGAGGCTGTGATGAGCATCCTGACAAAACTTTTGTAAGACTTTTGAGCTCCAGCTTCTTTACAGAAATATTTCCCTTCCATGTAGGACAGCCCTGAGTTAGAGATGTGCTGCAAAACTCCCTTACCTTACCAGGTCATTGAGGTTGCCTGTGCCCTCCGTGCCCAGGTGAGCCATGTGCTCATGGAGCTCCTTACACAAAGTACCTGAGAACATGTGCAGGTTACTGGGACTCATCTTCCCCTTCATCATGCTGTAGAGGTTACCATGGTTCCCATAAAATGCTTCTGCAGGAACAGAGACTAAATACAAAATGAAACAGAAACGTTTTGGAAAGTAGATTTTTCACTGAAAGACAGAGTGAACATTTTTACAGTTAACTTCTAATTTAAATGCCTTAACCCTCATTTTCCTAAAGTAAAATTCGCAGGAAGCTTCCTTGTAACCATGTAAAGACATGGTGACATGGTGACAGCCATGGTGTGAAGGGAGTTGTGATGGAGGACGGCTGTGCACCGGAGGAAAAAGGCATTGCTGGGCTGGGATTCATGGAGGGACTGCAGTGCACAGCCCCCAAGCTGTTGGCTGGAGGCAAATAAAATAAATTGCAATTTAATTATTAAAAAAAACCACAGGCTGTGCCTCAATTTCCCCGAGGAGCGTGGCAGCCCCAGGAAGGAGCGGGAATTTGGTGCAGGAATTTGGGGGATCCCAGGATTGGCTCCCTTGACCAGGAGCAGCAGGGTCCCTCTGGGCACCCGTGGGTGACAGAGCAGACGTCTGGGAGCTGATGACCCCAGGGGCGTTTGCTCTGTTGGCAGCGTGTGCAGGGATCAGTGCCAGGAGCAGATTTCCCAGCTCCAGCATTCCTGCCTGGCAACAGCAGCTGGGTCCTTTGGCCTGAGATCATCCTGAGCCTTTGGGGGACATTTCCCACCCATCCCTGGGCACCTAGGCCTGGCAGTGACCCCAAGCCCTCAGCTGGCAGGAGACTGAGGCCACCAGGGTCAGCATTCCATGGGAATGATGGCACCTCAGTCCCTGGGGATACCCCACAGCCCTCTCAGGACAATGTCTCTGTGCAAGGGCCTGGGGAACTTTGGGGGGGGTTTTGTTTCTCCAGAGGTGACAAGGGAGCCTCAGTTTCCCCAGGAATGCCACAGGAAGAAGTGAGATTTTGGGGGGTCCAGGGTTGGAGGGGGAGTTGTGCTTCAGTTTCCCTAGGAATGTGGCAGCTCCAGGAAGGAGGGAGAATTCAGGATGGGAATTTGGAGCAGGAATTTCAGGGATGCCAAGATGTTGGGGGTCTGTGCCTCAGTTTCCCCTGGAATGCTGCAGTAAAGAGCAGGAATTTGAGGGATCCCAGGATGAAGGGGGTTTTGTGCCTCAGTTTCCCCCTGGAATGTGGCATCCATCCATCCATCCATCCATCCATCCATCCATCCATCCATCCATCCATCCATCCATCCATCCATCCATCCATCCATCCCGCAGCCCTCCTGGCTGATGTAAAGATTTTGGTAATGACTCTGCTTCTCCCAGCCTATGTAACATCTTCCTGCCTCATGAAGCTTCAGTGCCAGAACCAACAATCCAGAGATTTCCCCCCAGTGGGATGTACAGAGATGTGCAGGCATGCCACAAAACTGAATGAAGTGAAAAATCCCCAGTTTGTGTCTCCATGCTATAGAAGCACATCCTCATAAACACCTCATCCTCTTCTAATGGCTGTTGTACTACTGTTGTATTGCTGCAAGCTGATTTTCCAGTGAAGTGATAGGATTACCTATGATTGCTCTTAACAAGGTACATGTATGTGGGGTGTCCAGCCACAGCAAAGGACCTGATCTCAAACTGGGGTTGCTGGATGGTGAAAATAATAACATTCCCTGGATCAGAAACTTCTGATTCCTTGAGACTGAATCCAAATCCCTCAGCTGGTTTACAGTACTGGGTTGTTGTGGAGAAACTGAATTTCACCATTTCACATCACAGTCATGGATTAAAATAAGCATTTAAGGCATAATCAAAAAGCCAACAGGCTTTTGGTTGGGATTTAATGTTCCTGGGTAACTAGATTTGGTTTCCTTTTAAAAAGAGACAGGTCTCAGTTACCTGCATTCTTGACAGCTTGCTGTACTGCCTGTTCAAAATTTAAGTCTTCAGATTTAAAAAATACTTCAGTTCCTTCTTCCTCAGTAACAAAAGTGAACCGTTTTCCCAGAGCAAATATTGTGAACACAGGTCCATGCTGGAACAAACAAAGATTTCCTGTCAGTACATTGTTAAGACATTTTGCAGGAGCCCCAGCACAACTTCAGTGCTGCTGAGAGGTCAGGAGGGAGGACCTGGTCATTCCTGCCCTCTGCTCACCTTGGGTCAGAACTGCACAGGATGAACATGAATCAGACCAAAATTTGCAGACTTATGACCAGAAGGGAATGTGGTAAGTGCCTGACCTCTTGCAGAGTAAAGACATTTCTTCTCTTAAATTAACACTTTATATTTGAATTACTTTGCAGCTCAAGCAATACAACCTATGTGGATTTAGAGAACTCAAGGTATGGGTTATCTTCTGCATACTTTGGCTGCTACAGCAAAGTACCAATACTGTAAAAATCCATAATCCTACAATTTCAGTCTACACTGTTTTAGGAAAAGAGTCCACCCTCCTGCATATTTTTATTATTTCAGGTTCCTTTCCTTTCCTTTTTCCTTCCCTTTCCCCTTTCCTTTCCTTTCCTTTCCTTTCCTTTCCTTTCCTTTCCTTTCCCCTTTCCCTGTCTCCTAATACCAATGATTTCTTTCTTGTAGAGATTAATATCAAAACAGTGAACAACCTTTGAGCAGAACAGATTGACTGACATTCAGGAAAGGTTTTTGATGCCATAAATCATTATTTCATCTTCCCTTAATCTAACATCCTAGACCCTTCTTGAAACTTCCAGCAATAGGAATTCAATTCTGAGTTCCTACATTGTCAAAATGATCACTGATATTTGTAAATACTCCAAACTAGAAAACAAATGTGTAATATCTTCTGTCTGTCAGATGTAGGCATAAAAAGATCATTCTACCTTGCTCACATTGTTTATGCCATTGACTTAAACCATTTCTTTTGCTGTTGGTGTCTGTAGTGGAAATCCTGCTTCATCAAAAGCTCTTTGAAGCCAAGAAGAAGATTCCTCCTGGCATCAGTTGAATTTTGATTGTGTCCTTCAACTACAAATTATTAAAGAAAGAATGACAGTTCTAACTCTCTGGGTGATAATAAATAAAATATTGTTTTAATAACAAGTGTTCAAGGCCAGGCTGGACGAGGCTTTGAGCACCTGTCCACTGGAATTTGTCCCTGCCCATGGCAGGAGGTGGAACAAGATGAGCTTTAAGGTGCCTTCCAACACAGACCAATCTGTGATTCCATGACTCTATAATAGCTAAATTTCTAAGATTGCTTTTTGATGTCCATGTCCTCATCATCAGTCTGGATAAAAATCAGTGAATTTGTACCATGCTTAAAAATTGATGTTTAAAATTTTAAATTAACATTAAAATGTATTTAAACTAATTTTAAAATAAAATTAAATTTGAACTAATAGCAGCCTGCAATAACATTTATTCAATTAAGGTCACACTCAATTAAAGATTGGAACACTTTATTTTAGGTGATTACATGTGAGCAAGATGTCTGAGTTCCCATAATAGACAACAGAAATCAAGTCTGTGCAGTCAGGGGATCCCAAACACCAACTCAACAGACCATCTCCTGCACTCCTGGTTTTGGAGGGAGCTGAGCTGCCCTTGGACTCCACTGACAGCACCAACTACCCATCCAGCGACCATCCTGGTAACCTGCAAACACCCACACAACAATCTGGGTTTGAATCTCATCCAGCTTCCTGCAATCTATTTAGAATCATTAAAACTAGACCAGTATTTAACAAAACTGAAGAAAGAAAGCTCCATAGATGACCTTCTCCAGAATAAGTCAGTCTCACAGAGGAACACTGTTATGGCAGATATTCAAACAAATCTTTCAGAAAGCAGAATTTTGTGTCCAAATAGATATGACATTTGATAAATGCAAAGCAAAATTAAACTACTAAGAAAGGTTTGAGAATCAAACTAATAAAGGCAATCTGCCTCCCCATCAACAGAGACTTTTCCAAGCATGCCAGATGCAGGAAGCCTCCCAGTGTGCTGCTGAGCCTATAAACACTCAAGGTGTAAGGAAACCAAGTGGGGAAGGAACCTGAGTTAGGGATTACATCAGGGTAGGACAAGTCCCACCTTGGAGCCTTTCACTGAGAGTGATGGAGTGAGACCTTGTTTTGGAGGAAGTATTGAGCAGAATGGACTTAAACAAGTTCTAGGTAAAACAGTGATAAATATTTCAATTCAGAACTCTCAAGGAATTAAAATAAGATGTTGCAGAACTCCCTATTGTGATCTGTTAAATCATCCTCGGCAACAGGAGGATGGACAGGCAAACATAGTGCCAGAAGGACCTGGGAAGCCTCAGAGTCATTTTGGTACTCAAAAAATTACAGTAAGTGTTATTAAAGACTGAAATTAGTAGTGGATAAATAGGATGTACTGCAAAAGAGCCCAGTACAGTTTTTAGGGAGACATAAGGTTGTGTGGTGTTAGAAGTATTTTCTAATTCATTCTTTGGAAGAAGTAAAAGTTTACTCATGATCTGGAGTCATTTGAGAGTCTAAAAAAATGAGAAGACCTAGAAATGTCACAGAAGAAGGCTTAGAATAATGATACTCTGAAATTACTCCAAAATCTATTATGCAAGTGCTAATAAATGGCTTCAAACTGTAAGCAAGTAGGTTTGCACTGGATATTTGGGAGAAATTCTCTATTGTGAGGATGGTGAGGCCCTGGCACAGGTTGCACAGAGAAGTTATGGATGCCTCATCTCTGGAATTGTTCAAGAGCAGGTTGGATGGGGCTCTGAGCAACCTAGGATAGTGGAAAGTGTCCGTTGTGGCAGAGGGGTTGGAATGAGATGATCTTTAAGGCTCCTTCCAACCCAAACCATTCCATGATAATTAATCTGGAGCTCTTATCTTGCTAGGAAAGGAGAGGAAAAAGGACAAGAAACATCTAAACCCATCCTGTGCCTACATCTTTAATTTGTGTTTCTGCCCATTCCATCTCAGCAGGACATTCTGTGCTAGTCAAAGTCAAAGGGATGCACAACATGCATGAATATTTCAATAAAAGGAGATTAAGTGAACTTAGATCCCAGGAAAAGAGGAAAAGATAATCATTATTCTCAGTTCCTCATAATAAGAAAGCTAATGGGCTTGAGATTAGGAGTTAGACGGTTCAAAACCAGACAGAATACTTTATTTATATGAGTCATGATTAAATTAAGGATTCACTGCTGTGCATTGCTGTGAAGCCAAATTTATACATAGGGTAACAAAGAGATTAGGTCAAATCATATAGGCGCAAATTCCAGCCTAGCAAAACCCTAAACCAGGAGCTGGGAAGAAAAAGCAGGAGGCTACATACTCTCCCACCTGGGTGTGCTCCTTACACCCTCTTACAGAACATCACCTACTGGCTGCTGTCCCAGACAGACACCTGAATAACCAGACTGCTCATCTGTCAAAATGTGTAATTGCATTGATGTTACACTGCAATAAAATCAGCTCCTGGAATGAGCTGTGGGGCAGCTCTGCACTTGTGTTATGGGAAGGTACCAATGGAGTGCAGGCTCTGCTGCCAGCACTGCACCCACGGTACTGCCCTGAAACAGCTTTTAAGGACACTCCACAACATAGAGAGATATAGAAAGAAAAGAAAATCCTTTTAGGATTTATTGCTTTCACTCATGAAAGCTAATTTTTTTTCCAAAATTGGGAAACACGTCAGTGCCACAGTAAGAGACAGATTCAAGCCTAAAGAAAGTAACACTCCAGAGAAATAAAAACTTCAGGATTATGTTCTCCAAAATCCCAAAGGAAATCAGGGAAATAGTCATATTCCCCAGGGGCACTGACAGGGGGCAACCACTCTCAGCTGAGACAGCTGCATTGCACCAAGAGCTCTGCTGGGAGCTGGGAGCACTGGGTGGATTTCTTCTCTCTCCCTTGGGTGTGCACACACACAGGGTCAGTTCCATGTCCTCTCTCTAGCTCAGGGACTGCAGCATTTTGGTCTTCTACACCTGGGACCAGTCACAGACCTTCAGTGACTCAGCTGTGGACACTGAGTATGGAAATGCTCCACCAGAAGCCTTCTCCAGCCTGCTCCCCTCCATGCGTCCCTTGCAGAGTAACCCAATGAGGCATCCCTCATCCAGCCACACAGAGCGGCCAACAGTCCTGGGACACAGCACCTTGTCCCAATTCAGCACTGTCTCTGAGAGGGATGTATGGATCCCACAGGTCCCTACAACAGTGCAGAACAATCTCCTGGGTTTAACTGAACTTTTCCCGTTTGCTTAATTAGCAAACTGATGACAAGAATTTGAAATTCCTTACTAACTCGTACCATGTTTGCCAGGCAAACTGGGGAGCCACCTTTTGAACCCCTCATTAAGCAGATCGCCCTGTATTTTATGGGGTATGGTGGTTCTGGTTATTTCCTGTCCATTCCAGACTGCTACAAAATTTGTCTCACCAGGCAGCTTGAGGAGGAAGAGGTGGTATCTTTTATTAGACAAGAGATTAAATATTTTATTAGAGCAGGGGAACTTTCTTTTCTTAGTCCCAGTGATGACACAAGGGGGAAAGGAGACAATTCTCCCAGCCCACGTGTTCTTCCGTGGGAGGAAAATAGAAGCAGCAAACTCCAAGCAAAGGGCAGGCTGGAAGCAGTGGAACTTTACTGTGTTACCCAGGACTTGAGAGAAAAAACAGTGAAGGACAGACACAAAAGGAATTAAGGAAGAAAGGAGTTAAGAAGGGAATTAAGAAAGACATGAGTGTCACTTTGACAGTCTGCAGGATTAAAATCCAGAGGAGGAATTGCAAGAGTCTCCCCTGAAGATAATGACCTTGCAGCGATGAGGAGGTTTCACACTGCCTAAAGCCTTTTTCTGTAACATCTTTTACGAGGCCAGCTCACTCATACTAAGGACACAACCTTATTCTGGCAGTATCAAGGAGCCTGGAATTGTTGCAGATGTATTTTGCAAGCCCTGTAGTGCCTGTTAATGACCCCTCTGGCAGCAGCACCTGTTTGGTTTGGCTGTGCTCTCCAACAGTGCCTACTCTTTTAAAAGGGAGCAAGCAGGAAAAGACTTATTTTTCCTGGCCTCAGGACAGCGTGCCAGTGCGGGAGGTGGGAAGGGAGGGAGACCTTCAGTGCCTGAGAAGGGTTTAAGGAGAGGAAGGGGACAACAAACAAGTGGCCTTCCTCAGAGGCAGGGAGACTGTCAGGTGATGGTGCTGCAGGCAGGTGGCCAACCTGGGAGGGATGGATGGAGACATCCCCCTTGGCCCAAGGGGGCCACAGGGAGAGGTCAGAAGGAGCTGCTGGACTAAAATCCAAAGGAAAGGCCCTACCAGCAAACACACAGTAAAGGGAAAGATGTAAGAAAGCCTTCTCTTCCTTCTTGTTTTGAGTTTTCAGCCATTGAAAATGTTTCTTGTTCTAGTTTCTGTCCAACAAAACCAGAGGTTTATAAAGTCCTTCAGGTGTCCCTGGAGTGTGCAGATGTGTCAGCAGCTGCCACAGCATCAGCCTGGAGCCTAGAGGGTCTCCAGGCAAATGAACACCAAAATTAATTAATCCAGAACCAAAGAGTGTGCATTTGCACAGATGAAAGCTACAGGAAAGACACAGTAATATAAAATTTAAACTGGCCTGTCAAGCACAGAGAAGCCAAGAAACTCCAGATCATACCTCTGAGCTTACCCCATGATGCACCCAATGTGCTTTAATACAAGATTGACAGCTCTTGTTGTTCTCAAAGATCAGATTTAATCCTCTGCTTTAACATCATGAGTTTATAACAATTCAAAAAGAAATACAAATATGAAATCTAGCAGTTCAAAATGAAAAAAAGTAAATTTTAAACATCCACTATTTATTGATGTGGTTTGTTTTTTTTTTTTCAGGATGTAACAGTGGTTTCATTTTTCGCTAGTTTTTGCAAGTAGTGGGGCTGTGTGATCCTTCAGCATGGAACACTCAAGGCTGATGACACTGTAGTAGCAGGTGATATAATCCCTGAATGAAAGTGGGAAACTGGGGTTTATGTCAGTTATTATTAAATATCTAGAAATTAAGAATTTGATCTCTTTCTATCTGACAGACACAGAAAAATTCAAGTCCAAGGGGTAAATCCTGACCCCTATGTTTAGTTAAGATTTTTAGGACAGAAAATTTTATCTGCCAAGCACATCTGTGTTGCTTGAATGCTGAGAGACACCAGCTGGTGTTCAAAAATCTCGCCTAACTTTAGGCATGCAAATAAGTAGTTTCCTGGTCCGGCACTTGGCATAGAGCTTTCCACATTATCTGAAACCAAGATTAACACACAGCCAGACTGCAAAAAGCAAAACGGCAGAGGTCCAAACAGGATGATCACAGCACAGAGATCGTGCCTGGATCAGATCCACAACTCACCAATGCTGGTGGCACTATGCCGATTCTTCACCATTTAAATGCTCCTGACGTTATAAAACGTGACAGGAAAGGGCAAAACTGAACGCAGAAGTTTCTGCTTGCCTTTCCCCTTGCAGGCAGCCACCCTGAGCACGCACCCACGAGCAGGCAGGCTAGCACACGCATTACCTCGTTCCTGGCTCGCTCTATAAACTCCAGAGGAGCTTTCCCGAACTGAAACGCAGCTCCAAACCAAGGGATCCAGCTCCTGATGCAAGGAGGGGAGCTCGGGTTTCTCAGCTGAAACAAAAGAGCCTTGACAATGAGGAGTCCCAGGAGTGCTGCCAAGAGCAGAGCGAGATCCATTTTGCCTCTCGGCCGCCCGGCCCGGCCCCGGGCGCTGCTCCGCCTGCCCCGGCATGGCCGCGCTGGCCGCGCTCCGAGTTCTCGTCTCGGACCGGCCCTGCCAGCCGAGCGCTGCCACGGGGACAGCGTGAAAGCCCTGAGCAGCACAGGGCACAAGCCCTTGTTCTGTTAAAGGCAGAGCCAGTTCTGATCCGTTCTGGGATGAGGACCAACTCTGCTGCTTGCAAAACCTAGATGTTGCTGTGGCAAAGCCTTGGACTTTGTGGTGGTTGCTGGAAGGCCACCCGTGCAGCCAGGGACACAACCAGGGACACTGGCAAAGCAGTGCAGAGCCTTCTTCAATTTAAAAAAATATGCAGTATTGAGATTAGAAAGCAGAGAGCCTGTGATTTGCAGACATTTAGCTTTCAGCAAGTCAGAGATGGCAAGAAACTTCTGCAGGCATCACCTTAAGCAGAAACCTTAAGAAAGGGATCTCTCGTCTGTCTGAGATACCTCATTAAAGGCTGGATGTGTGTCCAGTGTCTGAGGAGCAGAGAAACACTTCTGAGGTTGAACTGACAGATCAAAATCTGCTGGCCACCTCTATTATATCTGTGCCATGTCAGAACACAAGGTTTCAGAGAGGTCAGATTAGTTTCTTTGCATGTGTGAAAGTGGCAGAGCAAAATTACTTACAGCATACATTAAGTATAAAAAACCCCTAGGAAGTGCTGTCAGCATCTACCCCCACACACCCTCAGCAGGTTTTAAGAGAACAGAAAGCCAGGAGGAGGGGCTGACAGACCAGATGAATGCGCTATCACTCAGGGGGACCTCAGCAGGCTGGAAAATGGGCAGAGAGGGACTTATCTCAAAATCAGAGAATGATGGCTCAGAAGGGACCCCAAGGGTCCCCTGGTGCAGCTTTTCCTGGGGAGAGAGAAAAAAAAAAAAAAAGGACTTAATGAAGTTCAGCAAAGGGAAATGCCAAGTTTTGCCACTGGCAACGAACAACACCATGCACCAGTACAGGCTGACGGAGGGGGGCACCTGGGTGGATGGGAGGGAACTCTGCAGATCTGGGGTCCTGGTGGACACCAGGTTGAACACAAGTCAGAAATGGACCTTGAGTGCTCTGGGCTGCATCAGGGAAAGTGCTGCCAGCAGATTAAAGGAGGTGATCCTCTGCCAAGAGTGAAGTGCCAAAAAGGGCTGGAGCATCTGTCATTTGAGGAGAGGCTGAGGCAGCTGGGACAGCTCAGTCTGGAGAAGAGAAGGCTCAGGGGGATCTTCTCAGTGTGTATGAACACCTGAAGGGAGGGTGCAAAGAGGATGGAGCCAGGCTCTTCTCAGGGTGCCCAGTGAAAGGGCAAGAGGCAGTGGGCATAAACAAATACAGACACAAATACAGCTTAACTCACTTCCTATACAGGAAGGGGTGCACAAACAGGAACCTTTGTACCTGTGCAGACAGGCAGTACAGTAAAAGTAACACAGCAGAAATATACCTGATAGTAGGAGGTTAAGAGCTGTGAAAATTAGGTGTATGTCCTTCATTAAACAGTCATTTTGAAATACCTTGGGATGTTACATGTTGGTTGTAGGTGCAGAAGAACAAGCTCACACACGTCAGCTGTAACAAGGTCTTGATCTCCATTTTGCAGACTGTCTGGAACAAACAGATAAATCACTGTTAACTGTGATATTTCTGCACTTTTGTGTTTAGCTATCACAGTTCTTTATATGTTTATTTCCTGGTTTTATTTTACCCATTAAATTATTTCTCTTCTTATAAAGGTGTAAAGTGATAAGAGAGCTAAAGGCCTTGTAATATTGGAGAAAAATGCATATTTTCATTATATGCATGGTATATGTATATTTTCATTAACTGACTGAGTAGTGAGTTTAAAGTGATCTATGTATACAGGTCAGACAATTCCTCAAGCTTCTGTGAAGACATTCTTTAAAGGCTTTTGTGTTTGTTTTGGCCTTTTTTGTTTGTTTTGTTTAGGTTGTACTTTTAGGGCATCATTTGGTGAAGGACATGAGATGCAAGGCACTGTTGTGAGGAGGACACAGCCAGTAGGAATGTGTAACAGTTGCTGCCAAGCTTTCGTCAGGCTGGGCAGTGGTTAATGCTTAATGGTTTTTGAAGTGAACTAACACAGAGGCACGGGTGGGGGCCCTGGGCAGTCTGGCTGCCTTACTCCAGCAGCACACACCTGGCCAAGACCCTGCTGCTGGGCTTCCACCCCATCTGAAGTCCACACTCTCTCCCTCTATATGCAGCCTTTGGTCAAACTGGCTTGGGCCAGAAACCAAAAAACTCCATCTCACTGAGAATTGAATAAATGAATAGGAAAGGTCCTCTCTGCTGGTGCTGACTTCTCAGGATTTTGGGGATATAGGAACTCCAGGTGTTAGATGATCTCCATGAGTACTGGCCCTTCTCTTCTGGCCCCCACACATCACAGAGCTGTCCATGCAAGCATCCACCTCTAGTCAGGCTCATTTCAAAGGTCCTGTGGGAAGAGAATATTCCTCTTCACAGCCATCCCCCAAACATCTGGTTTTAAAAATAATCTATTTCTTCAGGCTAGAAATGACCATGGAGAGCTGCTCCTTCCACAGGATGCTGCAATGCTATGAGGTTAACTTTAAGGAGGGATTTTTGTAGTTTTCTACTCCCTACAGCATGGTCATAGAGAAAACAGAATGACCCAGAGGTGTAGAGCTAAAGGAAGGTTGTGAAACCCTCATCCTGGGAGGTTTTCAGGGGACCAAACAAGACCTTGGGCAACCTGCTGTAACTCCAAAGCTCTCCCTGCTGTGACAGAGGACTGCAGGATGACTGCAGGTGAACTCTAGAGGTCCTCTCTACCCCACATCACAGTCGGTGGTACACAGGCTGATAGAGTGTGGCACAAACTGACCCAAGCCCACAGAACAGCTGTGGAGGGAGGCACGAAGTACCACAGCAGATGGCATGAACTGTCCAGAAACAGGCTCTGAACCACTCATACCTTCCATGCAGCCAGGCACATTTGCATTAGATTGCAATATCCCCTGTCCCCATTTTTAACTACAGCTTTGTCAGGAGTTTGTTTTATCCCTGCATGAATTCTAATGAATTTTAACCCCAAGAAGGATCCAATTTAATACCAATTACTGGTGACCAATGAGGTAGATTCATCCAACTTCAACTGAATATTTCACCTGCAATGCTCCCTTAATTTGTCTGAATTCTTTTGGCAGGGACCACACACCAAAGCTTTAGGCAGTCAGAGGTGTGGGGAGGTGTTCTGGGATAAGTTTCTGTGACCAAAAAAATTCTCAAATCAGCATGAGGATTACTGACTAATGGCTAATGATTAGCTTAGGGATTCAGCTGAGCCTTAATGATAAATGAAAAGCTCTACAATAATTTAAGAGAAATTAGAACTGGCACATAACAGGACTTCAGCACCCAGCCAGGAAAAGCTTTAAACTTTTCACTCAAGAGCTATGAGAAGTGATCAATTTCTCCCATCCCAGGCTTGCTGGGATCCTGATTCAAACTGCAGTGCTGCGTGCCTAATCTGCAGCCCCAGCTCGGCACGTAGCTGTTGCTAATGAAGCTCTTACTAAAGCAGATCTGGATCAATTAATCCCTCCCGGATGCAGCTGCTTGACACGGGAACGGAGTTTGGGGCTCCCCAGGCACTGCTGCCAACGACAGCACCCCTCAAAGCAAACAGAACCCTCGTGTAATCTTGCGCTCTCATTAATGATTACTCTTTTTAATGTCGATAATGGACAAATCCGTGCGTGTGTCTGTACCTGCAGCCTCGGTTTCCAGGCATAGAGCAGCCTTGGTGACAGACTACATTTCCCAGGAGCCTGTCGCCCCGGAGTCTCTTGTGTCACTGCAGGAGGACCTTGCAGCTCTGCAGAGCCACTCGGGCTGCTGCAATTCCCGGTGCTGGCGCTGGAGAAACATGACCTGCCGCAGCTTGTCTCCTAAACCACCCCGAGCTGACCTGCGCTAGGGCCTGCTCCTGCTGCGGACACAGCCGGGCAGGGTGGCTGGTTACCCTCGGTTCATGTGAGATGCTAGATGTCACCTGCAGAAGAAGAGAGGAGCTTACCTCTTCCAGAGAGATGGCCCCGAGCCAGCAAATTCGCTCTGTCAGCCTGTGCAGCGGCTGTGGCAGAACTAGGTACAACTCACCGTGGTTTTCCGAGAGGGAAGGGGGGTCAGATTTACTTACGGGGGGGTAGGGGGAACATCAGTCCCCGGATGCCTCATTTCTCAGTGTTCTGCTCCAGCAAATCTGCATTTCACTGTGCTAGTCGTGGCTTTTCCATAATCTAAGTGTTTTATGCCGCCTGACCGTGGCTGGAGGGAGGGTTTTTCAGGATGAAATCTTTGCCTCGGAGACTGAAGGGCTGCAGTCATTAACTCAGTGCAGTTGTGACTAATTTAAGCTTTGCACTGGCTGGGTTTCCAGAGAAAGCCTGAAGAGACAGGCAGATCTGTTGCCTAAGTTACTAGCAAGGCCTTATTCCTTCAGAAATTTCTTTTTCGTAGTCAATGAAGGTTAATCAAAGAAAAATCAACTCTTAAGTTTCTGGTCACAGTGGAGATACTTATAAAAATGGAGTTGGAAAACTGCTTGGTGAAATATGGAATAGAAGCCCACTGGCATCTGTGTATCACTGCTTTGTGACCAAGTAACTTATTTTTAATATTTTTCAGCACGTTCTTTATAATTTCTACAGGCTCTTACAGGCAACTCACATTTCTCTAAGGATTTGTAACTTCTCAGTCTTTGTTACTCTTTAAACATGAATGCCAAATTTAATGCACAAATAGACTATAAACCTGCTGAGGATATCCCTCACAAATAGACTATAAACCTGCAGTGAGTGCCTTCCCCTGGCACCTGAGTCCTGCTTTGGAAGGATCCTGGTGTGTCTCAGAGGTATGGAAACAAAGACAAGCCCTGCTCCTTCCCTGCCACAGGCTGGGAAGGTCCATCACCAGGCACTCCTGGCCTGGAACTGAAATGAGGGGCACAAATATTTATTCATACTGTTTCAGGAGCTGCCCTGGGAAGCTGAGATCACCTTGGATCTCCTTCACTGGGCACCAGGCTGGGCATTATTCCTGTGCCTGTATAATGAAAGCAAGCATGCTTTAGGGTGGTTTGTAGGACAGATATGTATGTAAGTTTGTAGGTGAGCCTGAATGTATGTCAGCATTATGATGACCTCTGTGGAGTTGTTCCTGTCCATAACATGTGCTGCCACTGTGCTGGACAGTGGCTGGACAGAATTGGAAAGATCACATGATCAGTTGAGAGATATGACTGGTCTATATTCAGGGGAAGTAACTGGAATGGGATTTTTAATCCTGAGTCCCTCAGAAGGTACACATATTTGCATAACAAATCTGCAAAACTAAATACGGGAGAAAGACTGTGTGTTTGACAGGAATGTCATTTAGTTACTTGTACCTAGAGCCACTTTTAACAGACCTGGATGAGAATTCTCCTTTTCTTCAGGGATCTCCTGGACCCTGTTGGGTACAGCCCCTGCTCCTTGCTGGTGCCTGCCCAGCCCCTTGGGCTCTGGCAGGGCGCTGTGGTGAGGCTGTTCCCGGCACGGGAGGTCTCCCTGCAGCCGCACTGGTATTCACGTGTGTTCCCGGCCCTTTGCCCTCAGTGACATTTCCCCTGGATCTCACGAAAACCCGGCTGCAGATCCAAGGTGAAGCTGTGGCCGGGCCGGCGGTCCCGTACCGCGGGATGCTGCGCACGGCGGCTGGAATCGCGCAAGAGGAGGGGGTATGGAAGCTCTGGCAAGGAGCCACACCGGCCGTCTACCGCCACATAGGTGAATATCTGCTCGTGATGGGACACGATGGGTCTTGCCTCCTGTGGCCAAGCCTTTCGGAGTGAGCTTGCCATATCTTCTTGTACTTTAAATATATCTGTGAGGAGTTTTCAGTCTAGCCTGCAATCCCACTTTGAAATATACGAGATTTCAGATCAATAGCATCTCTTCCTTCCCTTTTCCAGTCCTTCATGGCCTTATTCTGGCTTCTGGGAAAAAAAATAGAAGTTCTCTGTCATCTTTGCATGAAGGTCTTGTTCAGGAAGTCCAGACACTCAGAGTTCTCAGAATAAATGTCTCATATGTGAGGGAAGTGGGGACAGATTAGGAAAAAGGATGGGAAAAATTATGAGGTTGCAAGCATAAGGGAAAAATACAATTGCTTAAAAGAAATGCATTAGCACAATTTGCATTTTTTGGAAACACAAGTAACAGCTTGCCACAAGTAACAGCTTTCTGTGCTTTAGTTGGAAATACGGTGACAACAACAAACCTCAAAAGCACTTGTGGAGGTTTTTTGCTTGGCATCAGCCCAGAAGGAGGCAATGCAGTCCCATCTCCTTAGGGTGCAGGCAAAGCTGTGCTGCCTCTTGGCAGACCTGTGGCTCACCCAGAGATATTTTTTTGATGCTAAAACACCCTGGCTCTCCCCCTGACACCCAGCAAACCCCTCACTTTCCCCACCCTGGCTCTCCCCCTGACACCAGGCAAACCCCTCACTTTCCCCACCCTGGCTCTCCCCCTGACACCCGGCAAACCCCTCACTTTCCCCATTCAGATCACAAACATGAGAGCAGTGACCAGCTGACCCAGGCGAGCTCTGGAGTGTCATAAACCAAGGTCTTGATCTCTCTCTCACTGTGACCTCCAGAAATGCAGACCCAAGAACTGTCTCTTGATTTTGTTTTCCACAGTATACACTGGTGTTCGGATGGTTACTTACGAACATCTCCGTGACTCCATGCTTGGCAGGGCAGAGGGTGAAAGCTTTCCTCTCTGGTAATGTTGTATATTCATGCATATTTATTGCTTGCTTGGGGATTGTCCTTAGTGTAGGAGACCTACAGCCATATCTTAGGTCTAAAATGTATCTGGTTTTAGAATGGGATTGATAAAATCTACTGCAAAATACCTGTCATGCCCAATGCTACAGGAAGGGGGACCTATGGATAATACCGAAATTTCTGATTTTACTAAAATAAATAGACCATAAAATTAACACAACTCATCTAGTAGCAGTGGGAGAGAAAGAAAAGTTGCATATATCAGCAAGCAGTTTGGAATTTCAGGTGGGCATTCAGTTATAATACACGGAGCATCATCCTTCACTTGTGTACTTTGCCATCCTGCCTTTAAACCTTAAGCAAAGAGCAAAATGTAACCTTGTTTTGTTTTTTTTTCCCCCAGGTAAGTTTTAACCCTTTTTGAAAATTGACAGAAATATTACTGACTACTTTAACAACCTGCAGCCACCACAGTTATTACCTTTGCTTTGGCTGTTAATATGTGGAATAACCACTTACACTTGTTCCACTTGGGTTGTGCTGCTGAACTCTTCAGCTTGAGCACTGCGACCTGGGAAAATTTTCAGTGTATTCTGGAGCACAATTTCTCTCCATTTGGCAGGAAAGCTGTGGTTGGAGGCGTATCTGCGGGTGCCATTGGACAGTTTTTTGCCAGCCCAACTGATCTGGTGAAGGTGCAGATGCAGATGGAGGGGAAAAGGAAGTTGGAAGGAAAGCCGCTACGGTTGGTTCCTCTCAGAGCTGGTGTTTCTTGCCCTGTTACTGATCACTCTTTGGCCCAGGGTGTGTTTCTCTGTGTTTTCTGCCACCCCTTCTTCCCAACTGCTGTGCCCTTTTACAGGGAGAGCACCCGATGGCTCTGGGCAGTGAAGAGGGGAGGGATTCAAGACCTCCTCCTTATTCCATTTATACTCATTTCTTTATTCTGATTTATTGGTCCCAGAGACCACAAACCCATCCTGTGTGCTACAGCCAGTCCATGCCAGCACTGCAGCATGGGGAGGGGAGGACGCTTTCTGAAGATGGAAGAAAGCATGAGTGAAATGGCTTGTGGAGGATGCACAGGCACAAGGAAGGCTGGCACACAGCAGGGCTTGAGACTCTTCTGCAAATACCATGACATGCTGCTCTTTGTATGCCAAACTGCTGCCATCGTTTGGTGTCACATACATTTAGTATTGTAACCCACTGTGGGATCTAAGGCTTGTCTGCTGTTAGGGACCAGATCACTGCTTTGCAAAGCAACTGGTATCTCTGGTAAAATATTGTGGCATAAAAGTCAAAGACAGATCCAAAAGTGGATCCTTGCAGGTATAAATTCCTAATCTTATGTGAGGACCCAGTGCAGCAAAGTATTGGAACATGCAAAGATTTCACTGGGCTGTCTACCCACAGGTTTCATCTTGATTTCAGGTTTCGGGGCGTGCACCACGCATTTCTGAAGATCCTGTCTGAAGGAGGAGTAAGGGGACTTTGGGCTGGATGGGTACCAAATGTCCAGAGAGCTGCTCTGGTGAATATGGGAGGTAAATGGAGTAACTTGGCCTGTAGCACTTAAGGCCCCACCAAAGCTTTAAGAAAAAAGAGCTCAGCTGCTCCCTTTGTCTTTGTGCTCTGTCTGGAGTACACTGCAGGTGACCTCTGCCTTGTGCACCTGTGTTTTGGTCCTGTGGAAATCAAACGGCTTAAAAAAACAGTTTTTACCTGAATTTAAGGAAAAGTGAGCCAGAAGCTGAAGGGGTCCCATGGCCAGCAAAGCAGGGATTTCACCAGCCACAACCCAGTGCCCAAGTGAGGTGAGCAGGGCACAACCAGCAAAGGCAGCCAGGGTTCACCAAGATCCAGATCTGTGGGGAAGTGTGTGGTGATGAGGCAAGTGTGAGACCAAGCCAGGAAGCTGAGCCAGCAACAGGGCTGGTGAGGGTCACCCAGATACAGCTCAGCATCATGTAAGGTAAGTCAGAGCAGATGGGAGAAGAAAGGAGAAGGTACTCACAGGTCTAAAGACAGGACTCAGGTGCCACAGCCCTCATTAAAAACGGGGGCAGAGTGCCAGTTGTGCCAAAGGCAGGAGCCTCAGTGGAAATGAACATCCTGTGTTGTGAACAGCACAGACCATTCACTCCTGACAGTGCTGTTTTTTCTCATTATCCTCTTTACAGATCTGACCACTTATGACACAGTGAAACACTTCTTGCTTCTGAACACGACGCTTGTGGACAATAGTGTGACTCACAGTGTCAGCAGGTGCCGTATTCTCCAATTACCCCTTTTCCACTGTGGAGCATTTCCAGCCTTGCTGTCTTCATCTGCCTCTCTGTGCCAGCAGAATACCCCATTCTTTGATTTTGATACTGCTGATGAAATGCAACTTTAGAATTATTTTTTCCTTAGAGAACATCACTTTATAGACGACACAATAGAAAGGATGCAACCATTGCTACAAAACTGCCCTCACGAGAAGTGCCTTGTTGGTGCATTTAAACACCTTTGCTCTAATCTGTGGGAGCACAGTGATACAACTTCTGCAGAACATCCTCTTTTACTCTCTTAAGTGATGAAAAAATCTGTTTTATATAAACATTATGAATTGCCTATTATGGGTCCTTCATCCCTGACTCAGAACTGCACACAGAGGTGAGGGCAGCTGGCACTGGGAGGACATATGAGCAAGAGCAGTAAGAGTAAGCCTCCCAAATCGAGTTTATGTTATGAGTTATTACTCATGATTTGATGATAACTTTTAATATATCTTTTAGAACTGAAATCACAATGCTGAAATTTTTATTACACATCTTGGTTTCTTCCTTAAGTATCTGTTGCTGTTGGCAGTGCCTGCTCTGGGCTGGCAGCAGCTGTTCTGGGAACTCCTGCTGACGTGGTCAAAACCCGGATAATGAACCAGCCAAGAGATAAGCAGGGAAGGTATGGACACTTCACAGACCAACTTTTCAGCACCACATTGAAACCATGGGTCTGACTGATTTCACTGGGAGTGAAGTGCTAAGTTGATAATTTGCTCTTCATCTTTCTAATCAGATGATTTTACTGATTTAGTAAATGTCTGGGGGGTGTTCTGATGGCCATCTAAGCATAACCAGTGCATTTCAGTTCTGGATTAGGCTCCAAGGAGCTCACAAAAGCACTCTGGCTTGTAGAAAAATCTCAGCACAAATTATTTTTATGAGGGGGATGTTTTATTTTTTTAATTGTGTATGTGTAATCCTAACACTGTTTGTTCTCCTTGCACATTGCTAGAGGTCTGCTCTATAAATCTTCCATGGACTGCTTGATTCAAACTGTCCAGGGTGAAGGGTTTATGTCTCTGTACAAAGGCTTTATACCAACCTGGATGCGAATGGTACATGCTTTTTAACTCTCTTTACATTAGCATTAAAATGTGAGGAGTCTGGATGCAGCCCTAACCCTATGTAATATTACAATTTTTGTATGAAAGACATAGTCATAGAATTGTAGAATGGTTTGGGTTCAAGAGACTCTAAAGATCATCTCATTCCGAACCGTCTGCCATGGGCAGGGACACCTTCCACTTGCTCAGAGCCCCGTCCAGCCTGGCCTTGAACACTTCCAGGGGTGGGGAGTTCAGGGATGGGGAGTTCTGCCTCTCTGAGCAGACAGAGGCTTGGGAACCTCTCTGGGACCCAGAGCAATATGAGACTGAACTTAAGAATATGATTTTTAAGAGGAGACAGTTCAATCTAATGGGCTTATTTATTGGGTTACTTTTGTTTTAAGCCTCTAACTTCAGTGTTTGCTTTCACAGGCACCCTGGTCACTGGTATTCTGGCTTACATATGAACAAATCAGAAGGCTGTGTGGAGTTACTTCTTTTTAAAACCTTCAGTATTCACAGAAGAGAGCAGTCAAAAAGCTGAATTCTTATTCCACAGGGTAGTAGGATCACATGTACAGCTTGTTGCTCCAAATCCAATCCTTACTGGTTGGGAACAGCCATGACTTAAGGATACTATTTGACTGTCAGACTGCTACATGAAATTTATATTATTCACAGGGCAAAACTGTCACAACAATACTTCAGCTACCAGCCAGCACCAGCTTTCTGAACCAGCAAACGGGAATAAAAAACATTCTACCAAGCAAATAGAACATAATACTGTCTGTTTGATAATGGAGATGGTTTCAATTGCTAAAAAATAAGAGCAGGTTGATCAATGCACTGAACAAGTTCCATGGCTAAGCATCTATAAAAATATTTGGGAATTTTTGTTGTTAATTTGCACACAGATAAAGAACTACCTCTTGTTAGTTTGATGTGTCAGCAAAGCAAGCCTGTAGTGCTAGGTATTAAAAAAGATAAAACCTGATTCCAAATCTGCTTCGCACAAAAAGTGGGAGGGTTTGTGTTTCTCTTACTTCCCAGAGACTGCCTGACCACTCCACTCAACTCTTTAAATAAGATCATGATTGAAATGCAGTCCTGTTCCCAGAAAATCAAAAGCCTAGTTTGCTCTGCAACACTTGAAGGTCTCAGGATACTCCATAGGACCAAGCTGAACTACTTCTCCTGTGACAATCTCAGTGCTGATGTGGCAGACTGGGTCATTTTCCATGGAAATGTGTACTCTGCCCACTTAAATCTCGATGGAAATACAACATTCTCTTCAATAATGCAAAATGTTTGAACAGGAGTGATTTATTTATTTTTAAACCTAAAGCCTCCCAGATTTCATAGAGAAGGAGACTAGTGCTTTTTGTCACTAGGTTCACCTTTGGCATTCCAAAGTCAAAAATGAAGTATTAAAAGCAGCCATGAGTAGATAAAACAAAGCTGGCTTTGATTTAACAATATGTAGTAATTGAAATAATGTAGAAAATGTGGCTCTTTGAATAAATACCCAGGATTTCTTCTAGTCTTTGCAACCAGTGTCTCCAATGTGCCATTTTCTCACTAAACACAGTTTGGGTGCCTTCTTGGCTTGTTTTTTCTGATTGTACTGTAGTTCAGTTGTGGCTGTATGCATTTGGGGGTGTGCTTCCAGCTTGGAAAACATTGATCTCACCATTATTAGGGAGTCACAGAACCACAGAATGGGGCAGGTTGGAAGGGACCACAGTGGCTCATCTGGTCCCACCTTCCTGCTCAAGCAGAGTCAGCCCAGAGCAGAGGGCACAGGATTGCACCCAGTCAGTTCTGGAATATCCCCAGTGAGGGAGACTCCACAGCCTCTCTGAACAATCCACTCCAGGTCTCGGTCACTGCACAGTAAAGTTCTTCCTCATATTCAGGCAGAATCTCCTGTGCATCAATCCAAAGGTTTTGTTCAGAAACTCTGGCATTTTTCTGGCTGTCATCCTGAGAATCAAATCCAAGTTCTTTCTGTCTTGTACTCCAGCACCAGCAATGACAAAGCAGCCAAGTTGCTGCTTCAGTTCCATCCCAAGCACTCCTGCCTGCCCTCCTGTTACCCTGATAACCCAGAGATGGATACACAGCTTTACCTTTCTCATGAGACAGAATAAGTACTTTTATCATACAGTCAGAGAACAGTTGGGGTTGGAAGGGACCTCTAAGATCAGTTCCAACCCCTGCCATGGGCAGGCACACCTTTCACTATCCCAGGTTGCTCCAAGCTCTGTCCAGCCTGGCCTTGGACACTTGCGGGGATTGGGAATCCACAGCTTCTCTGGGCAGCCTGTTCCTGTGTCTCACCACCCTCATGGGGAAGAATTTCTTCCTAATAGCCAATCTAAACCTGCTCTCTTTCAGTGTGAAGTCATTCCCCCTTGTTCTGTCACTCCAGGCCCTTGTAAAAAGTCCCTCTCCATGTTTCTTGCTGGCTCTCTTCAGGTACTGGAAGGCCACAATTAGGTCACCTTGAAGCTTCTCTTCTCCAGGCTGAATAATCCCAACCCTCTCAGCCTTTCCACGAAGGACAGTTGCTCAGCCTCTCTGATCATCATAGCCAGTATATTAATTATAAGCAATGTGTAAAACCACTTTTAGCCTGCATTTCTCAAAGTTGCCATAAGCTACTTTTATGGGCACACAGCTTGGGAAAATCACTGAAACTCTAAGTTTTGTTAGAATAACCTTGATACGCTTCAATTAACAAAGCCTGAAAGAAGAGAGGTCTATTGATGAAACTGGATACAAGGAGTGCACAATTTATGGACCACAAAGACATTCTGCAGAAAACAGCAGACAAAAAAGAGACTAACAAAGACTCAGTATGTGTGCTGGAAAGTCCCTACCTGGGAAAAAAGATAATAAAAGGACTGAAGAATATAGACTAGTTTGCAAGAGAAGTGAGAAATCAATATCCAACAGAAAACAGAATACTAATTAATGAACAAGAATTCTGTCATTTAGAACTAGTGAATATTAATTTACTAACTAAAAATACATATGTAAATAAACATAAAAGTTCTGTATCTGCATCTGTGTAGAGGCCAGGATTTTGCCAGCCACACCCACATACCTCCAACTTGGCCAAGAAAAAAGTAATGCCTGACTCGCTAACACTAAAAAGACAGCGTTAGAGGGTCTTATTTATCCCAACGATTTCAGAGGACTTGGTGTCACTCAACTTGGTGTCACTTGTTAACTTGCCGAGGGTGCGCTCCAACCCTTCACCTATGCAATTAATGAAGCTACTAAATAACCCTGGTCTCAATACGGACCCTTGAAGCACAGCTCAAAATAAAAATGACAAAAATGCCTCGTAAAAATCTTGTAGTGAAAGAGTTCTTTAACTATTAATAAATCTCTTTCTTCGACTGTGAATTGTTAGCGATTCCTGACGGGGGTCTGCTACGAGCTCCCCGTCCTCACACCACGGCTGCCGCCCCCACGCCGCGCCCCGCCTCCAGGCCGCCGCTGGCCAATAGCCGCCAAGCTCCGCACGCGTGTCCCGCCTCCTGCGCCGCTCTGACCAATGGGAGCTAAGCGGGCTTGGCGCTCTCTCCCCCCTCACCCTGCCCCCGCCGTCCCGCCGCCACCCGTCCCTCGTGGAGCGCTCCACCGTGGGCGAGGGCAGCTCTGCCCAGCTCTGCCCTGAGCCCCGCGGCGCCCCGGACATAATTCCGTAACCCTCCTCTTCGTGGCGCCTCCGCGCACTCTTAGCGTCGCAGGAGCGGCCCCACGTATCAGCTGGCTTCACCCCTCCTTTTCCCCTTTCGCTTCGCGCCGCTCTCCACCCCACCGAGAGGATCGAAATGGACTCGGCCGCTCGGGCAGCCGCTAACGACTCCCCGTGGGTCACGTGGGCGGCGCGTGCTCTATATGAGGCCGAGGGGCGGAGGGCGAAGCGTTGTTTCGCCTCGTGCGGGGGGCGGAGGTGGGGCGAGGTGGCTTCGCGATGAGCTCCGGGCCGGGGTCCCTCGGCCGCGGTGATACCGTCACCCTGCGGGTCCGCGCCGTAGGGCTGTATCCCGAGGTGCCCATCCTGCGGCTGTGGGGGCTTCTGGGGGAAAGTAAGGCTGACTATGCCCTCCTGTACCGCGAGATCCAGTCGGCGGCAGGGCCGCGCCTGGCGGCCCGCCCAGAACCCGGCGGGCCGGGGGCCAGCGGGACCAGGCTGTGCCCGGGAGAGATGGCCCTGGTGGAAGTGTTGGGTGTGTGGTACCGCTGCAGTGTGGTGAGTTGTAGTGCCCAGGGGTACCGTGTTTTCCTGCTGGACGAGGGGTACCTGGTGACCACATCCGCCTATTACCTGGCACGGGGCTGCTCAGAGCTGTTCCAGCTGCCTCCGGAGGTGCTGGGCTGTGTCGTGGCCGAAGTCATGCCCTCCCACAGTAACGAGGGGACAGCAAGTGGGGATTCACCCGTGTCCAAGTGGACCGTGGAGGCGATGGAGTTCCTCAGCTTCCTGCAAGGCAAGGAGGTGTCTGGTGTGGTGCAGGAGGTGATAATGCCGCAGGTCATTGTGCTCGAGCTGCCCCAGCTCGTGGCTCAGATGCAGCAGCTGGGCCTGGCCAAGCATGTCTCTCCCAGCTGGTTCTGCCAGGTGCTCAGGCGCTGCCTGCCTTCTGGCCAGTTAAAGAAGCAGCTCTGTCAGCAGCCTCCAGCGTGTTCCCTTGGAGCTTTTGCAGTTCCACAGCTTGTCCATGTGTTGTTCTCATACCAGCCTCTATCACCTGCCTTGGATTACTACTACCCTCAGCTTCAGTTGGGTGTGACAGAGCCTGTCCTAGTGACCCATGTCTCGGACCCACACCACATTTACTGCCAGTTGCAGTGCCTGTCACAGGAGATCTGTTGCCTTTCTGAGACCATGTGCCATGCTGATGACCGGTGGGAGCAGGACTTACTGCCCAAAGTTGGCTCACCCTGTGCTGCCCGTGGGATGGATGGCCAGTGGTACCGTGCCATTCTGCTGGAGCTCATTGCTGGGGAGCAGGACCAGCATGCAGCTCTCGTGATCTTCGTGGACTATGGCAAGAAGGAGACTGTGACCAGAGCGAACCTGCGCCATTTGCCCGCCGAGTGTTTCCGCATGCCTGTGGTCACTTACGCGTGTGCTCTTCAGGGTGTTTCGGATGGGGGCTGTGGCTGGTCCTCGTTGCAGGTTGATTTGCTGAAAGCGTTGGTGCTTGGCAGAGGAGTGAGTGCTCACATCAAAGCCTTTAACTCCTTTGAGCATCTCTATTATGTGACTCTCTATGGGGAAAATGGTGTTGATTTGAACCATCTTTTTGGGTCTCAGGCTTGCTGCCTGGCCAGCAGTCATGTGAGCCAAACTGAGGATCATGAGCAGCTGGAAGTAGAGGAATCCTTAGTTGAAGAGTTGGGATTGCCACTAGAAGCACCTCCTTTAGCACATGGAGATTTGGCTGCTGCTGCTGTAGCTGGTGTGTATCTGAAGACCTGGACACTGTACAGTGCACAGGTCTCCCACCTCCAAGACCCATCTGAGTTCTGGCTGCAGCTCCATGAGTATTACCAGCTCTTCAGGCAGCTGAGGCAGAGCATGTGGAATTTTTATTCCCATTCCACAAAGATGGATGGTGCTGGGTGGGACCCACAGCCTGGATCCCTTTGTTGTGCCAGTGGGAATGAGGGTGTCTTTTATCGAGCCGTGGTTACCAGGGTACTGGACACTGGGGTGGAAATACACCTGGTGGACAGAGGCAGTACAGAAACTGTGGATCTGTGTGCTGTGAAGGAGCTGCTCCCTCGGTTCAGGGAACTGCCTGCTTTAGCTCTGAAGTGTTGTTTGGCAGGTGTCTCCCCTCCAAGAGGGAGTTGGAGTGAAGCTGCTGTGTCTGCATTCAGGGAGATGGTACTGAACAAGGAACTAAAGGTTTGGTTTTTGAATGTGCAGGGTGACAAATACATGGTTGAAATTTTTGACCAGTCCCAGTTAGGAGAGGGAAGAATAAGTAAACTCATGGCCCAGGGGGGTTATGCTAAGTACCAGAGGTATGAAATACCCAAGACTTGCAAAAAATCAGATGAGTCTGTGACACAGGCCTCTTCCCTAGTGTGTGCTGCAGAGGAAAGCCAAATAAATGCAGAGAAGAGGCTCAGAGAAGAATGTGATCTAAAGAGCAGTGATAGAATATTTGATTCTCACATGAGTGTGGTGGTCAGAGAGAGCCCTATTGCAGCCATTCATAATTCTAAAAATAGTGAATCTCTTCTTTCTCAAGACTATGAGGGTAAGGAAAATCTGCACACCTCTTTGAGGCAGAACTATGTGGAAATTAAGCCAGGCTCCTCTTGTGGAGGGCACTTAGAAGTGGGAAGTACAGTTAATGTTATTTTGTCATATGTTGAGAGTCCCAGTTGTTTTTGGTGTCAGTTAAGTAGAAATTGCCAGGACCTTGAGATACTAATGGATGAAATTCAGGAGCACTGCAAGAATTCATCCAAGCCACATGTTTGGCCAAATCTTGTCTGTTTAGCCCAGTACTCAGAGGACAAAAAATGGTACAGGGCTTTAATAGTTAGTGAAGGAGTTTGTGCAGAAAAAGTAGAAGTCATATATGTTGACTATGGCAACAGAGAGCAGGTGTGTCTAACGAAGCTCCGTGCAATTAATGAACGCTTCCTTAGGTTAGAGGCTCAGGCATTCAGGTGCAGCCTTTACAACTTAATCCAACCCAATGGTCGGAACCCTTTTACTTGGGATGAAGAAGCAATTCGGGCTTTTCGTCAGTTTGTTGTTGACTCATCATCTGACCTTGACCTAAAGTGTACAATCTTTGCCTTGGCTTCAATAAATAGGGACCTGTTTAACATTGTAGATTTAATCACACCTTTTCAGAGTGCTTGCCAGTTTCTCACTGACAGAGGTGTAGCCAGGCCTTTATTTCCTCAAAAGCATCTGGAATCTTTGGTCCAGCTTCACTCTTTCTATTATTCTAGTCATGGTATCAAAATTGGGAGTGAGGAAGATGTTTATATTACACATGTTGAGAATCCATGGACATTTTACTGCCAACTTGAAAGGTGTGGAGATACCTTGGCACAGCTGGCTGATAACATTACTTCCCTGAGTGAGAGAGTGACCAGCTCAGGATCCTTGGGGAAGTCTGGGACCTTGTGTCTGGCAAGGTACTCTGACAGTCAGTGGTATAGGGGAGTAATTATGGAAAGACAACCTAAGGCTAAAGTCTTCTTTGTGGATTTTGGGAACACAGAGACAATAGAGATGGATGATCTGCTTATTTTACCCAATGATGCTTCTGATATCTTGCTTGTGCCAATGCAGGCCATAAAGTGTTCTGTGTCTGATGTATCATCTGTTTCCAAGGAAGCTGCAACATGGTTTAAGGAAGCTGTTCTGGAAAAGAGATTAAAAGCAATAGTGGTAGCAAAGGACTCTGATAATACACTGCTGGTTGAGTTGTTTGATAGAAATACTCAAATTAATACAAAACTGAAGGAGCTAAGCCTAAACAGTACAGGACTGCGTAGTCGTGTACACAATGAAACTTTGTGCACTGGAAATACAGATGTGCATGAGAGGAATGAGACTGCAGGGTCCCCTTTCAGTGCAGGCAGGCCTCTTGAAAGAAAAAAATGTCGACCTGAAGCCCAGCAAGAGCAAGGGAGCAAAAGACACTTCAAAGAAGTTGTAAACCTTTTCCAGCACTCTGTGAAGGGACACGTGGCAGCTGGATTGCTAGAACCTAATGAGGTGCTTAGCAGTAAGAACAATGCTGTTTTGTTGAATAAAGTAGGGGAGGAGTCTCTGCTCTTTTCCCAGATGGATACACTGTCAGATTCTAAGCCTGATGCTGAAGGCAGGTGTGTAATGCTTAAAAATGCATCTGATCTACCACCACAGAAGATCGTGCCAGCTCTTAAAACCTTAGTGTATGTGTCTTACGTCCGTGACCCACAGGATTTTTATGTTCAACTAGGGAGTGATGAGGTTCAGCTTAACAACATTTTGGAAAGTTTGAACAATGGGAAGTCAGTGAAGGACCCTTGTGGACAGCTTTTCCAAGCAGGAGATTTAATCAGTGCTGTTTATTCAGAAGACAGCCTGTGGTATCGAGCTGTAGTAAAAGAGAAGACTTCTGACAATTCACTAAGGGTACATTATATTGATTATGGTGACACTTCTGTGATTAGTGTTGATCAAGCACGCAGGCTCCCTAAGAACTTGTCATCTATTCCAGCAATGAGCATTCACTGCTTTCTAGGTGGACTCAAATGCAAAAAAAATGCTGGCTGGACAGAGAAAGCAGTGTTTTACTTTGCCAAGAGAACAAGTGAAATCCTGCTGTCATGTGAATTTGTAAAGAAGGTTGAGGATAAATGGGAAGTTATTCTCAGTGACCATCAAGGTATAATAACAGTGGATTTAGCTGATAAAGATCTTGCAAGTAGAGAAAGACTTTTCTCAAGAAGAAAAATTGATAAAAGAGAGAACCATGACATGATCACTGGCTGTGAGCCTTTGCCTCCTCAGGTACAAAATGAGATTTCCTGTGTAAACGATTGTAAATCGTTTATCTGGAAATTTCCAGAGGCAGGTCAGACTTTAAAAATTTACATCACAGTAGTAAATAGTCCAGGATACTTCTGGTGTCACCGTGCTGATACCAAAGACGTGAGCTATATAGAGAAAAAAATAGAGGAAGCTGAAAAGCTTGGACTAAGCTCTCCGAATGACGGCAAGTCTTGTATTAAAAGTGGAGATATTTGTCTCGCAAAATACAGTCAGGATGGGTGGTTCTACAGAGCTCAGATCAGCAGTGTGAATGATGACAGTGTCATTGTTAGACACGTGGATTACGGAAGTGAGGAGAATGTCAGGCTGGAGATGATCCGACAGATGCCATGTGAACTGCTCAGAGTACCTGGGCAAGCTTTTGCTTGCTGTCTGTCAGGTTTCCGTCCCCCAGATGGCTCATGGCTTAGTGAAGCAAATAAGAAGTTTTATGATGTGACTGAAAACCTTGTATTAGAAGCTGAGGTTGTAGAAATTTGGGAAAATAAAGATTCTGAAGTCCCTCTGTGTGTTGTCAAGCTGGAAGCTTCTGGCAATAGTATCAATGAAGAGATGAAGCCTTTTTGGAAGGCTAATAAAGAAACTGATGACGGTGATTTCTCAAACCTTTGCAACCCCCTAAAGGAAAACAGAAGTTCAGACAGCAATTTGGGTCTTTGTCTCAACAAAGAAACTACTGCTGCTTGTGGATTAGCTCGGGAAGAAACTGAAAGTGCTTTATTTTGTTCTGATCCTTTCCTGGGTGTAACTTCTGAGTGCTTAGAAACTGAAGAAGCAAATGTGTCAGTGGTAGCTGCCAGTGGGAAGGCTGATGGTGGATGTGAAATAGGAGAGCGTGAGAACAGTTTTGATAAAGAGATGCCTCTGTCTGAAGGTGACAGTGATAACAGTGTGCTACTTGAACCAATGAGAAACTGCAGCCCTCATATTGTGGGCAATGGAATGAAAGCTGAAGAACAGCAACTGTCTGAAATACTGTTTGGAGAGGAGGCTGAGCTGAAAGCAGAAGTGACAGGCAGTGCTCCAGCAGCCAGCCTTTTCCTAGGAGAAGAACAGGAACTGCAGAGATTGCCAGTGCTCCAGGCACAGCCATCTGCAAGCAATGGAACAGAGACATTAGGACAACTGGATCCATTAGAAATGCACTTACCATGTGATGATCTAAATGAGCTCCTACAGGGGCTAGAGGGAGTTATGGAAAAGTCCTCCTGTGGTGAAGGAACAGAGGAAGTACTGGAAGCAAAGTCTCTTGAAATGCAGGCAGTGTCAGGCAGTGAAACAAGAGAGACAGCGTTGAAGCAGGAATTGCTGGTGCTGCCATATGTGAGGGAGGAGACAGGGCAATTGACAGCTCTGAACTGTCTTGAAATTTTGCCATTACTTAATGAGAAAGAAAATCTGATGCCTCCAGTTAGTGACAGAGAGAAGTCAGTAGAGCTGATTCCGTCTGATGTTCAGCCTTCTTTGGGAGAGGAGACCAAGAAACTGCAAGTGAATTTGTCTGGAATTCATGAAGCAGAAGCTATACTAGATGATTGGATGGAAGCAGACCCTCCTTCCCTAAGGCTGTCATCATCTGGTGGTAGACCTGAGAAAGAGCTGCACGAGAAGATACATGACAAGCAGTCGATGCTAGGAGCCAAATTTGAGCCCTTTTTGGAGCTGATGCTGCCTAATGTTCAGCCTCCTGAGGAAGACAGGGAGGAAGATTTGTTAGGGCTGGAACATGCTGTGCTACAGAGTTCTGCAAATAGTGGAAGTCAATTTTCATTTCTTTCAAATGACTCAGTGAGTCAAAGGCCTGTTTTCTCTGTGAAATCATGTGACTGTAAAGTTGAGAAACATAAGGGGTGGCAGAAGAAGAAAGATGACTCTGTGGAAGAATGGATGGAACAAGACTTGACTGACTCATTTAAAGAGAGTGAAAATATGTGTGTTCAGTCTTTAGGCTGTAAGCCTGGGGAAGACAAAAAGCAAAATGAGAACTTGGCTGACTGCAGTGCAGGTAAAGTATGTGATTTTAAAGAGTTAAATAATCAAAATGTTGTGCCATTCAAAAATGAGAATAGCTTGCTTGTAGAAAACCCCAACTTTTATTCCCTAATAAGATACTGTATTAGTGTTGATGCTTTGATGAGTTAAGGGCAGCAGACTGAGTATAGTTTCTCATGGGTTATGTGACAGTCTCAGAAACTAGTCTTACTTGGGAAGATTAATGATTTTGAGTGGAAATCCATTTCTGAACATGAAGTGCATTTGCCAGACTGTTCGGGATGACAGATTTTTGACTTTCAAATATAAAGTAGTTTGGAGGGGGTGGGGCAGCAGTGTTTGAGGTATCTGAGAGTTGATTTTTGAGAGTTTTTTGAGGGTTTTTTGAGGGTTGATTTTTGTGGGGTTTTGTGAGTTTTTTCTTCTTCCTCCTTCATTGCTAAATTACCATTTCTTGTAGCACACCATGACTATCCTTGTAATCTGAAGGGCTTTGCTGTTGGTTCCAAATGTGTGGTGTGGACTTCTCTCAAATGGTGTGATGCTCGTATTTTGGAGGTATCTGAGAAGGGTACCAAGGTAAGTGTGGTTTGAATACTCTTTCTGCCTTCTTAAGATCTAATCCTTCTTCAGTCCTTCTCTAAATTCTAAGTAATTTTTTTTTTTAATTTTATTAGAGAATTTGAGTATTTCAAAGGCTGATTTGGAATTTATAGACTAGAGGGAAACAGTGGTGTCTCAAATAGAGTTGATGATAAATGTCAACACTTGATGTTCATTTCACATCCTATTCTCTTTTATTGACTGGGAATACTGAAGGATCTGGCTCCAGTTTGAGGCACACATATGTGTGTGGTTCTGTCTGGCCTGAAAGTGTTCTGCAGTGGAGCTGTGTTACCATTACATGCTCATGAAACTTGCCACTATTTTACCGGTGTTTTGAGGAGTTAGCGCTAAAGCAGTAGAAACTTGTGAAGAAACTCAAACTATACCGCAAGTAATAATGAACCATTCCTGGTTCAACAACTATTCCTGGTTCAGTGAAATGTGTATTGCATTAGTGGTTGGTGGGAGTTAACTTTAACAGTAGAGAATAATGCAGTGAGCTGCCTTGTTCTACTGCTGTTTGAGCTGGGGGAATGAATGAGACAACTTCCTTCAGTCCAGGGGGAGTGTGTATTGATGTACACACATGCACAGACATTATGCTTACATAAAATGACCTCTAGGTTATAACTTAAGATGGCAAATCCAAAAGGTTGTTACATAAAAGCATCCTTTTGGAAGATGGACTGTCTGAGATTGTGCAAGCCAGCTCTTGTGCTGGTAGATCCCTTGGGTGTCTAAAACTAAGCTCAGGTGCATTCAGATGAGAGGCAGTGCCAGGGATTATCATGAAATGATATCCCCATTCATCAGCTTCCTTCTGGTTCTGATCTGGTAGTTATTTTGCAGCCCTTTTCTCACTATGCTTGGGTTAGGAGCCCAGAAGAGCCTTGAGCAGCCTTAGTCACTACATTCAGTTTTACTGGAGATCAGTTTGTTCTTCTTTGCAAGATCCAGACTTCTCAACACATTCTCAAAGGCACAGAGTCCTCAACTGTGTTTTCCTACTGCTGTGTCTTGTTCGTTGAGTGTATTGCTGCTGTGCTAGATCCCCTTTGGCTATGTCTGTACAGGTCTTGAACCTCTGCAGTGGCAATGAGGAGATTGTGCATCCTGAGAACGTCTGGAACGGGATTCCTGATGGGGCTCGCAGATCATCTGAGGTATGGCAGTGTGGTACTGGACTGGACACGACAGTACAGGTTTTTAGAGAGGCTGCTAACTAACTGCTAAGTCATGAAAAATACTTCTATTGTGGAGTAATTAGGAAGGAATAGTAAGGTTTTCACCAGTGTTCTTAATGAAGGACCTACCAGTGGATGAAAAACTCATCCACTCATCCAAAGTTCAGGTCATGAGCCATGTTGCTGGTGATGATAACAGCATGAGTTTCCAGTTTATTCTTCACATGCAGCCTTTGTATCCAAGTGAAAAGTGTGCAGAAGACTAATGAAGTGAGCTATAAGGGAGGAAAACAATGGTAAATAGGAGTCCAGTAAGAAGTTAGTCTAGTATTAAAGGAAGCACCTCAATGGAAGTCTTGGCAATAGTGCCAGCTTCCTAACAGGATCCCTTTTTGTGTAGGCATTAACCCCTGCAACAGAAAACTTGCAGTCCTTACCAGAGGAGTCCTTACTTCAAGGTAAGTCTGCCTTAAGCCCCCACATGGGTTGTGTACTCTGTGTTTGAATGGTTTCTAATTTTCTTGGAAATGCTTTATTTTAGAAAATACAGTTGAAACACTAATTTGAACTTAGGCAGTTGATACTGCTGGGGTTTTCTTGATATCATAAGCTAATATACTGTCAGTTTAAGGGTGACTACATGGAATGAAAGGTGCACTGTGTCTGGATTACAAACCAATTTAGTATTCATTTATTCATCTAATGAGTTGAGCCTCTTGGAACAGCTGGGGTGGTTGATCCAAGTTATAGATTTTGGCAGGGTTTTGAGCATTGCCATCAGCATGCTGTTCTTGTAATGTTTCTGAAGCAAGGTGAGCAACTAGGCAGACTCTGTTAAGCATTTAGTTTAGCATTTGAGTGCCCCAGTCCCATAATCTATAAATCTAAATTCATAATAATACCATTTTAGTTGTTGTAAGGATAGCTTGTAAATAGTACATGTACATCTTTATTGTTACTTAAACAATTTGAAGTGTTACTGGTAAACACCTCTTAAGTGTACCAAATAAATAGTACAGGTTCTTTTTGTTTGTATGCTATTATGGAATTGTAGAGCAGTTCTGGTTGAAAGGGGCCTTTCCTGGTGGTGAAAGCGGGGCCAGCTTAGACCAGGTTGTTAAATAAAGACCTTACTGCCAGTTCTGGAATCTGTCCAAGAATAGAGACTCCAAAACCTGTCTGGGCAATTTGTTTCTGTGGTTGCCTGATGAAGACTAAACTGAGTTGAAGTGGGCATAGCATTTGTGCTTTCAGGTATTAATTGGTGATTGTATTTCAGTATAACTACTGGTTTATGGGTAACAAATTAGGAAGCTTGCAATGGAGATTGGGTGGCCTGTTGAGCAAGAAAAAGGGTAGTTAAAGAATTTGATAAAATGTTAAAACGGTCAATCTACAAACTCTCTCCCAAAATTGCATCCCTCAAATGCAGGATTATTCTTGATTTTGTGGATTTTTTCTGTTCTTGAACCCTTTGCATGGAGTTAGTGTGGGCACTCTCAGCACCAGCACAGGAAAGGTGAGTCAGCATCATGCACCCACAGGTCACAGGGCTGCAACCTGCTGCACACACTGCCACTGCCCAGAAAGGCAGTTTGAGTAGGAGGTACTCAGGGTGCAAAAACTCCTGCAGTGGTTTATGCCAAGCCCACTGAGGGATGGAATAACTTGAACTCATAACTGAAATCTGAGAGCACTGCTGCTTCATCTTCTGCTGTTTCAGCTGTTTTATCTTTGTATAATAAGTGTAGTCTTTTAACATGGTCCAGTATGTCAGTAGTATTTAGTCTGAAGCCCTTTTGATCTTTATGCCCTTATACACATATATAGAAACATCTTGATTGGTCTAATCTGTGTTTATTCCCTATAGAAAAGCAAACTGGCTGCAGTAGCAATTTAGCTGAAGATCCTCATGTCCTCCAGCAGTGCTGAAACCAAGTGGCACGTTGACCACATGAAACTGAATAAGTGCCTGTATATGAAATGTTCCCATGCAAATGTGTTTGTGGGAACAAAAATACCAGCAGAGCATTGAGTGGCTTATTTTTTCTACCTGACCAAATACCTGTCACTGCTGAACTTCCCTATAAAGAATAGTGTTGGCAGACTGTTACTTTCAGCTTGTTTTCTTACAGCTGTTGTTGCTAGACTGTTATTGTTAGCTTGTTTCTTATAGCTGTAATTTCCTAAATAAGAATTTGCCTCTTGACTGGCTTTTTTTTTTTTTTTGACTGGGGGGTGCACTGACTTGTAGGGAATTTTTGGTGGGTGGTTCTTCAACAGAAGTCTCTTGTGAGTTTCTTTATATGCTATTGTGTTGTACAGCACTGTTTCTGATGTTTGCTTTTGGAAAAGTTGCATTGTTAAGTGTTTTTTTCTCAAAAAAAAAAAAAAAATTGAGGGTATTTTTGGGGGGTAGGGGAGGTTTTTTTTTCTCCATAGGGGAACATAGTTGTTTTGGGTTGAAGTCTTGCATTTGCTGCTGTTCTAAAGCAATGGAAGAAGCTGGAATAAAGCTTTGCCTGGCATATACTGGTTTGTTTGTTTTAATGACTTGTGTCTGTTCCTGTGCAGAAGCCCAAATGCTGTGTGAGGGCTGTTCTGTAGTCACTGGTTGTGTTTTGACCCAAACCAGCTCTCTGGAGCACTGTGAGCTATGGTGAATGTTTTGAAACGTTAATTGTACTTAATTAATTGAACTTGGTGCAGTTGTACTAATGAAAGATGAAGCTTTTCCTATAAATATGAAGAAGACCCAATGGAATGGTTTTGCTGCCATGTGTGTGCAACATGCTGAGCTGTTTTAAGGACCTGCTGCTGTTTTAAGGAGGTCTCACCTTTTACTCTCCTCCTCAGGTGTTGAAAAGGGGGGTGCTATTTTATAGTGGTGTTCCATGTATAGCGTAGCTGCTCCCTCCTCTTCAGAAGCTGTGGATTTTTCATGCTGAAACAAGGACTTAGAAACCCAAGGTGGCTGATAGTGAATCTCACAGTAGATCTCAAGTGTTAGGGCTGACTCAGTAAGACAAACACATTTATTTGCTTAATAGAGACAATGCACGGCGCTAGGCTGGGGAGAATTTAATTAAGTTCTGAAAGACACATCTTAGGTGTTATTGCAATCTCATTTTAAGATCACAGATTATGTAAAATACTTAATTACACTGTTAATTTCTTAATTTGTTTACTTCAGTGGTTTTGTTTGTAACCTGATTTTGAAATGAACAGAATTTAGAAGACACCCTTCCATAGGGCAGCTTCAGGCAGTTCTGATCCAAAAAGGAGAGCCTAAAAGAAGGCCATCCAGGTGGCAGCTGACAGTCTTTGTCCAGGTACTACCACTGCTGTCTGTATCTGTCAGTGGGAGCCAACTGAGTCCCCTAGAGACCACTGTGAGTACCTGGAGAAAGCTGAGTGTCTGGGGAGTGTTTACTACCTGGCCAGACCTCAGGAGCTGAAGCAGTGCTAACAAGGACCATGTAAAGAGAGCTGGAGAGGTGCCACATTTGTATTTCCCCTGCAGTCCAACTGTGTGATAGTGGAAACACAGACAAGGGAGGAGCTGCTGGAGCTTTGCCCACGGGCACTTACAGTTGCTACTAGTGTGACCCAGGAAAGAGCTTTTGAGATATAAACATCATCCTCTACGTATGGCACTAAACACATCTTAGGTTTAAGTGGATTAAGCTCCTGTGAGGAGTCCTGTGTCTGGACTTCCTCTGCTGTCAGCTGAAATCCTTCCTGTAGCTTTTACTGTGACTTATTTTAACAAGACACAGTCTTGAAGACCACCCTCCACAGGCATCTCTTAACTCCCAACTGTTGTCAGAGCACAGCTGAAATACTTAGAATCTAAACAGGAAAGTGGTGGTTTGGGGTTTTTTTGGTTTTGTTTCTTTTCCCCTACCCTGCAGGAAAGGCTTGCTAGATGCAAACTGACATAAAGCTTGGTAAACGAACCTGTAGCTGAATTCCTTGGAGCTCAATCTGTCTTACTGCAAACTTGATTCTAGTCAAAACCAGAAAGAGCATTTAAATTATACCAAGTGATTTCCCCAAGCTGCTTACAAAGCAGAAGTTACCCTATTACAGTATTTCAGAGCATCCCACTAACTCATTTGAACAGAAACCTCTGTTTTTATGATTATGTAACTTAGTGCCTTTTTTTTTTCTTTTTGTTCCACACCCCAAAAGCTTTGTTGGTGTTTAATGCCACCACATGTCTCAGCAATGTCTGACCAATATTAGTGTCCTGATGTCCATGGCATACAATACTCCTTTGTATTCCTTACTCAGGTTCAGCTGGAGATGTGTCAATATTGGTTCCAGGAATAACATTGGGTCCTATGCCATCCACAAGAGAATCCCACTGATCAAAATCCTTCTTAAGACCTATAGGGCGGGGGAAAGAAAACAGGCGGCCATGAGTTAAGTAACCAGCTTTTTGTAAAATACACTGAATAATGAAATCAATTCAGCAAAGCAGGGAAGGAAAAATGTTTTAAGGAGGAAAAAATGATACTTCAGATTTTTTGTACCAGAACAAAATGTCAGTGATTTTCCTCTGAGTTGCCAAGATCACAAAAGTAACCGACAAACCTCTAGAAGTCTGACTTATTTTTTCCACTGACACACTTATTTTGATCTTGTTTTAAACTGAATAGTTATATAAAAAGCTTCACAGGAATGAAATGTTAGTCAACTTCATACTTTGCTTTAAACAGATACTTACTCAGATGTTTCTGTAGGAAGGCTAATGAAGCATGATTGCTGATATCAATAGCTTCATTTGGATCTATTTCTCCTTTTAATTTGAAAAATCTTGCAATGATTCCTCCGCTCACAAAGGTGAAATCAGGAAAACTCTGATGTACTGACCCCCTGCAAAGAGAAAAAATGATCAACAGGCTTGTAAGACTACATTAAATTGCCTGATTAAAAGATGCAAGACTTCAGTCAAACATCTTGTACTGTCTTTAAGAGAAGATAAAACAGGTTAATCTCACAAGCAAGATCAACAGGAAATTCTGCCCTAACCACAGAAGGGAGGAAGGTTTGTACATGCTTGCTCTAAGTCACTGCAACAGCAATAAAGAGTTGGTTTGGCAAAGCATCAAAATCAAGTTGTCTCCCTGCTCAGTGATGCAGGATAGAGCCATCCCTCCCCTGGCTGCAGAACTGCCCCCAGAAGGCTTTCAGTGCTCAAATGCAGGTGATGCACAGGGCTCAGCACAAAGCTAGTGCCCCAGGGCAGGAATGCACACCTTGGAGTGTCTTAAACTTGGGGTTCCTGGCTGCTTTGAGAGGTCTCTGTCCCTGCTGTAGGGGATGTATGGCTAATTTAAACGTACAAGACCTTTAAGATTATTAAATCCAACCATTAACCCAGCACTGCCATTCCTGCTCTAAACGATGTCCCTCAATGTCACATCTACATGTCTTTTAAACATCTTCAGAAATGGTGACTCCTCAACTTTCCCTAAACAGCCTGGTCCAATTCCTAACAACACTTTAAATGAAGAAATATTTCCTAATATCCAATCTGAACTGCCCCTGGTATGACTTGAGGACATTTCTTGTTCCCTGGGAGAAGAGCATGACCCCTCACCTGGTTCCACCCTCCGGTCAGGGAGCTGTAGAGTGAGGAGGTCCCTCTGAGCCTCCTTTTCTCCAGGCTAAACATCTCCAGCTCCCACGGCTCCTCTTTCTCCTCAGACTTGTGCTCTAGGGACTGTCTGTCTGTCTGCAATTACCTGTAACTGCACAGCTCCAACAAGAGCTTCACCCATGGACAGAAATTATGGCTCCTAAGCACTTACTTGATAGTGATCATTTTCTTGTTTGTGTCATTAGAGATGAGCTTCTTAATCTTTAAGATGTTCTCAGCCCACTGGAATTTTTCAGAGTTGATAAAAAGCAGCGGCTGCTGGACGCTGTTTTGGTAAATGTCATCACCTACAGGAAGCATCCATACATCGAGGGCAATGCCACACCTGCCAAAAACATCTGCATATTGGCACAGAAGCAGAAAGCTTGGAAGTTCTGAGCATGCTTTAAGTTGCAAGAGACATGGGAAAGAGAAAATCTTTCTGATACTGAACAGGTAAATGAATCACTTTGTTTCATAATTATCTCTACTCTGGGGGAAGAGAGTTAGTCCATTCTTTCCATATGTTGGTCTCCACTGACTGCAGGGTCCCACATATCATGATATAATAAGATGCAGCTGTTCTGTTCCACCATATCCCCACACTTGGAAAAAGCATGGCTGGAGAAAGCAAGACCTGCCAAACAATGCTCTTCTTCAGGAGTCAATTAGTAGTTGGGGGATCCTAGGTAAAGTGCCCTGCTCCAGACCTCTCAAGTGCCAAATGTCTCTGGCCTTGTTTTGCATACTTACCTAAATCTTATTTCTTTGCTGAGACTTTCAATAACTGTAGCACCACCAAAAGAGTGTCCCATCACAGCTATTCTGCTAGTATCAACAGAATCCTGTCAAAAAAATCCAGGTGCTGTAAGAGATTTTCTTCCCAAACTTACATTTTTAAAGGGAATAATTTTTTTAGGCATTAGATCCTACTGAAGTAGGAAGAGCATAATTTCAGCTCTATTACTCTCTATCCAGCTTTGGATGACCTGAGAATATTTTCAGAGATCTACACAGTAATCTTCAGAATACTTTACATGAACTAGTTTAGAAATGGAAGGGGGAAATCAGAAGCATTATTAGGTGTTTAACAAAATGCAGGTGGCACCTTCTACTCACCTTTAGGCTGTTCCAGTCAAAGTCTGAATGTAATACATTCGTTACTTCCTCTCCTGAATTGATTTTAAGAATGAGATTGAGAGCTTTGATACACTCCTGTGCTCTTTGCTGCACCTGGGGAGACAGAGAGGTTGGGGGAGAGCAGTGGAAGGAATCATCAGACAACTGCCAGGCTTAAGAGTCCCTTGGACACAAGAGTTACTCTGATAGTTTTCCCCCACTATTCTGAACTGCAGAATGGAGCCATCTGACAAACAACAAAATTTATCCCTGTAATATGCATCAAAGGCCTTCAACTCCATCCCGTCACTGCTTAAGAAAAGGGGTTGTTGGGATGTACAAAGGCTTAAGTTGCAAAACTCCAAGGAAGGCTGACTCACTGATGCTTCTCAGGCTCACCTGGATGAGCAAATGTCATTCTATCACTGCCCCATCACACAATAGCCTTGAAACTGTCTTTGCATTGGATAAACCATACTAAGAAAAAGTGAAGCCCATCCAATTTTTTTATATATACTCATCCTTGAAAACTGTAGTGAAGCTGTTGCAAAAAAGGATTTTCATTGTTCCATAAGAACAGTTTTTAACTGGTATGTCAGTAAAAGAAAAGCTTCACAAAGAACGAAGGAATAGTAGTGATCTTGGGAACCACAGTGTGTAGGCAGCCAACAAGATGTCTGTGCATCACTAAATTTCAAATAAATCCCAATCTCCTGACTTCTCTACTTGTGAAATTTGCAGACAACAGCTTCTGAAGGTTATTTCCAAGCTCAGACATTACACATTGACACTCACAGGTAGGACATTGTACTCATCCAGGAAATGACTCTTGTACTATTGTCTGTATGGCCCAGGGAGATAAAGAGAAGCATCTCCCTGGCTAAGTTTTCATTAGCTGGAAAAACCACTCACATATTTTAAAGGTCAAGTGTATGCCTGGAAGAGCTTGTCAGTATGACCACATTACATCCAGCTTGGATACTGCTTATAATAAATTGGAAGTCTGCACTGTTTACATTGCTAAAAAACATCTTCAAGTGCGGTAAGGACTATAAAGCAAACATCCCACTCAGAGCAGCCATGATTCATCATTCCATAGAACAGTAAACAAAAGCTAATGCAAGCCTAAGGCCACACAAACACTTGAGCTCAACTCTGAGTCACTTTTAGGCTGGGCTGGACAGCAAAAGTGTAAGAGACAGAAAAGAAACAGAAAGTTGAGTGGAACCAGAAGAGAAACAGATGACTCAGCTCAAGAGTGCAACTTCAAGAAAAAGCTTTGTTGAGGGAGCAGCTTATGCTCTGAAGAAAGCTACTGTTGGCTGTTCTACCTTAAGGGGCACAGGACTCGATCAATTTTTGTATCTCCCCAAGCCATGGCAGAAGACTGCTCCCCTGCCAAGGGTAGACTCTGCTAGCCCTAAACACAGCCCTCCTGCCACACTTCCCAGAGCACAGAGCCAGCCCAGGCACCTGCTTATGGCGCAAGCAACGCTCCTCTTCTCCAGTTTTCAGTTTCCTGTAGTAGATCCACTCCTTCTCCATGTTAGGTGGACACTCTTCCTGTGACTCAGAAACGGACCTTCTTTTACAATAATATGTGGCTGAAGCAGATTCATCTCTGTAATACCAAGAGAAGGTTATTTCTGGTTATACAGACAATAGTACATTTGGTTTGAGATGAAGTCAGCAAAAGTTTTAGATTTCACTCATCTGAAGAGATTCAGCTATCAACCAGTGCTGCTGCAAGTCTGCTACACAGACTTTCTAAATAATACAATAACCCCACCAAAACTCCCATCTCCTCTATATTCTTCACCTACTTTATATTCTAACAAAAAGAGTGAAACAAATAGCATATCTGAAGAATGACAAATTATATCTACCCCAAGACTTTTCATTCTTGGGCTTATCTAAACAAAAGTCCCTTTGTTTGGAGAAGACTTGAGCTATGGGCAGTGTGGGCAGGGCTGAAAAAGAGACATTAGTTTTTCTTTTTTAAAAAAATCCAGAAGTTCTTCTTTAGAATAAATAACATTCTGTCAATGTGAGAAAGTTGCTTTCCATCAGAACTCCAAAATGCACAGCACACTCACCTGTGCTCCACAGCAGCCACTATAAAGCCCTGAGAAGCCATCTCTATGCAAATAGCAGAATAGATTGTCCTGCAATAAAAACCACACTCTGGTGAGATGTCATTCTTTAAATTTCATTGCTCTTTAAATGCTGACCACACTAGGTATGCACTAGTCTCCACTCAGTATTTCTTCTCTTTGAATTTGCTACCCAGCAGAGCAAGATTTCTTGCCAGGCACCAAAGCTTGTTCACAAACTTTGGTACTGTTTTACTGTCTGTTCAGAAAGGAAGATGCCACTGATTTTTAATAAGTAGCACACACAGCACTTTGCATCTTCAAAGAGCTGTCCAAAAATCAACCAGCTAATCTTCACAACATCCTTATGGGCTGGTAAATATCTTCCCCTCCCTCATAACAAAGGTAAAACACAAATGGAGTTCTGAGCAACCTGGTGTAGGGGAAGCTGTCCCTGCCCACAGCAGTGATGATCTTTAAAGGCCCCTTCCAACCCAGGCTGTTCCATTATTCTGTGACCAACCACACACCAGCCCTGCTGTTGTTTCAGTGGGACCATAATGACACATGGCAGCCTGTTCTTCAAATCTGTTTCAGCTCCACAAGGATCTCACCCCCCTATCTGAAATCTGTTCAGAACCATCCTTGGAGACTGCTCTCTCCATAGACAACAAAACCAGTTTATCAACAAACTGCAAAATTACCGAAATGCTCCAAGTCCATGGGAAAAAACAAGAAGTGGGTATTTTTCTCCTGGCTTAAAAGCAGCATTTGACTTTGCAGGACAGGTCACTGAACCTAAATAAAAATGGGAGTGTACGTCATTATTACTGGAATGAGAGAAGGCATTTGTTCCTGTGGAAAAGATCCCAAGAATGTAGTGATCACTAATATCAGAGTAATCACCTAAAGATAAGGTGCCAAGACTCATCTTTAAAATAGAAAGCAAATATGGATCTGATTCTGAAAATACGTTCTACTTGGCAGAAGATACTTGTCTTCTCCCATCCACAGCCTGGCACAAGGTCTACATATTTCTTAAATCTTCATAGTCAGGCATCCAGGTCTTGCTGATATTCAGACCTTAGGATCTCTCTGACCTTTGTATATTTGCACATTTTCTTGTGGGATTTGAATCGCAACACACAGGTGCAGCTGATCTAGAGCAAACTGCCCAGACACTTCACACTTCCATCCACAGCAGTCAGGGACTGCCTGAGAGCTGGGGTCACATTCAGCACTCTCACTACACAAACCCATCCCACAAAACCACACTTTTTAACTAAAAACTCTTTTTCAGCCCTGCAGCAGTAACACCCTACTCATGGAGCATGGAGGCAGTGACAAGAATAAAGGAATAAAACCAGAAGGAGTCTTACCAACATAGTAATGGAAAAGCCTTTCTCCTACAACTCGGTACATATTAAGGAAGTCAGAGAGTCCCTGATAGTATTCTTTGTCTGGAATCCATCGTGCCTCTTCGATATCTGTGGCATCATATGCTGGATAATAGAGGCGCAAAAAGCTTCCCTGGGATTAGGAAAAAAAATTTAAAAAAAGGAATATTGGTATTTATTTCTATATGGCTGAGAAAATGGAAGATTAAAACATTTATAGAATGCAGTTCAAGAGAATGATGAGAATATCAGAAGAAAATTGTTATCATATACAGGCTTTGATGCCAATCCTATGTCAGAATCTTCCTGTGCCTACAATGAATTTAAAGTAACATGATACTCATCATCAGAGCATGTGTGGAGATACACATCACCTTCTCTAGGCTAGCTTAAGGCTTATTAGAAATGCTTCATTTAATTAAATTAATTATTACAAACACTCACTACTTATTTGCTCAATCCAGCATCTTGCTGGATCTTTTCTTCCGTCTTCTTCACTGGGAATGGTTTGATGATGTGTTTTGTTAAGTTTTATAGGGCTGACTGTCAAAGGGGTGAATGAAGATGACCTGAGAGCTGGAGCACCTCTCCAAGCATGACAGGCTGAGAGAGCTGGGGCCATTCCGCCTGGAGAAAATAAGGCTCTCTAACGTGGCTGTAGTGTTCCTGCCTAAACTGAGCAGAGGTTGTCAGCAAAGCCCTTGGGCAGATGCACAGCAAGGGAGAACAATACATTGCTCTTCCGCCTCATCAAGATGTTCACAAGTCTCTTGTGATCCATCTTTCTAAACACAACTTTGTTAGCCTGTGTTTCATCTGCCTCTGTTTCTTAACACCAGTTCAAATCTCTTACTGTCTACATTCCAGGTACCCCAGGAAAGGACCCAAGCTTTCCACACTCTCAGGGACCTTCCATACCTCCTTGTCAGTCTTTTTCCTTCACAGACAGCAGCAATGTACCAATGCACACCACAAAGCAGACCCCCCAGAAGATGAACTGTGTGCAGTTTGCATTCTTATTTCCTGGTTTGCAAAGCAATTTGCAACACCCCGTTCAAATTCACTGTCTTGCTTCAGCCCTACTTTTGGTTTAGCAAGTTACAATCAAATATAAATAAACATGAGCTTTGAAATAAAGCCCAATTTCTTGAACACTAATTTATCAGTTCACCAGAAGTTTGTTTAATGAAGCTTGTTTCTATTCACTTATCAAACTTAAATCAACCTTTGACACAGAGACCATTGTGGAAGAACTTTCCTCCACATTGCTACTGATATCAACTTGATCTCAGAACAGTCTCAGTGAACCTCCCCAATGACTAACTGATTACCAGAAAGGGGAAGAAGTTCATTATTTATCCCTGAGAGAACTGCAGTTGTTCATAATGCTTATGTAAAAAAATTCACATGGCCTGACTGCAAAGAGAAACTCATAACTTCTCTGTACTGATACAGAGTAAGCTCAGTAAAGGAAAGCATGCGAACTATTACAAACTGATCTCAAGTTCCACTCCATCTGGCTACTCTGCGGAGTAAAATCACAGTGTAAATGCAGGTGTATTCTCTCAAAGGCAAGAGGATTTGAAATGGAAACTCACAAGGAAGCTCATTACTTGTCTGGTCAACGCCCCTGTCTCATTATTGTGGCTTCTCACTGTGCTTACCTCTTGCAAAATTGACATCCTGTTCATCTTCAGTGAGATAAAATCTCAATAGACATCTCGTCTCTTACCCTGCAGCTGAAACACTACATAGGCTCATCTCCCAGCCCTGCCAAATCCTGTTGAGATCTTTGTGATGAGAACAGGCACAGTCACAGAGACTGCATGTGGAGTCTCCTCAGGAGCCCAGCACAGGAAGCAGCAGTGGGGTGCTTGGGAAGATCCCCCTGGGTCTCAGGAGGACACAGTTTCTTTGCAGTATCTTTTGTAGGAGAGTCAAAAAGGCAAGGACATTAGAAGAGGGAGAAATTGGCCATGGGAAAGGCTTGCTGGTTACATCCATCTGGTAAATGCTCAGCACACATCCTACACTAGGATGGAGAGGATAGAAAGCTCAGCTGTGAGTGTCAGCATGGAGCACACAGGTAAGACCTTCTGCTTTAAAACTGCAGCCAGTTGTTTCACTAACATTGTGGCTTAAATCCAAACAGTTGAGAGCTTTACCTCAACTGCATTTTCTGTCATCAGGTCTGTACATCCAACTGAGTGTGGTCCCTTTCCTTCAGGGATCCTGTAAAACTTCTCAGTGCTGTTGGTGCTCCACATTTCTATTGGTGCCTTCACCGATGAATCTGGGGGAAAAAACAAAAGCAAATCAAGAGACCACCATGGCCTCTGTGAGCAGATCACCCACACTGAAACAAATCCAGCACGCTGAAAATCCAGAATTAGGAAAATGAAGATTGAGCCAATACAGAAATCTGCTCGTAAGAAACAAAGAAATCCCGAATTGTCAACCTGACCTGTTTTACTGGGGATTTTCCTTGTTGTATCCTGAATCCCAAGAAGGAGACAGCACGGTGCACTTACAGAAAAGTGCGATGAAATCTTTGGCTGGCGAGGCCGCGGCGGCACTCGGGAGATCTGCGGTGCTACGAACCGCACAGAGGGAGGATTCTGCTGCTCCTCGAGGAAAACCGGCCTGTGCATCAGGGGGAGCGGGATGTCACAGAGAAACACAACGCCGCTGCCATTTTTCCAGAAGGAATGACGAATCCCAAGCTCGGCCCCTGGCGAGACAAGGTCGGGCTGTCCGTGCCGGAGCGGGTGTCGGGGCGGTGCGGTCGTACCTGGGGTGACCCCTCCGCGCCGGGCTGGCCCCGGCGATGCGCAGAGCGCGGGGGAAAGCAGCCGCATCCCGGGCTGGGCTCTATCTGCCGCTTTCTCCTTGGGGAAGGAGACACGGAGCCATCCTTCTCCCGGTACCCCGCCGCCCGGGGCGGGGCTCCCAGTGCGATGTCACTGCTGCTCCTCCCCGGAAAAGCCGCGGGGCCCGCGGCCGCTCCGCCCCGGAAAAATCCCTCTGAGGCGCGGCGCGGCGCATCCCGGTCCCGCGAAGATGGTGCGGAAACTGAAGTACCACGAGCAGAAGCTGCTGCGGCGGCTGGACCTGGTGAACTGGGAGGCGTCGGGCGGGAACTTGGCGGAGGTGCGGGCGCTGCGGCGGTACCGGGTGGGCCGGCGGGAGGACTACGTGCAGTACAAGGCGCTGGCCCGCGCCGTGCGCGCCCTGGCGCGGCGGCTCCGCGACCTGGGCCCGGCCAGCGCCGCCTTCCGCGCCCGGTGCGCCGCCGCGCTGTTGGAGAAGCTCTACGGGCTGGGGCTGGTGAACAGCCGGCAGTCGCTGGCCGTCTGCGAGAGCCTCTCGGCCGCCGCCTTCTGCCGCCGGCGCCTGCCCTGCCTGCTGGTGAAGCTGCGCATGGCGCAGAACCTGCGCCACGCCGTCACGTTCGTGGAGCAGGGGCACGTCCGCGTGGGGCCCGAGGTGGTGACAGACCCCGCGCTCCTCGTGCCCCGCGCCGTCGAGGACTTCATCACCTGGGTGGACGCGTCGCGCCTGCGGCAGAAGGTGCTCGACTACAACCAGGAGCGTGACGACTTCGACCTGGCCGCCTAGGGCTGCCCTGCCTCACAGGACATGCTCACCGATAACACCACCACGGGATATTCACACACCTGCAAAGGGAGCCAGAAGGAAACTGTGCGCTTCCAGTGTCGTATTGATCTGCTCCTGGCTCCCTTTCACAGGTGATGGTTCCATTCATCCATTCAGAGGAACAACCTTTACACATCCACTGCTTCAAGAATATATCCAGTGGCCCAGCTCCATCATCATCCCTGGCATGCTGTCCTGGTTTAGGTCAATTTTTTCTTCTCTCCCCCTTTGCTCTCAGATCTAGTTTTAAAGGTGCAGAACTTATTTCTGGGCTAAAGTGACAGATGGGGATACCAGAATCACCCCAGGACACAGCTCCATCATCATGCCCAGCTCCCTCATCCTTAAAAGTGCGTCTCCATCATCCTTACATCCCATAAAGCAAAAGTGCTTGGAAAAGTCTCTGCCCAGTCGCAGGAGAGGATTCAGGCTTAAGTGCTTGGCAGCTTAACAGCAGCTGCTGGAATGGGTTTTAAGCCAAGACGAGTGGCTGTTTTAAGACTGAATTTAGCTGCTTCACTGCTCTTTTTCCAAGAGGTTGTCGTGGTTCCTCCTTCGGCTGTTGAACGCGCAGGAATCAGAGTTACTTCTGGAAGGATTTTCCTTTGATATCAAGGAACAAGGAGGGGATTTCTGGGGGTCAGCAGTAAACAAGAAGGCCAAATACCATGTTTCTGAAACTGTTTGAAGTTTTAGCCAAAAACAATTAAAAACAAAACAAAAAACCATTGTCATGTGAAGTGTGAAGGGATGTTTGATGCTTTGAGTTGTGTCTTTGCTGTGTGGGGTTCCAGATGACCATTAGGCATAATTTGTGATCCATCAGGATCTAACTGGGGAGGTGTTGGAGCAAAAGCTGATCTAACCATAACTGCAGATTTAGGTGAACTTTTGCATGAAGCACATTAGCTAGGAGCTGTTAGGAACTTTGTTCCCTTTTGATAAAAAAAGCAGAAAAACAAAAATAAAACTGTTGGTTTTTTTTTAGTTGGTGAAGAAATGTATGGACTGCTTTATGATATAGTTTCTCTGAGCTTATTCTGATTTTTAAGTGGTCCAGTAACCCATTTGCCACCTTTCTGAACTTTTTTTTAATTTAAGTTTTTATGTAACTTACGTAAGTCTGGGGTTTTTTTATAGCTAGAAGGCTATTGCTGAGTTGTAACATGTTTATCCTAGGAATGCTCTCTTTCCCTTACCCGAGGCTATGAAAGGATTTGGCAGTAGGTTTAGGAACAGAGCTGTGACTGTCCATCCCAAATTCAAAGAGCTGGAGGAGTGCAGCTACTGTCAAAGCTCTGGATGTGGATCCCTTAGTGTGGCTTTTTTGAACAGAAAAAGTGTTCAGGTGAGATATGTTTTGAACGTATTGCACGATCACAATCTGTCACCAAATATTATATCAGGTTTTTATAAGGCAAACAGAATGTTTACATTTCTTCCCAGTCTCATAAGCCAGCTGTATTAAGCAGAGCAATTATTAAAGCAATAATAGGTATTAAGAAAAAGACACTAAATGGGTGGATAAACCATTTGCCTACTACTGCTGTTTGTACTTGAATTTATTTCAGTAACCATAACCTCAGCAACATCTTAACCTTTTTCTTAGAGCATGCATCTTGCTTATGGTAAGAAATGCAGACTGAAAAAAGTTTCGCACCTGACACCTGACTTTTAAACACCTTCCCAGCTTCCCTTTCCTCTAGAACAGTGACACCATTTCTTGGGAAATTTAGAAGGTGCCTTATTCAGGTGCAGGTTAAAGCAGTGTTTCTGCTGTGCTTAACTCTTTTGGGGGAATTTAAGTTACAGCACAGTGACTGTGCAGGGCATTTTACTACTGAGATGCTGAACTCCTGCTTTGCCCCATGTGTCCAGCCCTTGGAGGAACTGCAGAAAAGGAAATAAGGAAATAGCAAACCTCCAGCCTGTCAGCCTCTGCAGTTTATATCATCAGCCCATTCCTTTTTTATGAAACCTACTTTTTATCATTCATCTGTGCACCTTCAGCATCTGTAGCAGAAGAGAAATGCCCTGTAGACTATTAAGCAGTGGGAATTGATTTCCCTAGAAATATGTGGGATAATAGCATCCATCACCCCTGCTCTCCCTCCTATGGTACTGGAAATCAAATTCTTATGTTCTCTAAGAAATCAGGCTGTGTGTTTATATGTCTGTGTGCTTTAAGTCTGGAATTTCTTAGCTGTGCTGGTTGTGCAGTAGCTGAGACCTGAGATGAGTGTCCTGCTCCTCAGTTTTTAGCACCTCACACATCCCTGACCAGAGCTGGGTCCGCTTCAAGTACAATAAACAGATAAAATGGAAGTTCCAGCAGCACAGCCTGCTGATGATGACAACCAGGGAAATAATGGCTTCCTTCCTTGTGTTCCATGGTGATTTTGCCTTTAGTTCCTGGGTTTGGGTTTGTTTTCCAGAGCTGACATGCTGTGGCTGCTGCTGGGTGGCTCCTGCAGCAGTTCTGGAGCTGGGGATTGAAAGGGCACAGGAAGCAGCTCCTACAGCCTTTCCCAACACTTGGATAAACATGGAGGCTTTGTTAAATTCCAAGGCTGATCCAATGTCAGTAAAATTGGCACAGCTTCCATGGTCTTGTGTAAACTGGCATGAGGATAAGATCCAGCATTGCCCTTTTTTGGGCCAGGTCTTTCAAACTCTCCCCTCCAGTGCTCCAGGGACTTGCAGCAGGAGAACTTTGCATGTGAGAGTAACAGGATGGGGTCCTGGGTGTCACTGTGCTTCTTCCCTGTACCTTCTGAAGTGGGCTTGATGTTCCTCAGGTGCCCCAACATCTCCATGTCTCTTGTGGGAAGTTGTTGCTGCAGGACAGAGGATGGTGGTGCTGGTGATGGGGCAAACTCACTCCATGCCTGACAAAACTTGGCAACTGCCACCTCCATCCATACGTGCCTGTCCCAGGAGCTGGGGGTGCAGGGGTACCAGTTTCTCCAGAAAGGGAGAACGGGGCTGCAGGGGGGTCTGGGAAGTGCAAAAGCCATTGGCAAACAGTGAACAGTTTCCAGGCAGGAGCTTTCACTTGGGTAGTGGGCAGCAGGAAAGGTTTTACCAGAGCCTTTGGTTTTAGGTTTGAGGGGGTTATTTTTTTATCTGGTTTTTTCTATTTTTTTCCTTTTATATTTTCTCTTTTTTTTTTTCTGACCTTGGCTTTCCCTTTATTTGAAGGCTGCCAAAGCAGAGAAGCTGAGGCTGAGGAATGTGGGGGAGCTGAAGGAGGGAGTCCTTCACACTGAGGCCTTTTGTGCTGCAGTGTGTAAAAAGCTGAGGCTGTCACTGAAATGCAAATGTGTGGCTTTTCACTGATCTAAGCTCGATTTTTTTTCCCCAGTAAACAAGAATGCTGCATGTTTTAAAGGCTGCTTCCATCTGACATTTTGGTGTGGCTTAGTGCTGACCTCAGTCAATCACTGACAGTACATCACCATGAGCCTTGGGGCTGAGGAAGGATGGTACATCCCCCTTCTCAAGATGGGAAATGGAGACTGAGAAACAAAGGTGGAACTGGGCAATTCCCAAGTTTTTGGGTGATGATCCTATATCCTGGGCTAGGCCAGGGCCTCCCAGCCTTGCTGAAGGGCACTTCCCATGCTCATGTCTGCAGCACTCACCAGTAAGAAACCCCATAGCAGATGGAAGCATCACTGTCCCCTTTCTGAGCTCCTAATAAGGTTTTAAATACATCCCCTGACAGATCTGACCCTGGAGATTGCCATTTCTCATCACCAGGGCATGGGATCACCTTAGTCCCTATCCCAGAAGCCAAAACAGTTCAATATTCACTGAGTCTGGGGGATTATTATCTTAAGAATTATGTCAACATTTACATGAGAACCTCAGCTCTTGTCCCTGCTTTTAAATACACAATTTTAGGCAGTGAAGCATCTTTTCTGACCACTGCTTGCTGGTTTGGGCCTGCAGCAGGACTTTGTAATGGGAAATGTGCAGGCTGGGAACTACCCCCTCTCACTTCTCTGCAAGCACAGCACTCTTCCTCCCTCGTATCAGCTGATTTTGAAGACAGAAAGTATTTTGCTCCCAGCAGGCAGAGAAAGGGGAGGCTACCCATTAATGAGAGATGGAGATCTGAGCACGTCCCATTCCTCCTGGAGCTGCTGTTAGGGGATCCCATGTGTCCCCAGCAGGGTGTCACCGCAGTTTGATCCCACATGTCCCCAGCAGTAAATCACCACAATTTCTGGGCTGCCGTGAACACGTCAGCAGGGTTGGTGAGTGCAAGCCCAGGCAGCACCACCACCCCCAGTCCCTACCCAGAGGAGCCACCAGCTCCTGAGAGGCTGGGATGGCTGTGTCACAGGGTAAAGTGCAGGCAGGCTGTCCCGGCGGGTCCGTGTGGCTGACATGGCAATCCTTGACTTGTCCCTTGTACCTGAGCTTGGACTTGAAACACACCAGGGAGCCACGTCCTAAAACCAACTTCTCTCCACACCAGCTCCAAGAGCAGCTGGGGCGCACGGTCCCGTGCACATATGGGGATGCTGGGTTTGGAGATGGTGAATGTCGTGCTGGAAGAACCCTCAAACCTCCTACACCTTGGCCCTCTCAGCTTCCCCGAAGAATGTAGGTGGGGAAAGGAACGCTGGAAGTCACTTAATCCAAACCCCTGCTCAAAGCAGGGCACACATGGGGCTGCCTCAGGTCTGCATGTCTCAGTGCTGGACACCTGAAGAACACTTTAATCACTCTCGCTGTAAATTATATTTTCCTCTTCCATCTACTCGGAGTTTCCCCTACTGCAGCCTGGGACTGCTGCGTCCCATCCCCACGCTGACACAGCCGTGTTTGAGGTGGGTTATATTTCCCTGAATGCTGTCCACACACGGATAGGCGAAGCGACATGTCCCCTGTCACGCCTGTCACCTCGTTACCCGGAGTGACTCCCAGCCTTCCGCAGGGACGCACAGGGATTTGGGGCCGGATAGGGGGCTCGAAGGAAGGAAGCGGAGGAGCGCGATGCCTTGAGGAATGGGCACAGGGAGTGCGAGCAGTGAAGCTGCGTGAGGTGCTGCGCAGAAATTAACTCCTTAAAATTCCCCTCACGTCACTATTCCTCCTCCCGTGCTCCCCCCAGATCCTTTTCTTGCTCTTTGCAGGGCTTCACGTACCTGTTGTGCGGTGTCCCGGCCGCCCCCTACTCCCGTCCCGCCGTCCCGAGGAGCGAGATGTCCCCTCCGGCCACCTACGGCCCTCCGGAGCCGGGCGAGCACCGGCTGCTCCGTCAGGACGCCCCCTCTGTCGCAGGCACAGCGACTGCCGGGCTCTCCTCGAAGGGGAGGGACCAAACTTTGCCTTAGTTTCCAGCTGAGACAATCTTTCTGAGAGAAATCCTCCCTGGGCCTGGAAAACAAAGTTCTGGCATGGAGCCATGCCCAGCACAGCCTGCGCGTCCCGGCGGAGCCCGCGGCCGCCGAGGTGCTGGGCCGTGCCCCGGTACGGCAGGGACAGGGTCATGTGTGAGCTCTTTGTGTGTCAGCTCTGGATCTCCCGGCTGGGGCTGGCTCAAGCAGCCGGAACCCCAAGAGAAAATTCCCCCGGATGGGTTGCAACACCCCGTGGAGGAGCTGCAATGCCTGTGGCCGGGTGAGCAGTGGGGAACGGCGCTTTGGCTCAAGGTTGTGCTGTAAAAATACAAATCTTTTCCTCTGTCCTTATAAAGGGGATAACCACAGTCTAGGGAGGCAGATCCCACGTTGGGTGTGACATCTGGGGTGGCTGCAGGGGAATTTAGCACAGGTTCCTACTTGTGGGGCAGATCTGTACTCACCCTGCTTTGCATAGTCCCGGCGTTTGTCCCCTCAGTAATGCTGAATTCAGGGAGTTCACCTGAAGTAATAAAAGATTAATTTATGTGAAAAACGCCAATCATTTGTTTTTAAAATTTTAAAAGTTTAATAGTAATAAAATGGTTATAAAAATAGTAATACAATTAGAGTAATAATAATTTGGACAATTTGAATTAGGACAATATGAGACAACAAATACAAAGAGTTACGGACGTCTGGGTACCTTTTTCTGGGCAGCACGAGCCCGAAAAAGGACCCCCGTTAACAAAGGATTAACCCTTAAAAGCAATAGCCTGTTGCATATTCATACACTTCATACATGATGAATAAATTCCATTCAAATACAGGATTCTGTCGGGTCATCGTCAGCTTCTTCCTCTGAATCCTAACAGTGCCTTCTAGGCGGGAAGAAGTTCGTTTCTTCTGATAAGAAAGCAATAAATTCTTTTTCTTTGAAAGATTTAGGTGTCCTGTGGCTGCTATCTCGCTGCAAGTCCTTTCCTTAAAAAAGTATCCTACATAGCATCGTTTTTATTTTAACAATTTTTATAACCTAAAACTATATTTAACACAGTACTTAAGAGAATTAATACAGCATTACTTTCTAACACAACACATATAATATTCATTAGAATATTTGCGAAAAGCCAATCGTAAAATACATGCATTTTTCACAATTTAGCACAAGTAATAAAAGATTAATTTTGTGAGAGATCAACAGCTGTGAAATGCACCTATGAGCTGCAAGGCTAGCAAAGGGAGGCAGCAGGGGAGGAGGGGAGGTAGAATTTGGCTTGGCTTAAATTGCTTATGAAGTTGCCCCTGTGGACTGTCCCCTTGGAGAGCTGCTGAGCTCCTGCCTTGGGATCAGCAGCTTCCCTTCCCTATGGGCATGGGTGAGCTGAAGCTGGAAAAGAATAAGCTGTATGAAAAGGTCCAAGATTTTTTTTCCCTGTACTTTTGTCCAGCCTTCATTTCAGTGATGGGCTGGATGCATTAAAGTTTGATGTTGTCAGGATAGATTTGATGATGTTGAAAGCTGTTGGAGACCAAGTCAGAAGATCTTTGTTTAATGTAAAGGAATGGATTCTTCAAGGTTAGTGAGAGACAAGGAGAAGGAGGAAGCACTACACATGTGGATAGAGTAACAGAGATCCCATGATACTTCTTTGGCCCACTAGGGGCTCCAAAATTTAATTTTCTTCTTAATATATTCAGATTTCCCAGATGTGCCGGAGTCAAACTCAGTAGAAGACAAATTTGGGTCTTTCTTTTGGATCTTATCTACACAGTCCAACCACCCAGGTGTGAAACAGGCTATGAATCTTAGTTTAAGACCATTCATCCTTGCCCTATCATCTCTTTTTATATGCTTAATTATTATTATCCCTTTTTATCATTTTCATCAAAGAACATCAGAGGATGCTTGCATAGGTGTTTCTGTTCCTGATTTTCTCTGCAATAAAATGCTACCAGTAAGAGACCTGCAGCACTGGCAAGGGAGGAGCCAGTTCCCATGGTTAGTGAGCACAACAAACCCGTGGCAAATGTTCAATGTGGTTTTAGCTCCAAGTCCTTTATATAAAGGACTGCACTTTGCTGTAGATTTCTGTGTCTACAGACCAAAAGTCACCATCAGTCTGTGATCACTGGTTTGAAGATTCTTTTTCCCCTGTCATTCCTTTTACCTTTTTTTGGACAAATCTTGGTTTCTCATGGTGCCTGTCTCATTTTTAATCCAGGTGCTGCTTAACCTATTGAAGCTGCTGAAAGGAGCTGATCATCAGTGAACACTACTGAATGACCATCCCTCTGTTACCAGGCGCCTTCCTGAAGAGTGCAGCATGACAGAGCTCCATGAAGCCGTGGCTGTGGGTGACTATGACCTGGTGAAAAAGATTTTGAAGGCAGGGCGCTGTGACCCAAACCAGAAGGATGTCGATTGGCATGGCAGGACCCCCCTGCACTGGGCTGCTGCCAAAGGTAAGGGCACCCCCAGCTCTGCTACCTCTGTGGATGGACATCATAAAAGGTGATGCTGATCGCCTGTGATTGTGTCTAGGCTGGCAAAATCTCAGCTTGTGTTTGGTAATTTTGTCCCTAATGAGCAAAAAAAAGGTTAAATATCCATTTAAATGGGAACTTTGCCTACAAAATAGTTTATGGGACTGCTGTTGAAGTGATTTTTAGCTTTTTTTCTTCCATCACATAACAATTTGCAATTTACATGATGTACACATAGGGAATGGCTGCTTTCCCCCCCTTACTTTTCTAAGAGATGACTGCCTGAGTTTATTTCTCATGTACACCTGTGGGAAAGAGCAGGAAGTCAAACCCACTGTATTTACACCAGGTATTTATCAAACCAATTAGAACAAAATAATAACTGTGGTTTTACATTGCTCTTTATATCCCCACCTTTTGAATGAACAATGCAGGACCAGAGCTGCTTGCAGCTCCCATTTGGTCCTTCACCTTCAAAAGTGTCTGGTAAACTCAAAAATCCCTTTGCAGCCCAAAAAATAGATGATGCAACAATAAATAATGTATAATTGCACACAGTGTAAAATGGGAAACTGGACCTCTACTTCTCTGTGCTATAGTATTTGTTGGGATCTTATATCATCACATCTGCCTTTGCTCAGAAATCAAGTGTGTGATTTCCCATTTTACACTTAAGACCATGTATTTGTTTTGTCCTGATGGATTATTAAGCATTTAAACATTAGCAAAGGGGGCTGAGCTACTTAACAAAAATGATGGTGAGAAGCTGACATAGCCTAGAATGTGATTTGGAATAGTCTAGCTCAGTCAAGGCAGTATGAAGTGGTGTAGAAATAACTATTTTTGCTTCTTTAAGCAATTCCACTGGTTAGAAAAATGTGAAGGTGAATGAAAAAGCCGTAGTTTCTCTACCTGCTATCCAAAAACCCTTTGTTTTAGTAAAGCTGTTCACAGGTTTTCCAGTTCTCAATGTTTAAATTTTCTTTTACAATTGAACTAAAAACCAAAATGAAGCAATGAAATAGCCAATTGGTCAATGACTAATTGAGATGTGCTGTTCAGAAATTAAAAAGCTTTTTGATTTGGTTGTTGTTTTTGTTGTAAATTTCTTCTGGAAACAGTCTAGTCTGGGAGAAAATAACCAGCATTTTCAATTCAATATCACTGATATACCAAATAGTTAGGTGGGTGAAATCTGTGTCTGAGGGAATTATGACCAGTTGTGTGTGACCGCCGTGTGCATCCTGAAGGTATAAATTCTAAAGCTTCTTCTCTCCTGGTTTTGCTGTGCCTTGCCAGGGCGGTCGGACCTGGTCAGGCTCCTGGTGGATCACGGTGCCCGGCACAGCCTGCGGAGCGATGTGGGCTGGACCGCGGCTCACTTCGCTGCCGAGGCGGGGAAGCTGCGTGTGCTCCGCGCCCTTCACTCCCTGCATGCTGCTATGGATGCCGCCGACCTCTTCGGAGACACTCCCCGGAGGCTCGCGGAGATCTACGGACACCGGGAGTGCTCCAAATTCTTGGAAAAGTGAGTAGTGGTGGCAGGTCTCCCTGCGGCTGCAGTGAAAATTAACCTCACTGCTCCACAGAGGACAAAAACACACAAAATGTGTTACTTATTTTCCCACTCAAAGCCTGCTAAAGCCCTGACACACAGGCTGTAGTGGATGAGCAAACACGGGCCTGTCACGGGGAAGCCGTGAGAAGACATTATTTTATTCCCCTGCCTCCTGCGGTTTCCCTTGGTATGTTTTCAAAATCGTTACCACTTCATGACATCATTGTTTTTGTAAGGATGTTGCAGAGCCGTTATTAAGCAACAGAAATGAAAGCAACAACTGACAAGTGTTAACCCCTACGGTGGTAAATAGCAAATACACTGTTTAGGAACAGTCCTCGGCAGCTGTGTGTCTGTGTGTGTATATATTTATATGTATATAATTTGTCTTTCTTATAGTAAAGAAAAAAAGCCACCGTATTTTTTACATAATCACTGTAAATTAGACCACCTAATAGGATGGTCATATAGTATTTCCAAATTTTGGGAAAATCTTTGTTGTCTTAATTGCTTACAGTTAGCACTGTGGCAGCATATGCCATAATAAATATGTTTTTTAATGGTTCCCAATTACCATTCCTGTTTTTCAGCTGTTGGCTCGGCTCACAGGTATTTTCATCCTTGCAAAGGTGTTTCCCTGGATCAGGATGCTTTACTGCAGAGGTTTGAGCTGTGTCCCATCCTTCATCTCTCTAAAGGAGTGGGACAAATCACCAGAGGCCAACCAACTTGTTCAGTGCAAGCCACAGTCCCAACACTACTTTACTTCAACAAACTGCCCACTAAAGATACCCCTGGAGTGCTGAGAGCTCCCAAAAGTGTTTCCTCCATGGGTTTTTCTGTGACATTACAGTCCCATCATCATCCTTCACTGGCACCACTTCCACATTCTCAAGACTGCTTTGGTACCATATATATCCTGTTTGGTTTTTTTTAATAGGCATTTATGCAACTCAAAGTCTCCAGCTTGCCAGTGCAGCACACGAGCTGCCAAATTTGAAATCAGGCACGGTGACAGGCAAATATCTGAGGAGGCCAGTGCCTTACAAATGCCACTTCTCATTACTTTTGTAGGTACTGCTGTCCTTCTACTGTACTTCTACAGCTTGGTTCCTGCTGAAATGCCCCATGCCCACCTTTTATCTTGACACATCAGAGTCCTTCCATAAGAAAAGACAACCAAACTGTGCAAAATTCCTCTGTACAGAGCCCAGAAAACTTTGTAGTGGAGGCACAAGCTCTGGTTTCCAAGCTCTGGTTTCCAAGCTCTGGCTGTTGGAAGCTGCTAATAGCTTTGCATTTTACCTGCCCACCCAACACAGAATCATAGAATGGTGGGAAGGGACCTTAAAGCTCATCTCATTCCAACCCCTTACCATGGACAGGGACTCCTTCCACTAGACCAGATTGCTCAAAGCCCTTTCCAGTGTGATGGAGCTGAACACTGCCAGAATGGGGCATCCAGACCATCTTAGAGCTAAAGTCTGTTTGGTTTTGGAGCTGACATGCTGTAATCTCCCACTATTCACCACTTTCCTTCCACACAGATGTATCAGCTCTTCTTACTCTCAGACCCTCCGTTTAAAGGCATTTAGGCAGCCAGCAGCTGATAATGAAGCTTTGCAAATCAGACTTTTTACTATGTAGCCAGTGTCTAGGTAATAAAGCTCAAGTCTGCCAGACCTTTGAGTATGGGACATTGTCTTCCAGTGGAGATTCTCTTTATACTCTTCTCAGCTCTTGGCATACTTAGTTTCTATACCAGAACAGGTAAATATTATCTAACCCAGAGGGTGAAAGTTTACAGACTTCTGTCCCTTGGATGAAAAATTTATAGCAATTACTTGCCTATTCAATGCTGTCTGTTTTGCACTAATCTCACCAGTAATTCCTGCCAAGTCTGTAGCATTTGCTGTGCCCTGGGATGTGCTCCAGAGCCATGGGAGCAAGGGGCAGGGGAATTGCCTGGATGATGCCAAAGGGCAATGCCTGTGGCAGGCAGAGGTGCCTGGGAGAATGATTGACAGGTTGATTGTCAGAATGATTGACATCCTGGTCTGAGACACCTTAGCAAGAGCCCATGGTGACTCAGGTCAGCTGATGAAGGGCTTTCTGAGGTGAATGACTGATTTAAGGTGGAAAATTTGTTTTTCAGAACCACACGCTGGCCTGACTCACCCCACAGCTGCATGGCTCAGCATGGCTGGGAGATCTAATGACTAGGAAGATGCTTCAAATGCCCAGTCTAGAACACACACAGAGCCTGTACAATCACCTCATGGCCATAACCCAGCCTGTGGTCAGCCAAGAGTTTATCACTGAGGCTCAGGAATACTTTTTAAAACCAGCCACTATCATTTATGACCACAGTGGATGCTTTCACCCTCACACACTGGCGTCACATCAGCCAGTTGGAGTAAACTAGGAGGAACGGTTGTCACTTGTAGTGTAATTTCGATTACCGTCTGCTCCTTCAGATGTGCAGAAGGTCCCAGAGGTGATGTCTAGGGTCAGGCAGTGCCAAAGGGTACAGGGCAGCACTGTGTATGCCTGAGACAGAGAATTAAGAGGGTGCTTGCACAAAATGCCATGCAGCACAGAGCAGCTCTGCTCTCCACTCCGTTGTGTGTGTGGGATATAAATATGAGGAACTTTTTGTTATACACCATCCCTGTCAGTTTTGGATATTTGCCTGTCATGCAAAAAGAGAGAAAAGGCAATTTTTAAAGCCATCTGAGGGTCTGCACCAGCTGCAGGGCTGATGTGCATATCTGTACAGGCCTATAAGCATCCAAATCCTTCATTAATCCAAATTCAGCCCCCTCTAGCACCACGTGACCCTTGCAAGCTGTTTGTTGGTCCCCAGGTGTTACCAGCTGCCTGCCTGGGCTGGGCCACTGAATTATGCTGAGGACTGTACCCACATGGAAATATGACATGTGTCAACATGGAAATATTATTAACATGCAAATATTCCGCTGCTGAGTATCAGTACCACTCACTGAGGTTTGCATGAACATGCAAAAGTTAGGAAACAGCTGCTTTCAAAACAGCTGCTTCTGAATAGCAAATGCATATTTTGCATTAGATTTGGTTTGCATGAAAAGGGCTTTACTCTTGATGCTATGAGGCCTGCCAAGAAGGGCACAGAGACCCTCAGCCAATTTCTGCTGCCAGCCTCTCTGCAAAGTGCCAGCTGTTGAAATTGTACCAAAGGGTCCTGCTATCTAAGAGCAGGGCATATATATACTCATGTGTAAATAAATAAATAAATAAATAAATAAATAAATAGATAAATAAATAAATGTTTATATTTAAAAGTTTATAGAAAAATATTTCTTGCCATTGGGAGCAGATACTTAATAGAAGACAACAGGGTAGTTCAGCAGGAAGGGACCTACTGCTAGTCCTATATCCTGACCACTTCAGGACTGATCAGAATTTAAAGCCTCTTATGAAGGCCCAAATGCCCCTTAAACACCAGCAACCATGGAGCATCAACCACCACTGTCAAACATAGGCTCTGTGGAGACCTTAGAGCACCTTTCAGTACCTGAAGAGAGCCTACAAGAGAGCTAGAGAGGGACTTTGGACAAGGGCATGGACAAAGAGGAATGGCCTGGGTAGGTAAGATTAGATACATTAGGAATAAATTCTTGACTGTGAGGGTGGTGAAGCCCTGGCACAGGTTCCCCAGAGAAGCCGTAGCTGCCCCATCCCTGGAAGTGTTCAAGACCAAGCTGGATGGGGCTTTGTGCAGCCTGGTCTAGGGGAAGGTGTCCCTGTCCATGGCAGAAGGTATAGAATGAGATAGTGTCCCTTCCAACTGAAACCATTCTGTGATTCTATGACATGGAAAGCCCACGTGATGAGATCCATCAATATGGAGCTGCTGACTTTGATCTGTGCTGACAGCTAGAACAGCATTGCACTCATTTGACAGAAATGCTCTATTACAGAAAAAAAGGATTTTTCCTGATATTGGATGGTGTTCTGACAGAGATTCCTGAATCCTGAGTGCCTACAACATCAGAGCCCTGCAGGAGGAGGAAAGGGATTGTCTTCTCTTGGGCAAGATTTACACTTGGAATGTCCATGTCTGGATGCAGGCAGCGCTGGGGCCCAGGGGCTCCCTGTGAGGGGAGGTTGGGGCTGCACCATGCTGGACACACTGTGGTGTTTCTTAAGTGTTGATGGCATCAGGGTTTTGACCAGACTGAGACACAGCCCCTGACACTGCAGATGGGTGCCTTTGAACAGAGATGTGTGTGCTGCACTCACTCTTGGTTTCTCTCCCAGAGCAGAGGTGGAGAGCAGGAACTACCGCAAGAAAGCTGCACTGAGAAAAATCCCCTTAGACCAGAGAGATGAAGACTGGGAACTCAAGAAAGAAGAGCTTAAGAAAAATCCACCATGTTTTTGGGAGAAGTGTACGGCCTCTATTCTAAAGAAAAATGAGGGAAAAAAGGGGAAGCAGTAGTGTGCCCTGCCTGTTTGGTGCCTCTGAGCACTTGCAATGCAGAGCAAAGGCACTGGCAGACCTCAGGTGGATCTGCAGTGTGATATTTGGGTGAATGGAAGAAGCAGAAGGCTACAAGAGTGCATCCTTAGAGATACACTGTAAACAATCTCCTTAAGAGCTAGAAGTGCTTCAGCCTCTCTGTGTGTTTCTATGTATCTGATCTCAAAAATAAAAACAATTGAAGGATATGTTTAAATGTTCCAATACTGTAAATCACTGCAATGCTTTAGAGTTACTGCAATGGCATTTACACATATTGCCAGAGGAAAAAATAGTCTTGACCCTACCTGATTCACAAAAGCATCTTGGACTGAGGTTCTGCTTGCTTGCTGATGTCTGTGGCCTTTGCATCTTTGCTTCTCTCACTGAGTCAACCGGGAGGCTCTACATGGACTTGCAGCCTCTGGTGATGCCTGTCTCATTTCTTGGAAGTGGGATGTACGTGGTGCTTCTGGATGAAGCTGAGATATTAATGCTGAGCTTTCACTTGATACATGGGTCCAACAGCCTGAATCGTCCATTCCTGACCCAGCAAAAGGGAAAATGTGCTCCTTCCTTGCTGCTTTCAGACAGCTGTGACTACCAAGGGTACTGGAGCACGGCCTTTTTTTAACATTGTCCCCAGCCATTTTCATGTTTCTGCAAATAGGAATGGTGTGGAAGTGGTATTGAGTTCTGCTTCTGCTCATCAACACTTTCCATGGCAAAACCATTTTTAACACTTTCACTTCTCGTCATAAAGACTTGGAATGTGACCCAGAGCAGTTTTCCATACTGTGCCAGCACTGGGCAGCCATTCCCATTGACTTCTGGCACCTCTCATGTGTCAGCTTCTCCAGGCTGGGCACATCGTGCATCTGTCCCCATGGGCTGTGCAGGGTGGCTGTGCTGATGGACACCCTGTCCCCTGCAGTGCCAGCTGAGTGGGGCTGGTGCACAGGACAGGGATTCTGTGCTGGCTGTCACATTCTCAGGGGTTTCATGGGGATGGAAGAATGGATCTGCAGTGTGGTTCACTGGGGCTGTGGTGTTTTGTGTGGTAACATCTGCAAGGTGCTGGATTTTGCCTGCTGAGTCTTGTGGCATGTGAGGTTGTGAGGGATGGATGTTGCACTGGATGTAGGGTATGAGATGGATCTTCCAGGGCTTTCCTGTGAGAGTGGTTGGGATTGTCATGTTAAAGGATTAAGTTCATGAGCAGCAGCAGGGGAAGAAGGGATGTGTGGCTTTTTTTGTCCTTTCAAGGTCTTTCACAGGGGAGATGTGTCCAGAAGAGATGCTTACAATCTGCCTCTGGACCTGAGCTGGTGGTAGAAGTGACCAATTCAGGTTCTGCTCCATTCTGCATGTTTCACCTGCTGTGGTGGGTTGACCTCAGGGAGCAGCCAGATGCCCACCCAGCTGTTCCTTCACTGTCACCCATAAATGGGGTGGCAAATAGGATGGAAAGCTGATGGATGAGAAAAATACAGTGAAATCACTAACCAGTCACTGTCACAGATGAAACAGATTTAATGTGCAGAAAATGAATTTATTTACCTACTAAAAGTACAGTAGGATGATGAGAAATAAACACAAACTAGAACCCGCTGCCTCCACCACCCTTTCATCTGAAGCTCAACTTCACTCCTTCATCCCCAGCTCCTCCACCTCCTCCTCCACAGCAGCACAGGGGGAAGGAAAATGAAAGTGCAGTCAGTTCACAGTGAGTTGTCTCCTCCACTCCCTTTTCATGCTGTTTCCCTGATCCAGAACAAAATTTGGATGTTTCACTGAGCCAGAGTGCACTGGGAAAAGGCAATCTGATCTCCAGGTCAGAGCAGGCCAGGAGAGCAGTCCCACAGAGCAAGCAATCCTGTCCTTGCAGGCAGTGGGGCACAGAGGACACGCAGGGCTGGAGTGGGAAGGGGGCTCTGCACCCCCTGAGCTCCCCGGGGCCGTTTCTGCCTCGCTCTTTGTGGCTCAGTGACCACCTCTGGTGAGTGACAGGGCTCAGCGTGTTCACACAGAGCTATCAGCCACTGCCAGGCACTGATACAGCCCATAATATGTCACACAGAAGGGCCACAGCAGAAGGAAATGTAAACCAAAACAGAGAGAAACCCTGCAGTTTATTTCAGTTGTTTCAATCAGAAAATGCCAGAGCATTTGGTGGCAGGTTTGCAGTATTTTTATTGCCCTTTTACAGCCAGCCCCTGTACCAGGTCTAAATAACTTTGTTACTGACAATAATTAAACTCAAATAATTATCTACATGAAATTATAATTGAAAATATATTGTGTAAGTCACATTAATTTAGTTCATAGTATTTGAATTATATATTCTTAATATCAGTTATGAGAACATTTCTATCATGTACAATGCTTGGAAAGTTGCACTAGAGATTATGCTACATGTTTTCTATAATGTAATATTACCATTTTGCATGGGCTCCAGATTTTATTACAGTTCCTAACTCATGCAAACCTTGCGTTTTACACTTCTTTCTAAGGGAAGAATCTTTAGCAGTGCCTTTTCTAATTTGGGATTGCTGAAAACCAGTATAAGGGAGTGAAGACCCGGAAAAATGTACTGAAATACTAAAATGAGAAATGTCATACGATTTAACTTCTTTGTGACATAAACCATATCTAAGACCAAACATACAAAGTTGATGCTGTACACCACTAAGAAGGAGAAAATAGATTTCATGGCTCTGATGTGGGCATCCATGCTGAGGTCCTTCATGGAGTTGGTCTGCATCATGTGCTTGTGTCTCCAGAGAGAAAAGAGAAGGAAAACAGCAGAAAAGATGACTGCCATGAATGAAGCAGCATATTCAAAGCCAGCGAGAAAAAAAGAAGGGAAAAAATGTTTATCCATTTTGATATTTGCTGCCCCAAAATTTCCTCGTCCTGTGGAATTGCTGTTGCAGTGCGGTTTATCAGCGATGTCATAGGCAACGATGCCGACAACCAAAGCTAAAATCCCTGATCCCAACAAGAGCCATGGCACCATCCTGTCAATTTTTACTTTCAGGTAGATGAAGAAGCTGTTCCTGAAATTGGCAATTTTTATACAATAAAAACCACAAAGACAGGCTGAAAACCACAAGTTGCAATGATTAAAAAAGGCTTGAAAAAATATAGCTAGTTGAAGTATGGTGGGAACATAAAGGTAATTGGGATAAATAAAGGAAAGGAATTTATATATCCAGGTGGTGCACAAATACCAAAACCTGGAGCATCCCAGCAGCAGCAAGATCTTCTCATTAGAATTCAGGATTTTCTTTTTGACCCAGGCAATGCAAAGCACACAAACGATGAAAGCATTTATCCACATGCCAGGAAATGCCTCCAGGGTGAGGATGGCCACAGTTAAGACCCCATATGAAGTGACATTGGATTGCTGTCGCGGGTGACAAGCTTCCATGGTGTGAGCTGGGGAGCAGAGCTGTGCTGGCCAAGGGGGCTGTGGCAGCAGAGCCTGAGGCAGGTCAGTGGCTGCTGTTGGTGGAGTGTCAGGGGTGGCAAGAGGAGCTTTATAGAGCTGCTGCTGCTGCTGCTGCTGCTGCTGGGGGGGATTTTGGTGTCACTGTTGTGGGCAGCAGGGCAGGTGCAGGGATGTAAATGTGCTGGATATCCCCTTACCCGAGGCCACTCTTGAGTATTTGAATGTTGGTTTGGGGGGGCTGTGCTGTGTGTCACAAAGAGCGGAGATGTTTTTCTGCGGTGGAGAGTGTTTTGATTTTGATACTGATCCCTGTTTGATCAGTGTCAGGCTTCAGGATCTGGGTTCTTCTATTCCTTTGTCACCTACTATGTCCAATTTTATTTTTTATTTCATTAATTTTTAAATGTTATTTCTTTTGTTATTTTTTTACATTTATGATGGGCAGACTATATGCCTTGAGGGAATTTTTGATTTCCTGATAGTGCCTGTTCTGCGCTTCAGGCTTTGATGTGAGTTTCCTCCTCTTTTCCTGAATGAATAGAAAACCGCTGTGGGGTTGTTGGGTTTTTTCCCCTTGTTTGTTTGTTTGTTTGTTTGCTTGCTTCTTTCTTCTTCTCTCCATATCTTTGTGAATGGAAGTTATTTCTATTACAACTGGTGTGTAGTTGAACTATCTGGGCTGGGACTGTGCAGGACCACACCATGGCTGAATTTTGGGCTCAGCTCTGCATGGGGAATCTGGCCCCTTGAAAACAAAATAATATAAAATCAGAGCCTCAAATACCAGGTTTTCAATGCATGGAATGTGTGGATTTGGTCTTTAAAACACAGGGTCTGCTTTTAGTTCAAAGCCATCCCCTCCAGTGTCATTGGAGAAGGGGGGAGATTCACCAAGACTTTGTACCTACCACACCCTATGGAGACTGTGTGGTCTTGGGAAAAGGAAATATTGTAGTGATTAAAATGTTACTCTGGTTTAAAAGGTTGCTTCTCTCATTTCATGAATGGGAGCAAATCTTTTTGAAGCTGATAATATGAAAAATACACACTTGGCACTGAGTGTGCACTAAATTGTCCCTCTGAGCTAGAGCTGGTGAAAGAAATGACCGGTTAGATTCTGTTCTGTTGATGTTGGAATTATTTAATATTTACATGACCTGTTGTGGATTGTTAAACTTGGACACCTGCCAGACCCTCCACCCGGCCTCTTCCCTCTTGCTCTGCAACAGGTCAAGAGGGAAAATAGAAGATGGAAAAGCTCATGGGTTGAGATAAGGACAGCGAGATCACCCACCAGTTACTGTCATGGAGAAAACAGACTCAAATTTCAAAAAATTAATTTAATTTATTGCTGTTTGAATATAGAGTAGGATGGTGAGGAACAAGCACAAAACTAGAGAACTGTCCTTCCACCCTTCTTCATCACAGGTCAAAATTCACTCTTTCATTCCCAGCTTCTCCACCTCCTCCCTGACATGGTGCAGGGTGACATTGAATAGTGGTTGCAGTCAGTCCATAAAAAGTTTTCTCTTCCACTCCTTCCTCTTCACGCTCTGTTCCCTGCTAGAGTGTGGACACCATCTGTGGTCTGCAGTCCTTCAGGATCAGATGTCTCCAGTATGGGCGCTCCTCAGACTGGAAGTTCTTCAAGGTACAGCTACCCCACCCAGTGTTACAAGTGATAATATTGCAAAAAACAGAGACACAGCAGAAACAAGTATAAACCCAAACACAAATAACCTGATGCTGAGTTAAGTAATTTTTCAATCAGCAATTGCCAAAGCGCTTGAGGAAGGTTTGCAGTACTCTTATTGCCCCTTTGCATCCAGGCCATGTACCAGATCTAAATGAATTGGTTATTGACAAGAATTGAACTCAAAGAATTACCAAAATGAAGTACTAGCAATAATCTAATTCATACTCAATTGGCTCAAAGAATTTGAAAGATTTATTCTTAACTTCAGTGCTAAAGAAAGAACATCTGTATCATCTACACTGCCCAGAGAGTTGCCCTAGAGATAAATTGACTTGTGTCTTATAATGAAATATCAAGATTTTTTGTGGGCTCAAGCTTTTATTACGCTTCCTACCTCATGCAATCCTTGCACTTGACACAGGATAGAAACCTTATCAGTGTCTTTTCCAGTTTGGGATTGCTGAAAATCAGAATAAGGGAATGAACACCTGGAAAAGCATACAGAAATACTAAACTAAGAAGTGCCACATAATTTTCTTCCTTTGTTGAAGGAATTAGTGACAGAATCAAAAACATAAAGTTAATACTATACATTATAAAAAAGGAGAGAATAGATTTCATGGCTTTGATGTGGGCATCCATGCTGAGGCTGTTCATGGAGTTTTTCTGCATCTTGCATTTGTGTCTCCAGAGAGAAAAGAGAAGGAGAAGGGCAGAAGAGATGACTATTGTGAAAGATGTGACAAATCCAAAGCCATAGATAAAGAATATCTGGAAAAAATTTTCATCCATTTTGCCACTAACTTTTGAAAAATTTCCTTGCCCAGTGGAATTGCGGTTGATACTGAGCTTTGTAACAGCGATGTCATAGGCAATGATGCTGATAGCCAAGGCTGAAAGCAATGATGCCAACAAAAGCCAAGGCACAATCCTGTCTGTTTTTACTTTCAGGTAGATGAAGAAGCTGTTCCTGAAATTGGCGATTTTTATACAATAAAAAACACAAAGACAGGCAGAAACCCACAAGTTGGAACCATTAAAAAAGCTTTGAAAAAGTACAATTAGTTGAAATGTGGGTTGAACAAAAAGGTAATTGGGACAAGTTATTGAAAGGGAGCAATATACCCATGAGAAGCACAAACACCAAAACCTGGAGCATCCCAGCAGCAGCAAGATCTTCTCATTAGAGTTCAAGGTTTTCTTTTTGACCCAGGCAATGCAAAGCACACAAACAAGGAAGGCATTTATCCACAAGCCAGGAAATGCCTCCAGGGTGATGATGGCCAAAGCCATGGCCCCATATGAAGTGACATTGGATTGCTGTCGCGGGTGACAAGCTTCCATGGTGTGAGCTGGGGAGCAGAGCTGTGCTGGCCAAGGGGGCTGTGGCAGCAGAGCCTGAGGCAGGTCAGTGGCTGCTGTTGGTGGAGTGTCAGGGATGGAAAGAGGAGCTTTATAGAGCTGCTGCTGCTGCTTCTGCTGCTGCTGCTGCTGGGGGGGATTTTGGTGCCGCTGCTGTGGGCAGCAGGGCAGGTGCAGGGATGTAAATATGCTGGGTATCCCATTACCCGGGGCCAGTGTCACTCTTGAGTATTTGAATGTTGGTTTGGGGGGGCTGTGCTGTGTGTCACAAAGAGTGGTGATGTTTTTTCTGTTGTGGAGAGTGCTTTGATTTTGAGACTGATCCCTGTTTGATCTGAAAGACAGAGCCTTTCCCTTGCCCCCTGTCACTGAGGTGGCATAGAATAACCCCTGAGTGCTGGCTCTGCCCTTTCCTGACTGCTGTATCATCTGAACTGAACCCTCTCCTGAACATCTGTATCATCTACCTGGAGATGATACAAAAAATAACAAAAAATTTACCCTGGCAAAAATTAACCATGTCTTAGTCAGAACCAGGATAAAATATTACAATAGCAGTATCACACTGTGACTGTGGCTTGGAATCAGCTCAGTGTGAGGAATATGGTACCTTAAAAAAAGTAAAGGTGTATATAAATCAGAATCTCCAGTGCTGAGTTTTCAGATCAAGAAAGTATGGATCAGGTGCTCAAAAGACAGGTGTCTGCTTTTTGTTCAAATCCATGCCCTCTGGCACCACTGAAGAACGGGAAGGATTCTCGAAGACATTGTATCTACCAGCTTATGTGCATTTTTTGGGATGTCCTTGTGCATCTGAAAATGCATCAGACTGCTGATTTTATGCATATGGGGGGACACACAGCTGTATTAAGATCTGAGAGACATCACACACAGACTGCATTGCATCCAGCTTGGTTTAGGCTGAACATGTTCCCTCTCCAGAATACTTCTTTATTACAGGAAATCCAAGAGGATTAGCCTTGGTTAGCTAACTGGTTAGGTATTAGTTGCTCCGTTTCTTCTGACAAAATCTATTCCAACCATAACTGGCCTTCAATGTGCAGAAGGCCCCAGCTGTTTCAGAACCCTGGAAAACAAAATGAAATCTCCTCAGGGCAGGTGTCATGAACTTGTTATGGAAATATAAATTCAACTCCAAATGCTTCCTAGCTCCAGAAGGTGGATTGGCATGTTTTCAAAAGGCTTTAATTATTTGTTTGCTCGTTTCTGGGCAGTTGCTATTTAAGGAGAGTTGGGTAGTTTGGTGAGGCAGCCTGCTAGAATGTGTGGTCTTTGGAAAAAGTGATACTGCAGTGGTTGAGAGGTTGCTCTGGCCTAAATGTTTGCATCTCTCAGTTCAGAAGCAGGGAGGAAGCTTTTTGAAGGTGAGATGAGAAATGCACACCTGGCACTGGGTGTGAGGTAAAACGACCCTCTGAGCGTGAGCTGGTAAAATAAATGACCAGTTCAGGTTCTGCTCTGTTCCTGCTGGTGTGAAGGAAACTTTCCTGTCTCACCACCCAGAAGGCCTCTGACAATCACACCTCAGCACCAGAGACTGTCACTGCAGGGACCAAAGTCCCTCCACCACGGGCAGCTGCCCCACTCCACTCCCTACACACACCATGCTCAGAACCAGACCAGGTTTCCTCACCAGCTTGGCACTGGCTTTCCCATAGTGGAGTCTCAGGCCTCGGGATCTTTCAAGCACTTTAGTCATGGCACAGTAGCACAGAAGCAGCTCAAGCTGGGTGCCTCTGAGGAGGTAGCCCAAACAATTGGACCCCTGGGATTTGTGTCCTTCCCGTCTGTGCACATGATGCCTGAGGTGTCTTAAGTGTCCAGTCAGCTGGCTGGCACCACAGGTCCCTGTGCCCTTTGCTGTGCAAGGCTTGGCGCCATGCCTGGGACTCCCAGCGCTTCCCCACAACCTGCAGCTCCCTCCCATTGCAGCTGCTCCCTGAGCTGTCTGCACTGAATGTGTTCCTCCCCACTGGAACTATTTCACATTTCACTCTCATGGTGAGTTGTCCTTGGGCAGCTCTCAGAGCCCCACTCAGTCACTCCCTGACTCTCACTCTGGAATAGGACAGGAGTGGCAAATAAGGTGGAACTGCTCATGAGTCAAGACAAAGACAGGGGAATCACTCCCCAGTTACTCTCACAGACAAAACAGACTTGAGACAGGGAAAATCAGTTTAATTTGTTGCCTATTGAAAACAGAGTAGGATGATGTAGAACATGCACACAACTAGAATGTTTGATCTTCACCCCCCAATATTCTCAGGCTTAATTTAACTCGTTCAGAGATTCTCTAGCACCTCCTCTCCTCAGGAGCACAGGAGGACAGGGCATGTTGTTGGCAGTTCATAAAACCTTGTCTCCTTCATATTTTTCCTGCTCCAGCATAGCTCCCTCCCATGGCCTGTAGTCTTCAGGACTTCTCTTTTCCCAGAGGAACTGCAATGGTCGCTGATGAGATGAGCAGTGTCCGGTGTTGGGATCATTGGAATGCCTGGAGTTGGCTTTTCCCAGCATGGGACAGCCTTGACCTCACCTGGTTGAGAGCCCACAGGCCCTCAGCTGCAGCTCCTGGCCCAGGCACCCCATACATCTGCCTGTGGGTCACTGTGAGGTGAAGCTGTGGCTTCATTCCATGCTGCACCTTGCACAAAACCCACCTTCCTGGGGCTCTAACTGAGCCAGAGTGCACTGGGAAAAGGCAATCTGATCTCCAGGTCAGAGCAGGCCAGGAGAGCAGTCCCACAGAGCAGGCAATCCTGCCCTTGCAGGCAGTGGGGCACAGAGGACACGCAGGGCTGGAGTGGGAAGGGGGCTCTGCACCCCCTGAGCTCCCCGGGGCCGTTCCTGCCTCACTCTTTGTGGCTCAGTGACCACCTCTGGTGAGTGACAGGGCTCAGCGTGTTCACACAGAGCTATCAGCCACTGCCAGGCACTGATACAGCCCATAATATATGCCACAGCACAGGGGCACAGCAGAAGGAAAGGTAAATCAAAAAAGAAACCTCTTAATTGCAGCCATTTCATTCTGTGAATACCAAAACATTTCTGGCACGTTGGCAGTATTGTTATTCCGTTTTTTGCAGCCAGTTTGTGTTCCAGTCTTGCACATTTTTTTGTTCAATTGGGAGTATAGAAATTTGTCAGAAAAGAAAGCCCTTGGTGGTCCTCAGAGATGAAGGGCCTGGGTGCAGCTCAGTTGAATTTCTGATTCTGGCAAATTCAACATATAAGTCTTGTCATGTTCAATAAGAACTTTCAGAGTCACAGAATCACAACTCATGCACTTTATTGTAGAAATACAAATTTGGAATTGCCACTAATAAATACACTCACTGGACTAGCTGTAAATATATTTAGGAAAAAAGAAGAAAAACAGAAGAGCAATGGGTAATTCATTAAGCTCAACTTCACCACCAGGTAGGCCTATGAACAGAATTTCACCAGGGTACAATCTGACACAGTTGGAAGAGCAAATCTTAAGCAAGAGATGTTCCCTGCTTTGGGGAGGAGAGCAAAGCAATCCTGCTGTCCTGTCTGCACAGTGGGATCATGGTCTCATCCTCTGCCAGGGAGGGTTTGAAATGCCAAATTGATAGATTTGGGAGAAATGCAGTTTTATAAAATACAGCTGCAGTCAAAATACCTCCTTGCTGCCATGGTGAATGGTGGTGGGCAGCCAGCTGCTGTGGAGATGAGGGATACCCAGGGTTGTGATTGCAAAGGCTGTGAGTCTTGGGCAGGGGCTGAAGACTTAATTAGCATCATTCCCTCTTCCACTGGGCTCAGGCAGAGGTAAAGGGGTTCTGCCTGATGATCCATCACCCCACCAGCAGACTCTCATGCCCACATTAATCCCTTCACCTCACAAGTGCTTAGGCATCATTCCTTCCATCAGGACTAAATGACTTTGTATAAGTCAAAAATATATCTCAAAGTTTAGCTAAATCTATATATGATAATATTTAGTAAATCTAAATATAAATTTAGTTAAATCTAAAATAAATATTTAGCTAAATCTAAATATGATAATAATGCAATATGATAATAAAATTTAGCTCAAAAAATACAAATGATGTTTTCTTAACTTGGATGTTTGAGAGTGAACATCAGTATCATCTACACTGCCTGGAGGGCTACATCAGAAATTAAATTACTTTTTTCTACAGTAAAAGATCAACATTTTGCATGGTCTACTGCTTCTATCACAGTTCCTACTTGATGAAAAACTCACACTTCACACAGGAGAGAATCTTCAGTAGTGCCTTTTTCAGCTTGGGATTACTGAAAATCAGAATAAGGGAATGAATACCTGGAAAAGCATACAAATATATGGATATAAGGAGTGTCATGGTATTTTCTTTCTTCATGGCATAAATTATTGTCAAGACCAAACATAGAAAGTTGATGCTGTACATCACTAAGAAGGAGAGGACAGATTTCATGGCTCTGATGTGGGCATCCATGCTGAGGTCCTTCATGGAGCTGGTCTGCATGGTGTGCTTGTGTCTCCAGAGAGAAAAGAGAAGGAAAACAGCAGCAAAGAAGACTGCCGTGAATGAGGCAGCATATCCAAAGCCAGTGAGAAAAAAAGATGAGAAAAATGTTTATCCATTGTGATTCTTGCTTCCCAAAAGTTTTCTTGGCTAGTTAAAGTGATGTTGCTACTCTGCGCAGTTTCCACGAGGGCACAGATAACAATGCCCATAGCCAGGGCTAAAACCTCTGACCCCAACAAGAGCCAGGGCACCATCCTGTCAATTTTTACTTTCAGGTAGATGAAGAAGCTGTTCCTGAAATTGGCAATTTTTATGCAGTAGAAACCACAAAGACAGGCTGAGACCCACAAGTTGGAATAATTAAAAAAGGTTGCAAAAGTTGCAAGTAGTTGAAATATATTGTGAACATGAAGATAGTTGGGATAAATTTTTGAAAGGAAGTGGTATACCCATAAGATGCACAAATAAGAAATCCTGGAGCATCCCAGCAGCAGCAAGATCTTCTCATTAGAGTTCAGGATTTTCTTTTTGACCCAGGCAATGCAAAGCACACAAACGATGAAAGCATTTATCCACATGCCCACAAACACCTCCAGGGTGATGATGGCCAGAATTGTGGCTCCATAGGAAGTGACATTGAATTGCAGTGCAGGGTGACAAGCTTCCATGGTGCGAGCTGGGGAGCAGAGCTGTGCTGGCCAAGGGGGCTGTGGCAGCAGAGCCTGAGGCAGGTCAGTGGCTGCTGTTGGTAGAGTGTCAGGGGTGGCAAGAGGAGCTTTATAGAGCTGCTGCTGCTGCTGCTGCTGCTGCTGGGGGGATTTTGGTGTCACTGCTGTGGGCAGCAGGGCAGGTGCAGGGATGTAAATGTGCTGGGTATCCCCTTACCCAGGGCCAGTGTCACTCTTGACTATTTGAATGTTGGTTTAGGGGGGCTGTGCTGTGTGTCACAAAGAGCAGAGATGTATTTCTGTGCTGGGGAGTGTTATGATGTTTAGGCTGATCCCTGTTTGATCAGTGTCAGGCTTGTGGATCTGGGTTCTTCTGTCCCTTTTTCACCAATGGTGATCACTTAGAGTGGGGTTTGCACTGAGCAAAGCACATCCAGGGCAGTGAGATGAGTAATTAAGTCAGGGAATCCTATTCGGAAAAACATTCATATTGATCTGCTCTACCCTTTGTGTCTTTTCTCTTCCTAATAGTCTGAGCTCAGTACAGGCCAGGGCAATTTGTAGATATTTTCTCCGTGAAGTATTTCAGGGCAGAATCTTTGTTGCCATCTGATTTTAGACACTATTTTAAGTTTTGATTTATACAGGACTAAAAATAAATATTAAATTGCTTTTTAGATCAAATGTATCTGTCCTGTTTTACTGGCCCTGACCTCTAAGTTGACAACATTTCAGATTACATTATAACATGCCATAAAATTTTCCAGTGGTACCTGAACAATGCCCTGAATGTCTATAAGCCTGCTTTTTGTCTCAGCATTATCAGTTTATCTAATAAAATATTATCTTTCTGTGACCTTTGCCAAAATCACTCCTGTCAGGGAATTTTGCAACCACCTTCTGCTCTTTCATCCAGGCAGATATTTATATTTGTGCTCCTATTTTTAATGTACACTTATTCATTTTTTCTATCTAGAATTATAGGTATTTATACTTTAAAAGCAGAGCAACTGCTGTCGTTATCCTCTGCTGTGTATTTCAAATCTGAATGCTGGAGTTGTGAACCTGTAGGCATTTGACAAGTTCAGTCTTGTGTTGATAGCAAGCCCTGCAAAGGTAAACAGACTTACCTAAAAATTGGGAAGCTTGATGGGTAATTTTTTTATTAAAAATTTTGTTGGTGCCAGTTTGATATGACAGTTTTTCCAGCTCAGGAGACATTTGTTTTTGTAGGACATAAGTTTCAGCACATTTCTGTGTCTGAGTTTTTCTGTGTTACAGTGGAGTTAAAACCAATGCAAGCAGATTAACAAAAGGCATTATCTGCATTTAGTGACACCAGGTAGTGCCTGTGTCTAGGAATCCAGTGTGAATCTGCCCTTGGGTGTGGAAATACTGATGCACAGCAATTTTGGGCACTTCATACAATGTGGAATAAGAGACCAAAAGGCACCTGCTGTACTTCCCAGAGTGGAAGAGCTTTTCCCATCACCAAGTTTTTCCCAGAACTGCAGCCAATGGAATAATGTGCACGCACTGCCCTCCAGGGAGGACAAAATGCAACTGCTGCTGGAGTCTGCTGTGGAGGCAGGCTGAGAGCTGGGGCTGTTCAGCCTGGAGAAGAGAGAGCTCCAGGGAGACCTTAGAGCCTAGCACAGTGCCTAAAAGGCATCCAAGAGACCCCTTATATATATCTATGAAAGCAAATATATGCTCTCAGAATGACTTATCTTTAGACACCTGCTTTAGGTTCTTGAGTTATTTTAAAGTTAAGGATACTAAAAACCAAGTGTTTCTCAGACAGCTCTGCTTTTGCTTCATTTTTTTGCTTCCTTTCTCACATCCACTGCCAAACATCTGGAAATATGACCTTGGTGCTGTGTTTTGACTCTCTTTGCTTACCTGTGAAAACAGCCTTGACATGCTGTATCTTGAGACATGCTTATTTTGCTAGTAGTATGTCCTGTTCAGCTTAGGTGTCAGCAACAATCCTTCCTAAAAGAAAGTGTTAAAGAACATTCATTTATGTTAGGTGAAGGATTAGTGCTCTGGGGACCTTCTTCTCTAAACAAGCAAAGATCTCTGTACATTTTCCTCTGCAATGTTATCTCTTATGAATAGGTTCCTACTTTGATTTCTTTACAGAAAAAATATGTTGCTTAGCTTGAAGGGCTGACTTCTTTCTAGGACAGGCCCGTTTCCTGCTCAAAACATACTTACTAAAGCTCTCTGCCTTGTGCTGTTGGTAGGGGTGTCATGGCACAAGCGCTTTTCTAACTAATTGCTGAACATAGAGGGGAAAATCCTCACAGACATGACTTGAAATTTCAGATGTGAAATGGAGCAGCAGGAGTCCATGCCTAAGCTAAAGGCACTCAGGCACTCTAGAGATTTTGTTGCTGCTGCTGTGGGCAGCAGGGCAGGTGCAGAGATGTAAATGTGCTGGGTATCCCCTTACCCAGGGCCAGTGTCACTCTTGACTATTTAAATGTTGGTTTGGGGGGGCTGTGCTGTGTGTCACAAAGAGCGGAGATGTTTTTCTGCGGTGGAGAGTTGTTTTGATTTTTAGACTGATCTCTCTTTTATCAGTGTCAGGCTTCAGGATCTGGGTTCTTCTGTCCCTTTTTTGCCTATGATGATCATGCAGAGCCCTGGCTGTGCTCAGCAGGTAGGGGATTCAGTGTCCTTTTCAGTCTGAGAGTCTGTGTGCTGCAAGGTTCAGCCCAGATGCAGGAAAAGTAGAGTTTGTTTTGATCCTTCACAGGCATTGAAATCCATGTTTGCTTTTCCAATGGCATTGCCTTAAGTGTAAAGTGATAAGCCCCATAGTGGAGCAGGTGATGGGAGCAAGAAATCAAAGCTGGATCTTTTTACAAGTTTAATTTTGAAAATATGACATAAAAGGGTAAAAATCGAGACAAGTCCCTGTGCCAGGGTTCCCATCTCCTCTACTTGGGAAAGTGAAGGCTTTCAAAGATGGCACCATGCTGAGTTTCCTCCACACTGCAGTGCCATAAAGTTTCCAAATGAATTTAGACCCTGAAAGCTGTAAGGTTTTTCCCAGGCAAGTTGTGTTAAAGCTCTGTGGGGCATGGACTGCCCATGGACTTTCGGTTAGCACTGGACCTTTCTCATTTGGCCTTCACATCTCCTTATGAAATAACATTCCCTTTTGAGAAGGGAAACGAAGTCTTGCAAACTCAAAAAGAAAGGCTTACAAACACTCTGGAAAGGAGATAAGATCAAATGAAATGCAATTGCAAAAAACCCCACAACATCATGAACATTGGGAGATTTAGTGTCTTCAAAAAATGGTGTGTCAGGAAATAAACTGAAGTGCAAAAGACCAAAACAGACGAAAACAAAACTCACAGATGTTGCAAAAGCATGGGAAAAAGTCAAGGAGGAAGACACAACCTGGAGGGCAAGATATGAGGGACATGGTATGGATACTTAAAAACAAAAAAAAAAGGAAAAAGTCTGTCCCAAAGTCAAAGCCATCAAAAGGCATGGCATGCCATCAAGTGCAGGGACATGCAGCAAAGATTCCCCTCTTGGTCCCCATTGAAATCGCAAGATTCCCTTTCGGGAAGGGAAAGGGAATCTTGCGAACCCAAAAAGAAAGGCTTACACACACTCTAGAAAGGAGATAGGATCAAATGAAATGAAAATACCAAAAAAACCATGAAAATTGGAAGATAGAGTGTATTCAAAAAATGGTGTGTCAGGAAATAAACTGCAGTGCAAAGGACCAAATCTGGCCATAACTGCTCTCAGAGATGTTGCAAAAGCAGGGGAAAAAGTCCCGGAGGAAGACACAACTTGGAGGGGAAGATATGAGGGACATGGCATGGATACTTAAAAAAAAAAAAAAAAATCTGTCCCAAAGTCAAAGCCATCAAAAGGCAGGCCATACGCCATAGAGTGCAGGGACATGCAGCAAAGTTTGCCAAAAGTGATCCCCGCTGAAAGCCAAAACAGAAAGGAAGGACTTACAAACACTCAGGAATGCAGATACCATCAAAGGAATTGCGTTCGGAGGAAAAAAAAATTGGGAAATTTGGTGACTACAAGAAATAGGACCAGGATTATATCAGGAACAGTGCAAAGTACCAAAACAGGCAAAAACTAAGCTCAGAGATGTTGCAAAAGCAGGGGAAAAAGTCACGAAGGAAGACAAAACTTGGAGGGGAAGATAAGAGGGACATGGCATGGATACTTAAAAAAAAAAAAAATCTTCCCAAAAGTCAAAGTCATCAAAAGCAATATCTCTGAGCTTGGTTTTCGCTTGTTTTGGTCTTTTGCACTACACCTGAAATAATACTGGTCTATTTACTTCTAGTGACCAAATTTCCCAATTTATTTTTTTCTCCCCTAAACGAAATTCCTTTGATGATATCTCCATTCCAAAGGGTTTGGAAATGAAATTTCCTTTCGGGAAGGGAAACGGAATCTTGCGATTTCAATGGGGACCAAGAGGGGAATCTTTGCTGCATGTCCCTGCACTTGATGGCATGCCATGCCTTTTGATGGCTTTGATTGAGGGGAAGATTTTTTTTTTGAAGTATCCATGCCATGTCCCTCATATCTTCCCCTCCAAGCTGATTCTCCTCCGGGACTTTTTCCCCTGCTTTTGCAACATCTCTGGGCTTAGTTTTGGCCTCTTTTGGTCCTTTGCACTGATATAAACCCGGTCCATTTCCTCGTAGTCACTAAGTTTCCCAATTTTTATATTTTTCCGCCCCAATTGCATTTCATTTGATGGTATCTCCCTTTCAGAGTCTTTGTAAGACCTTCTTTTCTGTTTTGGCCTTCAGCACGGCTCAGTTTTGGCAAGCTTTGCTGCATGTGCCTGCACTTGATGGCATAAGGCCTGCCTTTTGATGGTTTTGACTTTGGGGAAGATAGTTGGGGTTTTTTTTTGCAGTATCCATGCCATGTCCCTCTTATCTTCCCCTCCAAGTTTTGTCTTCTTTCTTGACTATTCCCCCTGCATTTGAAACATCTCTGAGCTTAGTTTTGGCCTCTTTTGGTCCTTTGCACTGCACCTGATCTAATCCCGATCCATTTCCTTGTAGTCACTAAATGTCTCAAATTTTTCTCCTCCAATTGCATTCATTAGATGGTATCTCCCTTTCAGAGTGTTTGTAAGTCCTTTGTAGGGAGAATTGTAAGGGGGCACAGTATTCCCCAATGAGTTGCAGCTGTGTTAGCACCTGTAAGTAATTAAGAGCAAGGGACATAAAAGGGTGGAGTCAGCCAAAGTGTCTGAAGACTGCTGGAAGAGCTCGATGAAGACTGCAGGTGAAGGCTGCTGCAAAGACCAGGAACCCCAGGAGAGAAGAGAAGAGTCCCAGGACCCCAGGAGGGGGTGAGGACCAGAAGAGTCCCTGCAGAAGATGTTGAGTTCCCCTGGAAGGGGTGAATAATATCAGAAGAATATTGACCCCAGGAGAGGGTTGGAGGAGCTTTGGACATGCCAGGGCTCTGTGGCAGTCTGGCAGCGATATCCTTCATAGGATCATTGCTGGATTAGCTGCAGATGCTTCTGCCTGGGTGCTTCGGGAAAAGCCCCTGCAGGGGATGGACATGCATCAGGAAAAGCCCCTGGAGGGGATGGACTCTGTTGTTGTAATGTTTACTGTAATGTAGAAGTATTAGTGTCAAGTGTGTAGGGTTACTGTGACCCACTGGGACGGAGTGGGGGAGGTGGCATCGGTGAAGCTGAGAGTGGCAGGTGGAAGCCACAAGGAGGTCTGGACCAGATTATCTCCAATCAAAACACCTGGAAGTAGGTGAGCCACCAACAAGCAATAATGGGACATTTGAAGTCCCTGTTTATGGGACATTTGAGGTATTTACTTTGCATTATGACCGCCTAAAGAAGTAGAGATTGATGCTGGAACAATATAACTGGCATAATGTATTATTGTAATATAGAAGTATAGTTGTATAATATATTAATGCAGGTGTTTAAGTATTATTCTGTAATGTATTACTGTATATGTATGAGAATGATTGTAAATGTGTCCATTACAACACATTCTTTTCTGTTTTGGCCTTCAGCAGGGAACAATTTTGGCAAGCTTTGCTGCACGTGCCTGTATTTGCTGGCACGTGGCCTGCTTTTTGATGCCTTTGACTTTGGGCAAGATTTCTGTTTAATTTTTTTTGAAGTATCCATGCCATGTCCCTCATATCTTCCCCTCCAAGCTGATTCTCCTCCGGGACTTTTTCCCCTGTTTTGCAACATCTCTGAGCATAGTTTTGGGCTCTTTTGGTCCTTTGCCCTGTAGCTAAGTTCCTCACCAACCGCTTTTGAAGACACTAACTCTCCCGATTTTCTGGGTTTTTTTCAATTGCATTTTATTTGATCCTATCTCCTTTCCAATGCCTTTCTAAGCCTTTCTTTTCGGGTTCGCAAATTCCGTTTTCCCCGAAAAGGAAATGAAATTTCCTTTCGGGAAGGGAAACGGAATCTTGCGATTTCAATGGGGACCAAGAGGGGAATCTTTGCTGCATGTCCCTGCACTTGATGGCATGCCATGCCTTTTGATGGCTTTGACTCTGGGGAAGATAGTTGGGGTTTTTTTTTTTTTTGCAGTATCCATGCCATGTCCCTCTTATCTTCCCCTCCAAGTTTTGCCTTCCTTCGTGACTTTTCCCCTGCTTTTGCAACATCTCTGAGCTTAGTTTTGGCCTCTTTTGGTCCTTTGCACTGCACCTGATCTAAACCCGCTCCATTTCCTTGTATGTAGTCACTAAATTTCCCCAAGTTTTGTTTTCTTTTCTTCTCCTCCAATTGCATTTCATTTGATGCTATCTCCCTTTCGAGAGTCTTTGTTTTTTTAAGACCTCCTTTTTGACTCCTTTTGGCCTTCAGCAGGGATCAATTTGTCTGGCACGCACTGCTGCACGTGCCTGCATTTGCTGGCACGCGTGGCCCTGCTTTTTGATGCCTTTGACTTTGGGCAAGATTTCTGTTTATTTTTTTTTTTGAAGTATCCATGCCATGTCCCTCTTATCTTCCCCTCCAAGTTGTGTCTTCCTTTGGGACCTTTTCCCCTGCTTTTGCAACATCTGTCAGCTTAGTTTTGGCCTCTTTTGGTCCTTTGCACTGTGGCTAAGTTCCTCACCGACCACTTTTGAAGACACTAACTCTCCCGATTTTCTGGGTTTTTTTCAATTGCATTTTATTTGATCCTATCTCCTTTCCAATGCCTTTCTAAGCCTTTCTTTTCGGGTTCGCAAGATTCCGTTTCCCTTCCCGAAAGGAAATGAAATTTCCTTTCGGGAAGGGAAACGGAATCTTGCGATTTCAATGGGGACCAAGAGGGGAATCTTTGCTGCATGTCCCTGCACTTGATGGCATGCCATGCCTTTTGATGGCTTTGACTCTGGGGAAGATTTTTTTCTTTTTTGAAGTATCCATGCCATGTCCCTCATATCTTCCCCTCCAAGCTGATTCTCCTCCGGGACTTGTTCCCCTGCTTTTGCAACATCTCTGAGCTCAGTTATGGCCTGATTTGGTCCATTGCACTGCACCTGATCTAATCCCGGTCCATTTCCTTGTAGTCTCTAAATGTCTCAGATTTTTCTTTTTCTCCTCCAATTGCATTCATTAGATGGTATCTCCCTTTCAGAGTCTTTGTAAGACCTTCTTTTCTGTTTTGCCCTTCAGCACGGCTCAGTTTTGGCAAGCTTTGCTGCATGTGCCTGCACTTGATGGCATAAGGCCTGCCTTTTGATGCCTTTTGACTTTGGGGAAGATAGTTGGGTTTTTTTTTTGCAGTATCCATGCCATGTCCCTCTTATCTTCCCCTCCAAGTTTTGCCTTCCTTCGTGACTTTTCCCCCTGCTTTTGCAACATCTCTGAGCTTAGTTTTGGCCTCTTTTGGTCCTTTGCACTGCACCTGATCTAAACCCGCTCCATTTCCTTGTAGTCACTAAATTTCCCAAAGTTTTTCTCCTCCAATTGCATTTCATTGATGCTATCTACCTCCCTTTCAGAGTTTTGTAAGTCCTTTGTAGGAGACCTCCAGTATTCCCCAATGAGTTGCAGCTGTTTGGCACCTTCAGTAGTTAAGAGCAAGGTTAAAGGGTGGAGTCAGCCAAAGTGTCTGAAACTGCTGCAGTGCTCGATGAAGCTGCAGGTGAAGCCTGCTGCAAAGCCATGAACTTTGGAGAGAAGAGAGGTTCCAGGACCCGGAGGGTTGAGTACCAGTTCATGAAATGTCCCCTGTGAATAATTCCCCTCCCAGGAGTTGTGTCTTCCTTGGGGCTTTTTCCCTGTGCAGTCTGGCAGCATATCGACATTGCTGGATTAGCTGCATTTCTGCCTGGGTTTCGGGCAAAGCCCCTGCAGGGGATGGACATGCATCAGGAAAGCCCCTGAGGGATGGACTCTGTTGTTGTAATGTTTACTGTAATGTATCCAATTAGTGTCAAGTGTGTGTGTTACTGTGACCCACTGGGACGGGAGGGGGGAGGTGGCATGGGTGAAGCTGAGAGTGGCAGGTGGAAGCCACAAGGAGGTCTGGACCAGATTATCTCCAATCAAAACACCTGGAAGTAGGTGAGCCACCAACAAGCAATAATGGGACATTTGAAGTCCCTGTTTATGGGACATTTGAGGTATTTACCTTTGCATTATGACCGCCTAAAGAAGTAGAGATTGATGCTGGAACAATATAACTGGCATAATGTATTTTTGTAATATAGAAGTATAGTTGTATAATATATTAATGCAGGTGTTTAAGTATTATTCTGTAATGTATTACTGTATATGTATGAGAATGATTGTAAATGTGTCCATTACAACACATTCTTTTCTGTTTTGGCCTTCAGCAGGGATCAATTTTTGGCAAGCTTTTGCTGCATGTGCCTGTATTTGCTGGCACGTGGCCTGCCTTTTTGATGCCTTTGACTTTGGGCAAGATTTCGTTTAATTTTTTTTGCAGTATCCATGCCATGTCCCTCTTATCTTCCCCTCCAAGTTGTTTCTCCTCCGGGACTTTTTCCCCTGCTTTTGCAACATCTCTGAGCTTAGTTTTGGCCTCTTTTGGTCCTTTGCACTGTACCTAAGTTAACTCACCAACCACTTCTTGTAGTCACTAAATCTCCCAGATTTTCTTGCTTTTCTCCAATTGCATTTCATTTGATCCTATCTCCCTTTCAGAGTCTTTGTAAGACCTTCTTTTCGCTTTTGGCCTTCAGCATTTCCTTTGCGGGAATCAATTTTGGCAAGAGAACTTTTGCTGCATGTGCCTGCACTTGATGGCATAAGGCCTGCCTTTTGATGCCTTTGACTTTGGGCAAGATTTTTTTTTTTTTTTTGAAGTATCCATGCCATGTCCCTCATATCTTCCCCTCCAAGCTGATTCTCCTCCGGGACTTTTCCCCTGCTTTTGCAACATCTCTGAGCTCAGTTATGGCCTGATTTGGTCCATTGCACTGCACCTGATCTAATCCCGGTCCATTTCCTTGTAGTCTCTAAATGTCTCAGATTTTTCTTTTTCTCCTCCAATTGCATTCATTAGATGGTATCTCCCTTTCAGAGTCTTTGTAAGACCTTCTTTTCTGTTTTGCCCTTCAGCACGGGTCAGTTTTGGCAAGCTTTGCTGCATGTGCCTGCACTTGATGGCATAAGGCCTGCCTTTTTGATGGCTTTGACTTTGGGGAAGATAGTTGGGTTGGTTTTTTTTGCAGTATCCATGCCATGTCCCTCTTATCTTCCCCTCCAAGTTTTGTCTTCCTTCGTGACTTTTCCCCTGCTTTTGCAACATCTCTGAGCTTAGTTTTGGCCTCTTTTGATCCTTTGCACTGCACCTGATCTAAACCCGCTCCATTTCCTTGTAGTCACTAAATTTCCCCAAGTTTTTTTTTTCTCCTCCAATTGCATTTCATTTGATGCTATCTCCCTTTCAGAGTCTTTGTAAGACCTCCTTTTGACTCTTTTGGCCTTCAGCAGGGATCAATTTTGGCAAGCTTTGCTGCACGTGCCTGTATTTGCTGGCACGTGGCCTGCTTTTTGATGCCTTTGACTTTGGGCAAGATTTCTGTTTATTTTCTTTTGAAGTATCCATGCCATGTCCCTCATATCTTCCCCTCCAAGTTGCGTCTTCCTCTGGGACCTTTTCCCCTGCTTTTGCAACATCTCTGAGCTTAGTTATGGCCTGTTTTGGTCCTTTGCACTGCAACTGATCTAAACCCGTCCACTTCCTTGTAGTCACTAAATTCTCAGATTTTTCTTTTTTCTCCTCAATTGCATTTATTTGATGCTATCTCCCTTTCAGAGTCTTTGTAAGACCTTCTTTTCTGTTTTGGCCTTCAGCACGGGTTCAGTTTTGGCAAGGGGGATCTTTGCTGCATGTGCCTGCAGTTTGTTGTGGGGGGGGGGTTTTTTTTTTTGTTGGTTTTTGTTTGGGGGGGGGGAGGAAAAAAAAATAGGGGGGTTTTAGGTTTGTGGGAAAACAGACAGGCCTCAGTGCAGCAGAGCTATGGATATTGCTGATGCATCTTGTTAAGCTGTAGCGAAGACGTGAGGAATAGAACAATAGACCTATGTATTAGCGATTCGGAATAACTTTCTAAGTTGCAAAAAGTTTCTATAGCAAGGTTGAAATTATGAATAGGGTTTTATGCTTTGTCTTCTTATAAATGAACAAGCAAGTATTGTTTTAACCCCAGCTACATGTGTTTATGTTGATTGGATAGAATCACTGTCAATATGCTTTCTCTCTGTGTAATTGGCTAGGATGAGTATTTGGTGACTTGTAACAAGTGAGTTTCTTTGGCTTGCTGCCTGGATGCGAACTGTCAGGATCTTTGCATAGACAAAACTATGTGTTATGAAGATTCTGGAAAATAAACGGTTCCGACACATCCACAGTAGTCCCGTCTCGTTCGTGCTTGTATATAAACTGCCGGCGCAAATGATCCCCGTGGCGCGATGAGGATCGAACTCACGACCTTCAGATTATGAGACCTGCTCGTGTCCTCCTCGTGTGTGGACAAAGGGTTAGACTAGAAATAAAAAAGAAAATTCTGCAACGGTTCGGCGTCGGAGACCCAAGGTGTTAAACAAGGAGTTAGTTCATCCCCTTCGTCTACTGCTGCAGCGTGTCTTTGTAAGTAACTTTTTAGTAGGGGCCCTTGGGTGACTATGGGAAATCACTTGTCTAAATCAGAATGGGACGTTTTTTACCGGCTTGACACAATTTTACAAGAAAAGGGACGTTCTGATATCTCAAAAACTGAACTGAAAGACTTATTAGTCTGGGTAAAACGAACACTCAAAATATTGACTTGCAGACTGCTTTTACCTTTGAATTTTGGGATCAGATAAATTGGAAGATATATAATTTGTTTTCTCTTAAAAAGGAAGAGACATTATATAAGCTAATTCCTGTTTCTCGAGCTATATTAGACTGCTTTAAACAAAATGACTGTAACACAGGATTTTCCGGACAACAAAACAAAACATCTTCCTCAGAGCCTTTAAATCCAAGCAATACCGAAACAGCGTCACCTTCTGTGGAATTTCGGGTTCTCCGGGTCGGTTTTCTTCCAGTGAGTTCGGTATCTCTCCAGATAAAACTGAAAGTGTCGTGTCTCCTGGAAGCTGTGAACCAGATCAGCTTTCAGCTCAGGTTGTGCCTTCTGTTCCTTCCGGGTTTCCCTGCATCCCTGTTTCTTCTGTCCGGCTCCCACAAGTTCCTCCGCGGAAAAATGAACTTTTGCCATGTCGGGAAAGGTGCTTCGGAGTTTTCGTTGCGTTCCGGGAATGTGATTAATGCTGAAATGTGTTCAGGGGAGTGTGTAAACTGTGCTAGCGGGGGAAATGGGAATTTGCAGAGGTTTTGTGATAAGAAAATTATGGATTCTGAAGGTGCACAAGCAGAAACAGTTGAAATGAGTTTAGGATCTGATTTGTCTGTTCGGGGGGCTGGGGGTGAACTTGCCTCTGTTTCCCTTCCTTCAAGAGATACGTCCTCGACTGTGGTTCAAGAGGACAGGTTGCTTTGCAATTCTAAGAATCCTTTTTTGGTAAATTGTCCTAATCTCCCTGGGTTTGTTGAATGCTCAGATACAGAGTCTTTTGTTGTGAATAGAGATTCTTTTCCTGATGGCAGGGCAGGGAGAAACACTGAGGTGTTGGGCGTTGGTCCTGAGGCTGGTGAAACTAAAATTGCTTGGTCCAGAAAGAGAGTTGCGATTAAGGCAAGAGAATGTAAAAAGACTTCTGTATCAACACAAACTGATGATTCTGGAATCTTAAAACCTAATTCTGTTTTTACTGAGGGAAAAATTGGCCTTTCGGGCTCACAGCTTAATGCTGGCAATTTTCCAACTGAGTCTCCCCAGTCAGAAATGCGATGTGTAACTTGTAAAAATGCTTTAGAAGGTGTCACAAAAACCAAATCGAGATCTAAAACTCAAAAACAGTCTAATTTGTCTAAATTTAATAATACTTATTCCAGTGACAGTGAAGAAAATGACTCAGATCCGGGCTCGCTGCCAAAGCCCTTGGGGCAGAGGGCCAGCGACTCCTCTGTCTCTCTTGGCAGGGATCCTGAGGGGGCTTGTCCCTCCGGTGGTAGCCCGGCCCAGATATCAGAGTCATTTGCTCCCGCCCCAACTGGCGGAGATCCTGGAAAAGTTGGTTGTTATAACAACACCTCTGCCAAGAGCTCTAAAGTTGGCAAAAGTCCCAGAACGAAAACTTTCACTGAAACTGTCTGTTCTTCCAAGCCAGAAAAGGCAGGGAAGAAAAGGATCTCAGAGCCACCATTGATTTTACGTGACTGGTCCAATATTAATCAAAATTTAGAAAAAGATTTTGATTTTCAGAGGCCACTTCTTGCTTTACCAGTAAGATATGGTCGTCACAACGCTAACCCCAGATATGAAAGTCTCACTTATCATGATACAAAAGAATTACGTCAAGCTTTAAAAGAAAGCGGGTTTTCTTCTCCTTATTTTGATAATGTGTTGAAATGTGTTTTTAATTCATTTGATTTGGTTCCTGCAGATTGTCGAAATGTGGCTTCCCTGATTTTAACCAATTCACAGTATCTTTTATGGGAATTGCAAAGGAAAAAAAAAATCTGTTTGCACTGTGCTGTTAGATTCTGATGAACAAACTTGTTACTTTGCTTATGTTAAACCAAGTCACTTTTTAAAAAGGAATTGTCATGTGAAAACATTCCAACTAAGACAACTTTCTATCTGAGTGTCACAATGTATATGATTTGCTAATGTCTTGTTGTACAAGTCTTTTCTTCAGTTCGACAGAAGTTTCCAGGATCCATGATTCTACATTACATGGATGATTTGCTCATCGCAGCTCCAACACAAGCAGAGATGGAACAAACTCGTGCTAGTGTTGTCGCTGAAATCCAAAATGCTGATTGAGTTCCAAAACCCTGTACAGTATCTGGGATGAAATACTGAGACCATAACACCACAGAAGATTCGACACCAGTGTCAACAATTTGCAAGACTTACACAACTCTTGGGAGAAATCAATTGGTGGTTTGGGGTGTTTTGGGGAATGAAGGAGTGATTTTTTTTTTTTTTTTTTTTGGGGGGGGGGGGGGAGCGCCCCCCCCTCTCCACCCCCCCCACCCCCCCGGCGCCCCCGCGCCCTTGACAAGATCATGGAAGCTCTTCAAAGAAGAAAAGCTCATCGCTGTGTTCCGGACAAGCCTTTCTTTTTTGCAATTTTAGGAGAAAAGATGCAACTTTGTGGCCTCATTTTCCAGTGGGACCCTTCTGAAACAGATCCTTTGTTGATAATAGAATGGATTTTTCTTCCCTACAGGTTTCCAAAGACAATTTTCACAGTTTTAGAAATGATTGCACAAATTGTAATTAAGGCCAGAACCAGACTTTTAACTTTAGTCGGCCAGGAATTTGCAGTTATCTATTTGCCATTGAAAAAAGATTACCTTGATTGGGCAATGCAAAATTCTGATGATTTGCAGTATGCATTGTTGAACTTCCCAGGTGTGTGTTCTATTCATTACCCAGCTCACAAATTACTACAATCTAAATTGAGTTTTAGAGAGAAACCTAAATTGAGTGAAGAACCTTTAAATGCCATAACCCTCTTCACTGATGGTTCTGGCAAAAGTCATAAATCAGTTGTAACTTGGTTAAATCAAGAAACTAATGCTTGGGAATCAGACATTCAATTGATAGAGGGATCTCCTCAAATTGTTGAACTTGCTGCTGTGGTTCGTGCTTTTCAGCTCTTTCCACAACCTTTCAATTTAATCACTGATTCTGCTTATGTTGCTAATGTAGTTAAGAGAATAGAGGGCTCAGTTTTGAAGGATGTTAGTAATGATACTTTATACCGTTGGCTTTCATGTCTTTATACAACTTTGCAATATAGAACTAACCTATATTTTGTTTCTCACATCAGGGCTCATTCTTCGCTTCCTGGATTTTTAGTGGAAGGAAACGCGAGAGCGGACAAACTGACAATGGTTATTTCAAACACTTTGCCAAACATTTTTGAACAAGCAAAATTGAGTCATGCCTTTTTTCACCAAAACGCACAGGCACTTGTGCGAATGTTTCAAATTTCCAAAAATCAAGCTAAGGCAATCATCAGTGCTTGCCCTGACTGTCAGCTTGTGCAGCCTCCTGTTTCTACAGGAGCGGTCAACCCACGAGGTTTGCAAAGTCTGCAGTTATGGCAAACAGATGTCACAAAATACCCTTCTTTTGGCAAATTCAAAAATATTCATGTTTCAGTGGACACGTTCTCTGGTGCAATTTTTGCTTCTCTTCACACAGGTGAAACAGGCAATCATGCCTGCCATCATTTTTTGCAAGCTTTTGCTTCATTGGGTGTGCCCCAAGAAGTAAAAACTGACAATGGTCCCGCATATATATCTCAAAAATTGGCCACATTTTTAAAAGAATGGGGTGTTCGTCACATCTTTGGTATTCCTCACTCTCCCACAAGCCAAGCAATCATCGAGAGGACACATCAAACATTAAAACGCATTCTAGATCAACAGAGAGGGGGAGTAGAGGTCACACCACAGATGAGACTGAACAAAGCTTTGTATGTTTTTAATTTTTTAAACAGTTCGGTTGCAGAACCAGACCCACCAATTTTTAGGCATTTTTCAAATAGCTCTCAGGCAAAACTGAAAGAAAATCCTCCTGTCTTAATTAGAAACCCTGAATCTGGTCAAATTGAAGGTCCTTTCCGATTAATCACCTGGGGCAAAGGGTATGCTTCTGTCTCTACAGGTGCTGGAATTAAGTGGGTTCCTGCCAAAAACGTCAAACCATATCGCACCTCAGAACGTGTCGACGAGTCCAGAACTGAGGAAGCAAGTACGCAGACGTGAGCCGAGTGGAAGGATCCCGGGTCACGCCTGACGTTCCTTGTGCATCGGTGGAATCTGCAAACTTTGATTTTTGTGTCAACGAATGTTATTTATAATTGTGTTAGTTGTATGTCAAATTATTGTTTAGTAGAGCTGACTTTTGGTAAAATTGTGGGTTTTTTGCTTTTGTTAAGATATAGATTCTTTATTGGATCCTCAAGGGAAAATCTTTTTTAAGGCTAAGATCAAGGTTTTCAAAAATTGGTATATATGTGAGGATTTTGCCAAAATTTAGCTCATGAGCAGAATGGAGCAAATGCAAGTTGTATGTTGGTTTTGCTGGATTTTAATTGTTTTTTGTCGTGCAGATTTTCCTGTGGAACAACCAAAAACGAATGTATGGGTGACCTTAGCCAAGGCAGCCGGCTCGGATACTATATGTTTGTCTAATTCGGAACCAGAAAAACCTTTCTCAACCTGTCTGGTTGGTGTGCCAGTAAAAGAATTGCCTTTGGTCAAAAAGCAATCCAATGGTAAGCTAGGTCAAATTGACAATGGGAATGATCCCACACTGAATTGGAACGTTTGGGCCAAAAAACTTTCCAGAGCTGCATCTGAACCCCAAGAATTGGAAATCCTTGGTTCTTTAACCATGGATTTTTGCTTTACCTTTACCTCTAGTAGTTGGCGAAAAGGTGACCCTCCAAAATACAATGTTACTCCTTATTATTTTGCATATAGAAATTTAAGTTTTTGGTGTAATTCTTCAAACAGTTGGAATGTGCGTTCCGAGGCTGACCAATATCCAAGGCAATTGCCCAAGGGATATTGGTTCATTTGTGGAGATAGGGCGTGGCAAGGCATTCCAGCTCACCTTGAAGGTGGCCCATGTAGCATTGGAATGCTCACTGTAATTGCGCCCACAGCCAAAGAGGTCATGAAAAAGAAACAAAGGAGAACAAGATCTGTTCGTCATTATGATGAGAACTGTAGAAGTGATTTCATGCCTTGGAAAGCAACAAGAAGGGTTTCTGCAAGTATATTTCTACCCCAATGGACTTCAGCAGTGGCACTGAAACAATTAGATCGGGTTGGATGTTGGCTGAGTAAACAAACAAATGCCACGTCCTCTGCAATTAGTGATATGTTAACCGATGTTGATAGTGTTAGACATGCTACTCTTCAAAATAGAGCAGCAATCGATTTTCTTTTACTGGCACAAGGACACGGTTGTGAGGAATTTGAAGGATTGTGTTGCATGAATTTGTCAGATCATTCTGAATCCATTCACAAAAGTATACAAAAATTGAAAGATTTAACAGCCCAAATTAAAGAAGATGGCGGGTCCTGGATAGATGACTTGTTTCAAGGATGGAGTGTTGCACCTTGGCTAAGGCAACTCTGCAAGATAGGTCTCTATGTATTGGGTGTTCTGGTTGTGATTTTAATAGTGATCCCCTGCATACTTCATTGTGTGCGTCAAATGATGAACAAAACGGTCAGAGAAATTTTTGTTATACAGGAAAGAGAATTAGGAAGTAGAATCACAGAAAGTGTTCGAAATCTCACTGAAAATGTAAATGAAGGTATAGAAATGGAAGAGGGATTTGAATTAAGACCCTGGAATCGACAAGAGTTTTTTGAACAATGACTTATAACTATTGCCAGATGTGATTTTTATCTTTTACACTGACTGGGCCTTCACAGCATTAATTTGCTGTGTTGTAATATAGCAATGCTTAGAAGCAACAAGAACAGGTCTTAAGCAGATAGTAAGCAAAAATAGTATGGCTATGAAACGCAAGTAGTAAGCGACAAGGTTTTAAAGGTTTCTTTTTGGGTCAAGAGAGAGGGGGAAATGTAGGAATCCATAAAGTTAGAGGGTTTCAGGTTTGTGGGAAAACAGACAGGCCTCAGTGCAGCAGAGCTATGGATATTGCTGATGCATCTTGTTAAGCTGTAGCGAAGACGTGAGGAATAGAACAATAGAGCTATGTATTAGCGATTCGGAATAACTTTCTAAGTTGCAAAAAGTTTCTATAGCAAGGTTGAAATTATGAATAGGGTTTTATGCTTTGTCTTCTTATAAATGAACAAGCAAGTATTGTTTTAACCCCAGCTACATGTGTTTATGTTGATTGGATAGAATCACTGTCAATATGCTTTCTCTCTGTGTAATTGGCTAGGATGAGTATTTGGTGACTTGTAACAAGTGAGTTTCTTTGGCTTGCTGCCTGGATGCGAACTGTCAGGATCTTTGCATAGACAAAACTATGTATTATAAAGATTCTGGAAAATAAACGGTTCCGACACATCCACAGTAGTCCCGTCCCGTTCGTGCTTGTATATAAACTGCCGGAGCATGGGGAAGATTTTTTTTCTTTTTTTGAAGTATCCATGCCATGTCCCTCATATCTTCCCCTCCAAGCTGATTCTCCTCCGGGACTTGTTCCCCTGCTTTTGCAACATCTCTGAGCTCAGTTATGGCCTGATTTGGTCCATTGCACTGCACCTGATCTAATCCCGGTCCATTTCCTTGTACTCTCTAAATGTCTCAGATTTTTCTTTTTCTCCTCCAATTGCATTCATTAGATGGTATCTCCCTTTCAGAGTCTTTGTAAGACCTTCTTTTCTGTTTTGCCCTTCAGCACGGCTCAGTTTTGGCAAGCTTTGCTGCATGTGCCTGCACTTGATGGCATAAGGCCTGCCTTTTGATGCCTTTGACTTTGGGGAAGATAGTTGGGTTTTTTTTTTTGCAGTATCCATGCCATGTCCCTCTTATCTTCCCCTCCAAGTTTTGCCTTCCTTCGTGACTTTTCCCCCTGCTTTTGCAACATCTCTGAGCTTAGTTTTGGCCTCTTTTGATCCTTTGCACTGCACCTGATCTAAACCCGCTCCATTTCCTTGTAGTCACTAAATTTCCCCAAGTTTTTCTTTCTCCTCCAATTGCATTTCATTTGATGCTATCTCCCTTTCAGAGTCTTTGTAAGACCTCCTTTTGACTCTTTTGGCCTTCAGCAGGGATCAATTTTGGCAAGCTTTGCTGCACGTGCCTGTATTTGCTGGCACGTGGCCTGCTTTTTGATGCCTTTGACTTTGGGCAAGATTTCTGTTTATTTTTTTTGAAGTATCCATGCCATGTCCCTCATATCTTCCCCTCCAAGGTGTGTCTTCCTCTGGGACCTTTTCCCCTGCTTTTGCAACATCTGTCAGCTTAGTTTTGGCCTCTTTTGGTCCTTTGCACTGTGGCTAAGTTCCTCACCGACCACTTTTGAAGACACTAACTCTCCCGATTTTCTGGGTTTTTTCCATTGCATTTTATTTGATCCTATCTCCTTTCCAATGCCTTTCTAAGCCTTTCTTTTCGGGTTCGCAAGATTCCGTTTCCCTTCCCGAAAGGAAATTTCATTTCCTTTCGGGAAGGGAAACGGAATCTTGCGATTTCAATGGGGACCAAGAGGGGAATCTTTGCTGCATGTCCCTGCACTTGATGGCATGCCATGCCTTTTGATGGCTTTGACTCTGGGGAAGATTTTTTTCTTTTTTGAAGTATCCATGCCATGTCCCTCATATCTTCCCCTCCAAGCTGATTCTCCTCCGGGACTTGTTCCCCTGCTTTTGCAACATCTCTGAGCTCAGTTATGGCCTGATTTGGTCCATTGCACTGCACCTGATCTAATCCCGGTCCATTTCCTTGTAGTCTCTAAATGTCTCAGATTTTTCTTTTTCTCCTCCAATTGCATTCATTAGATGGTATCTCCCTTTCAGAGTCTTTGTAAGACCTTCTTTTCTGTTTTGCCCTTCAGCACGGCTCAGTTTTGGCAAGCTTTGCTG